>NC_085046.1:114094977-114423227 GCF_963662255.1 Cinclus cinclus | reverse complement strand
TTCTGTAGGCATGTTTGGTGGTCTTTCCCCCGCAGCCGTTTTGGATTCTTCTCTGGGATCTCCTAAATGCACGGTGCAGAAACATGTACATTAAGCACAATGAATAGCCGATGAATCCTGGGATCTGAGCGTTAGCAGCAGTGCCTCATCTCACAGCTCATTAAATAGCGCTGCGTTTCTCTTTTAAAGGCAGCCTTTGTAGGGTAAGGGCACCCGACACAAGTCCGTATTAGTCTGCTCCGCTGGCTCCTTTCTTCTGGCTGAAAGATGTGGGAGTCTCGCCGTCCCCTTTGCGTTCCAGGAGCGGCAGCGATCTGAAAGGCAGAATAACCAACCACACGTTAGCGGGAGCGCCTGACATCAGAGCGATAGCAACAGCCGCCTCCCGGCCCTCCTCTCCCACCGCCGCCGCCGCTGGCTCAGGGACGCAGCGCTCAGGGTACCCCTGCCCTACTCTTGCCCAGCACCCCTCTGCATCTTGCAAGACACGTATTCTTTGATATTTACACCCTGAGCTTGGATTTAACTAAATTACATGGAGCAGGGGGGGAATAAAAATTTAAGCCCCGCCACAATACAGCCATACATTTCTAGAGGGAGAAATGGGAGCAGAATGAGACAACTCGAAGACTTGGACCCACCCATCTCCCAGTAATAAAGCACTTCATATTAATATATTTGCCTTAGTTAAGTTGATTTGTGAACATGTTTTATCTCTAACCCCCAAACATTTTTCTCCTTATAGGCAATATACTGTATAAATCTCAGCAATCAAGTGTATTTTCCTTGCTCATTAAATCATCCAGAAAACATTATGGTCTAAAAAGTAGAGAGTAAACAGAGACATGTAGAGTTTTAAGTGCAATCCACATATTTCACTGCTAATCTAATGTAGAATCAATAAATAAGAACAGGAGATGTCACTAAATCCACCAATTCCAGTTCCTAGTCTGTTTGAACATTAGAATTCACAGCACTGGTGCTTCAGCAATAAAAGGAGGCTTTCCAAGCTCTCATGATTACCTTACAGGCTTAACAGAATAACAAAAAATGGCTTTGGTTTTTTATGTAAGATTTTGGGAACACACAAAACCATCGTGGCTGGGTTTGAAAAGGATGATGTCTTCAACATGTAGATACAAGCAGTATCAAGCAGTAAGTACAAATGAAATTTAACTTCATTTAAATTATTTTAAGGTTTTATCACTAAGATTGTCACAACAGTCTGCAACCCAAGACCATAGATGATATTACAAGTGCTGAAACAATTTTTCCTACACGAGGCACTGAAGGGCACTTAGCACAGAATCTACTTTTTAAGCAGTGATTTTGCTAATGGGTCTCATTTGTTTTATTACTGCTCCATTAATCTATGCCGCCCTCTTTAATATCCCATTTCTATTATCACTGTGATCTTCAGGGAGAGAAAGAAAACAGCTGCTACTTCTTCACTCTATCCTAAAGAAAACAGAGCAGCATCCTTCCCTGGGATGACTTGCTTTCATCCTGTGTATTCTCAACCATCAATACTCAACTTAGTAATACAGGGTTTACATTGTTTTGGCAAAAAAAAAAAACAACAAAAAACCAAACCAAACAAAAAACCAAACAAAAACAAAACTACAAACACCCCACAATAAAAACCAAGTCCAGCTGAAGCTACAGTATTAACAGTAAAAACAAAACAACCTCAACTACCGATGCCCAGAAATATGTGATATATACTTAAAATATTTTGTACCTTTTATCCAAGGTCAAAACAAGCAAATAAAATATACAAATGCTCTAATGAGATTATAGGAAAAAGCTGAGCTTTCTCCTGAAGGCTCACTGTCACAAGCATTCTTCAAATACAAATGAACATATTTAGGTGGGTGATAAACCAGACATACATCCAGTGCAATTGAAGGGTAGTGAAATGTTAATTAAGCTTCTCTTTCAATGTTGTTTTATAAATCCTAGTGTTAATTCCTCAGCAGTTTGACTTCCTGAATTTAAACTAAGTCTCTCTGAAAGAGAAAAAGCTTTCCTCATTTGAATCAACATATTTATTGGTACTGTTTTGAAATTAAGTATGAAACTTCCAAATATGCAGAAGGCAATTCCAGCATGCATCTGCACACACATTTCTCTTCTATACACCAGCTCAGAGCTGGATGGTTAAGTGCCTATATAAATACCCACTGATGTGTATATTTAATACCTGTATGCAGAAATCAAATCTATGTGTGAGCAGAAGTTTCATCAAGAGGAAGAAAACCCCATAAACAACCGAGCTCTTTGTACTTAACTCTAACACCCAACTGAGTTAATACTATTTGAGTAACAAAGACAACTTTCCTCCTTGACCACTGTCATTGAAGGTGACCATGGTCGTGTCCCTGAGGACAGCTGCCAGCTCCATTCTCCTCCTGGTGAGTGGCACTGCACACCACTACAAATCAGAGCTATGGGAACCAAAGGCTCCAGCTCCAGGCTGCTTTTGGAAGTCTTTTCACAGCATTTAACAACTTCCTCACTTTGGATAGCCCTCATCAATGTCAGCAAGCATTGCCTAGTAGTCTGAGCACCCACACTGGCTTCAACACCCCGCTTAAAAGTAAAAAAAGGAGAAAAATAAATCCCACCATGCACGTGTGTTTATCTGAGAGAACGAGTGTACTTGTTTGCAAGCATGTATGGAGCCAAGTGCCCCGGAGTCAATGGAAATATGCTGCAACTGGCAATGTGCTTCAGGCATGTCTAGAAAGAAAAGCAAGGACCTGGTGAGGAGCCAGGACAGAAATGTCCACCTGAACCAGCACAGGGAGCCTGAGGGGTAACAGCCAAGTTGTTACATGGCCAGCCCTGGAGGCTTTGTACCTGTGGGGCTGGTACTATAAATTAAGGAACATGCAGCCATGAAAAGGGATCAACTTTTTGTGTATTGTTTAAATTGCTTCATTGCACTGAAGTGCTGCATTTGAATATCACTAGAAAGCTCAGTCAGTATTCTCATCTCAGAGAGATAAAAGTTACTAACCAGGCACAGTTAAAAGAGACCATGTGATGAAAGAGAGATGGATGAATGTTAAATCTAATGCAACTTCTGTCTGTGCTAGTGATGCCTGCAGTCTGATCCTGCTGCTAACTAAGAAAGTGAGTCCAATTCCTACCAGCCTCTCTTCTGTCCCTGGGCACCTGAAACACCACAGCAACACTACAGAGCTTTTCTACTTATTAGTTTTATTAATGACAGAGGCTGAGAGCAGCAGTATAGTGTAATCTCAAGAAGACTTAAGATTCTAGTTGGGGAAAATCATCATTGCAGCAACCAGGGTATAGAAATGGCTTTTTTCTGGCTTAAACTCCAAAGAAACTCACTGCTTAGGCATCTGAATTCCAGATGAATTGGGTACATCTCTGGTACCAGTAACACCCTGCAGAAATTCAAAGGCAAATAGGTTTTCTTCACCCACTCCCAGAAAATGTGTGAAATATACCTAAGGACCCAAGAAATGTTTCTTTCTCTCTGTTTACATCCAGAGGTCTGCTCTATAGGTGTAATCTTTTTATGGACTGAACTGTGTTTTTCAGGATTTACACTGGCTTTCCATTATTGCTCTTCCTTACAAAACTACCAGACTTAAGAAATTACTTAAAGAAAAACAAGGACAAAAACTTAAGCATGTGTTCAAACATAGTTCTATTTAATACTATGAATACATTAATAAAATGTTTATGAAAGCTCTTACGGAGCTCCTCTAATACCCAACAACTACTGCAGACCTGCTGAGTAGAGTACAAAACGAACAAAGTTTTGGGTTTTTAAAGCTGCATTTTCAGCCATACACTTCAATTCAGGATTCCTGTGTGGCAGAGGAAGAGATTCAAAGCACTTAATTAATTCTAGGCATCACATTCTAATCACTCTTGAGTCCGTAATATGTTTGTCAGATACTCATATTTAAATAACCAATGCACTATCTGCACGATTTAGGGGAACACAACACAGTGTAGAGCAGCAATAGCTATACAACTAACATTAACTACAAATAAATATCCTGGAAAATATTCTTTCCTTAATTTAAAGCAAAGCAGTAGGAGGAGATAAACTATGCAGAAACTTTGGAATCCGAGGTCCATATATTCTAAATATGCAGTTTCTTGAAATGTATGAGAAATTTATGAACAGACCCCATTGTGGCAAGTATTTATTTCTAGCACTATTATGAATACAATAGTGTTGTACAATAACAGAGTTTATTTTTTGCTCTTATACCTAAAACTGAATTCAAAACACTTACTGAATGATGTCAACTGACCGTAAATAACACACTTCCCTCCTCAGCTCTGTGGTGCACTGTAGCTCCTACGCATTGGACTCATTTCAGCCAGTGTTTCTCTAAAAGTATCCACAGAAAGGCATTACATATTTTAGCAGTATTCAAGTTACAGAAAAAGCAGCAAAAAGCCATATGAAAATGTGGTCCAAATGAAATTAGTGCAATTTCTGTCCTTGACTTTGGCGAGGACATTGCTTCACCTGATGAAGTTACAACGAACCTCATTCTCCTAATTCATCCCTCTGGAACAGCAGATGAAGAGACTGCACAGAAGGGAAGATGATCTACAGTGGATAAATATAATGAAGGCTGACAGCCTTTACTCTGCTTTCCCTGATATTTAAAGGCCTGTGTCAATTTTATTTTCCAGGTGATAAAATATAACTACCACTACCTCAAGATGTGCCATAAACATGACATAAATTCCAGTAAAGGAATCAAGAAGTGGCTGCAACAGGACTCAAAGAGATCACGAAACAAAACCTGTACAGGAACACAGGAAACAGATGGAAAATGCCAGGTTCCTCCAACACCTGTGTGCACTTCAGAGCTGCAGGTCCCACTATGAAGATGATGTTTTTTTAACAGTCACTGCAAAACCTACAAATGAGAGCTTCACTGAGAATGACCAGCTACAGGTCTATGTGCTAAGTTATACTAATATGTATGCCTACAACTGATACAAGTAATTCTGTGGATAATTGCCATTGTAAACCTCACATACATCCCTTACGAAGTTTAAAAAAACAGGCAGAGCCTAAGTAAACTTGGCTGAAATTGATAAAAGGTCATCCATATCCAGAATGGCAGCAGTATTTCATTTTTTAAACCAATTTTAGATAAAGATGTATATGCAGTGGAGTCTTGGTCTCACATAATATTAACTGTCAAGATAAAGCATGAGGAGATGAAATAGTCTTTCAGATCTACCATGACTCAAAATACTAATGAAAATGCCTATTTTCAACTCTGTTCCTCCCTAAAACATGATACAATGAACAGTAACAGCAATTTGTATCTGTTCAGGTATACATTTAAACCTTCAAAAGGTCATGAATAATGTGAACTACAGTGACCTAAAACTAAGAGTGGAAGAATTATGTAGGCAAGAGAAATTTCCACTGAATGGGAAGGTAGTAACTTTGGCAAAGGCAAAGTTCACTGCACTTTTCACTGCTGATGTGTTGTTTCAAACAAAAAAATAACCCCAAACTACAAATAGCATTGTTTGCAATAGCTTGCATAGCTGAGCATAATATGGGCTGATATATTTATGCTAATGCTTTGCTCTTACTTCAAAGGCTTTTTAAGACAAAACTCTCCATAAATATGACAGTATCACCACTGAGCACTCTTTCCATTTCAACGTGCAGTGAAAATAATGAGGCTTAAAAGCAGGATGTTGCCATAATCAGAAATGCTAACACTTTTAACTTGAAATAGCTGCTGGAAAATCCATGGAGCTATAAACATCTGGAAAACAAGAAAGCAACCTAGCAGCTACACTTACATACTAACCCTGTAATGTATATCTAGAGCTCACTGGGAGCTGGATAGGGATAGCCTCTTTGAAAGAAAAAACTTTAGAAAGTATTTTGCTTCTTTTTAATTCTGAAATCCATCACTGTTTACATCTCCCACCCAGGAGCAGTAATCCACTCTCAGTGATGCCTCTGGGTTAAATACTGCCTTATAAGATACCTCACAATGATGAAAGCCCTGATTTCTTTCAGCAGGCTGCATAAATGAACAACAAAGCCCAGAAATTAAATTCCCCTTTCTTCCAGCAAGACAGTAAAAACCAAAATAAAATGTCTTATTATTTAGAGCAATACTACAGGCTGTTTGCAAAAGCTGTAGTGGAAATCAGTTCTGTTTTCTTTGGACCCCTGTGTTGCTTAGACAGCATTGCATTCTTTGCAGTAATTTCAGTCGATCATTTAAACAAAAACAAAACAAAACAAAAAAAGAAAAGGGCCTAAAAATTATAATAAGGAATATAATGTTTTATTACATTTGCAGCCTTATGTGAATATTCCTATTTCAGCATGCATTTTATGAGAATGATGCCCTAAACATTTTCCAAAGTTCTAGGAAACACCCTTACTGACTGTTCATCAGCCAGTGTCAATGGTCTCAAGCCCAAACTGCTTTTATACTTTTAATTTTACAGCTCTCCATAACCATCATGTTTTAAACTTACAGCCCCTTCCTTACAACAAGGCCACAATTCCCAGTTTATCCTGTGGTTTCCTGAGCCTACACAGTTTTCCTAGGATCTTATATGCACTTTTAGAGATCAACACAATCCCTTTCTTCAACTCCGGATGCTTAGCTCTGGTGCTCAGTTATATTTCAGAGGTTCATCAAACCCTGATATAGGTCCCTACTGCACCAAGTCCCACCTGCTTGGTCACTCTTCTCTGGAAAAAGAAGGGCTTTTACTTCTCTCCTACTTGTCCACCTCTTCACGCGGCTTCCCCATTTCACTATCCCATTTTTGCAAGGTGCAGTAACTCTGACGGAACAAGCAGTGCTATCTGCACTACACTTTTCCTTTCTTCTCTACTGACAGGAAAAGCTAGCATCTCATCTCATTACTCCTGGTAGATGTCCTTCATTTGGATTTGGCATCATGGTAAACTACCTTTTTTTACCTTTTCTTCCTGGTGGTAGTGCTTCCAATGTGTGGGGGAAAAAAAATAATCAGGGGTTCACTGCTGCAAAGTGGGGGAAAACAGAGGGAGGCAGAAAAATAATTTCAATTATGAAGATCAGCAAAAATGTTTTAGAAGGAATACTATTCCTTCTACTTCCCATCTCAAGCCCATGGTAGTTCTTAACAAGCACACTTTCAGAGTGACAGAGATTTTAAGCCACTGAAATTTTTATGGCAATAGGTTCTGTAGAAATCATATGCATTTGCAATGAAGGAAATAAAAATCCACAGAAATGTGGCGATACACCTACAAAACACCCTCATTCTAGTATTACCACAGATACATCACCTCACTAGCAGAATTTTCAGACTCCATCACCCACATGGTCCCCCGCAACAACACTGCCATGTCTGGTCCTCAACAACAGAAGTATGAGTGTCATCAGTAATCAGGCAGCTGGAAAACAGCTCAGTAACTTCTGCAGCATCCCTCACCGAAAAAATTACAGCTATTAACTCACCTACAGAACATACATCTTGATAGCAGTATTTTCAAAATGCCACTTCTGAGTAATTCAGTTTGCCACACTGTGATGAATTAAACATAGTCCTAAATCCTTTAAATGTCTGAAAATCTGTGTGAATGTTAAAGCACTCTACTTCATTATACCAGTGCAGCTATGGGATCAGACTTAGCCTTAATTACACTATGGAGTAAGCCCTAAAACATAAACCACTTTGGCTTAGAAGAACATTTTATCTTGGAAATACTAAGACATCAAGCCAGATTTAAATTGATAAAGTGCAAGTACATTTTCAAAAGGAATGTTGATATTAAATGTGCAGTATGCCTACCAACACAGTCTTGTGCTGGTAGACTTAAGGACCTGTGTCCAGAAGACTTCTGTAGGTTCCTCCCCTTCATAGCTACTGCTGCATGGCAACATCAAGCTGAGCCTTCAAAACTCACCAGCACTGAAACACACACACACCTAACATGGCATGTTCTGTGGGGAAACAGTCTCTGTTCACCATTTAAGTGACAGCAGCACTCATAAAATCTTGGGTAGCTGGTATTTCAGCTGGAATCTCACCACAAAGCACATGTTCCTCTGCCAGGACGTTTCTCCCCTCAACTAATGCATTGAGAATCACTTCTGAGCTCTTCTGTCTGCCTACAAGGCCTCAGCTATGTCCTGAACAGCAAACCAAGTCAAAACCTGGACACTTTCCCCATCTCCCAACCGTGAGTTTTATGGCTGCTTATCCCCCCTGTTTCACTTCTATGGAAGGGAACTGTGAAAAACCCGGAATGATCATGAGCATGTAGGACAGAAGACATGTTCAGGGAAAGAGGCCCATGGGCATGCCCTGAGCACCAATGCCACCTGGCATAGGTGAAGCTCTTATTTCTATTAACAGACATGCAAGCAACTAAGCCTGATGATAATTCCCAATTTGTAGGAACTAACAGGGATCTCTTCACCTTAGTCTTCCACACTCTTATCCAGCAGGTATCTGCCAGACCTAAAAATGCAGTCAGAGGTGTGGAGGATGACAAAGAAAACACTTCTTCCACTAGATTTGGAGTCCAGACTGGAAACAGCCCTCCAGGGCAGATACTCAAAGCACCAGGCTAATGTAGGTGTCAAGAGGATGGTGCCACACTCTCTTGAGTGGTGCACAGTGACAGGATGAGGAGCAATTGCCAGAAGGAAAAACAGAAGTTCCACCTCAACATGAGGAAGAACTTCCTTACAGTGAGTGTGGAACAGGCTGCCCAGGGAGCTTGTGGAGTCTCTCTGGAGACATTCAAAATGCACCAGGACACCTTCCTGTGTCACCTGCTGTAGGTGACCCTGCCTTGGCAGGGGGCTTGGATGAGATGATCTCCAGAGGTGCCTTTCAACCCCCTAAAAATTTTGTGATTCTCCAGCACTTTCTTTCAAAGGCTTCCACTTTAAAACAAACAAACAAAAAATATTTGCAAGTTTTCTAGTTTTTCTTTAAATAAAGAAAGAGCAAAAGAAGACCACACACGGTACTTGACAATGAAATTGGATTACTAACCCTGCTCCAGTGCAATGAAATAATTTCTAGCAAGTAGGACATTTCAGCTGAAATAGGAAGACTAACTCAGTTCTTCCTCAGGAGATCAGAAACTTGCCCCAGTTTGGGGACCGGGGATTTGATCCAATCTCCCATTTCTCAAAACAGTTCAGCAATCTCTGTTTTTATGTACATAAATACTGCTGCTAGCT
This sequence comes from Cinclus cinclus, assembly GCF_963662255.1. Lineage (NCBI taxonomy): Eukaryota > Metazoa > Chordata > Aves > Passeriformes > Cinclidae > Cinclus > Cinclus cinclus. The sequence goes on along the minus strand of NC_085046.1, from coordinate 114,413,982 downwards.
TGTTCTTGTGGGAAAGGCAAAAATTTACCTGACTGTCATAAAATGCCCATGGCCCTGAAATATCAAGTTGCCATGTTTAGACTCTTAGTTATTGATTAAAGTTCTCTAAAACTATTTACAATGAGAAATACATTAAAGGAACATAGTATTGTAGTTATGAACAGATTTTAAGTGAGAAATAACCATAAACCCACAATGAAAACAGCTTTAGATACTCCCTTGCAGTTACTAATCCTGCAAAACACTAGAAATGTTCAAACACATGAACACCCAAAGTAAACAAATACAGCCCAGAAAAGAAAAACAATTCCAACAATTTACACAGTGAAAAAAAAGAGCTATTATAAATGGAAAAAGACATCATACTTAAAATTTTCTTTCCTATAGAGACATATATAGTAAAAGAATCTTTTGAAAATGCTTATTTTCAAAGTTTCAAAATAAAGCTTAATAGCACCTTCCTGAAGCTTCTTACAAGCTGCAAAAATATATTTAAAAGAAAGAGTGCCCAAGCATAAACACTTCTTATAATGCTAGTCAAGATTTTACAAGCAAGAAACCAGAAAGCCATCTAATTATTTGTATTTAAATATTTTCTCACTTTAACAGCTTGTTACATGGAAAATTATTTTTAATAAATTCTATACATGAACACAAGCATTTAATATTTCAAAATAAATATTAAAATATAGCTAATTAATGCCTGTTACTGATATTAAAAACTTACAAGGCCACCTTTAACAGGAAGTACAGTAGGCACAATTAAAAAATGAGCATGGTAAAACCAGTACCATTAGAAAAATGATAATGTTCAGCCAGGGGGATACAACAGAGTGGCCTAATTCTGACAAATGCAGTCTTTGAGCTGCTCTTCTCATTAGCTGTGGGGTCTTGTTTGTCAAAACTCTTTGTATTAAACTGCCTTTTCTGTAACATGAGATATTACTGCATTAATGTCAGCATGGCTATTAAAAATTATGTCTACAACCTAATTGCCCTGAGTTAACCATTTCTAAGCATTGCAACTCTACACACATGAAATATTGCAATTTTTTTCTTAAAAAAACACACTGTAAGAGTTCTGACTGTGTAAAAATAAATCAAGTATTTTTAAAATTATATTTGTAAAAAAACCACAAAACAACAAAAACAAACCATACATGATTTACAGCGGTGTTCAAGGGCACTGCAACCTTCAGAGCAACTCCATGAATGATTTCTTTTATTTTTGAATGTGTTTCTCTAGATAAGAGGACATTTTCCCATACCAAAGGATAGTTCATTCCCCTTTTCTCCAACCTCATGCCTAAAGGTACACGTTGCTAGAAGTCAAGAAAGAAAACTAAAGGTAACCCCTCCTGCCCAGCTGCCCTCCCAGCACGCCACCCCCACCACTGCTGGGGAACTGAGTCCCTCCACTGAAGGTGTCCCTCAGTCCCAGTTCCAGCTCATCACTGATCTGGACTGGTTTCCAGGCATTCTTTAAAAGCTAATGAAAAGGGAGGGCTGGCTGGCTGTGTCACCTCAGCCAGGACTGAATGCCACTTTCATCATAAATCACAAATCCAATCTTTTCTGTTGACAAATGAGTTTCCAAGAAAACTACAGACCTACTGGAGCATCTCTACGAACACAAAACATTGAATCCCATTTCTAAGATGGCAGATATAAATCCTATGCATGAGGAAGGTAAAAATATGAAATGTGACTGTAAAATTAGTGTAGGTTAATTTGTGATCACAAAAATTAACAAAGATCTTTGAATGTTCCTGGTGTCAGTCCATGGCACAGCTAAAATGGCTTTGCTGCCTTAATTTCATGCTATGTATGAAACGTATCTGGAATTTCAAGTTCCCAATTCCTCAGCTGACAGAAATGGCTTCTGAGATGATTTTCACATTCTAGGAACAGATTTTGACTCTTAAAATAGCCATTTAAGAGTATGTACTCTTAAATGTGTACATTCAGGCTTAACATTTTGTCTTGAAATAAAACAGCAGCGATAATTTTTAATTTAAGACCCCACACAATGCAAATTTATGTTCTGGTGCCAAATATGCTGACTGGAAACAGATGAACATGAAATGCCTCTTACTGAGAAGAATTAAAACTAAGTATTAGTGAAGTGTGTTGCTAATTTGACACATGAGACATTGATTACTGATTTTTTTTTTCTTTGCTACAGTGGAATACCAGAAGTGCCCTATTAATCTTTCAAGAATTGTACAACCCTTGTTACAAAGTGCCACATGTTCAGCTCCTGTCCCCTGCTGCCCTCATGGGTTTCAGACGGTTTACTTGTACTCACCAAGGATGAAGCTACTCTTGTCATTATTCCTAACACTGGAATCCTCACACCTTTTGTTTTGGAGCTTTAGTGACAAAAATAAAAATGTTAAGCTTTAATGCTTATCTTCTGCTCAGACCTTGAGATCAAGCTCAGAGTGTCATTGACGGACTTGTGCCTGAGGACTGGAAAAAAGCACTCCAGCTTTCCAAATGGGCAGAAAAGAGGACACAGGGAACTACCAGCCAGTCAGTCTCTCCTTCCTCCATGGAAAGGTGATGGAGTGGCTCATTCTGGAGGCCATTTCTATCCACATGGATGACAAGAAAGTGCTCAGGAGTACCAGTTTATTATCTCACTAGTATCAGTTTAGTATCTCACTAGAAGTAAATCATGCTTCTACCTTCAGCGAGGCTTTTGACCCTATCTCTCACAACATCCTCATAGGGAAACTTAGGAAATGTGGGCTGGATGCCTGGACAGTGAGGTGGATCGAGAACAGGCCAAACAGCAGATCCCAAGGGTCACAGTCAGTGGCACAGGGTCTAGTCAGAGGCCTGTCACCAGTGGTGTCCCCTAGAGTTCTGTACTGGGCTCAGAACTGCTTAACTTGTTCATTAGTGATTTAGATGAAGGAGCAAATGCCTCCTCAGTGAGTTCACTGATGACGCCAAGCTGAGAGCTGTGGTCAATTCTGCAGAGGGCTCTGTGGCCCTTCAGAGGGACCTTGACAGTTTGGAGACCCGGGCAGAGAAGAATCTTCTGAAATTTAACAAGAGCAAATGCAGAGCCCTGCACCTGGGGAGAAACAACTGCATGCAGCAGCACAGGCTGGGGGACAATCTGCTGGGAAGCAGCTCTGCAGAGAAGGACCTGGGAGTCCTGGTGGACATCAGCTGTCCATGGGCCAGCAGTGCCCTGGTGGACAAGAAGGCCAGTGGTGTCCTGGGCTGCATTAGGAAGGGCACTGCCAGCAGGTTAGGGAGGTGATCCTGCCCCTCTCCTCAGCCCAGGTGAGGCACATCTGGAGTGCTGTGTCCAGTGCTGGGCTCCTCAGGACAAGAGAGACATGGAGCTCCCGGAGCAAGTCCAGCAAAGGGAAATAAAGACAATTATTAGGGGCTGGAGCATCTCTCTTATGAGGGAAGACTGAGGGAGTTGGGCCTCTTCAGCCTTGAGAAGAGACGACTGAGAGGGGACCTCATCCATCTCTATCAATATCTGAAGGGAGGGTACCAAGAGGATGGATCCAGGCTCTTCTCAGAGGTGCCAAGCAATAGAACAAGAGGCAACAGGCAGAATCTCATCTACAGAAAGTTCCACCTGAATATAAGAATTCTTTACCAGCAGAACTTCTTTAGCAAGCACTGGAACAGATTGCCCGGAAGGGTTGTAGAGATTCCCACACTGGAGATATTCAAGAACTGTCTGGACAAAATTCTGTGCCATGTACTTTAGGATGACACTGCTTAAGCAGGGAGATTGGACCAGATGACCCACTATGGTCCCTTCCAACTTCACCCATTCTCTGATTCTGTGTGACTCAGTATTTGGAAAACAGTAGTAATAACCAAGTAAGTAACAGAAAGCTCTGAAGTACTGAGGCTATCAGTGCTCGTTTGCACTGAAGGTCTCTGTTACAGAAAGTTAACAATCTACTGAAATGGAGATCTAATCCAATTCAGTAGATTGCTAAAAAGCAATCTACTGAATGGAAAAACAGTGACAAAAGTACAGGCTGGGAATAAAGGATGGTAAAAAGCCTGGAACTACTGGAATACTTCCAGAAAGGAGTCAGGTAAGTAACAGAAATAAATAGAAAGCTTTGGAGGACTAAGGCAAGAAGTGTTCACTTGCACTGGAGGTCTCTGTTGAAAAAAGCTAAAACAAATTTACTGAATGGAGCAACTGCAACCAAACAGTACAGGTTGGGAATTAAGGGTGAGGAAAAAGCCTGGAATTACTGGAGTACTTCCAAAAAGGATTCTGCAACATTAACACATAAATGGCTGCATGACTGAGGCCAGCAAGAGCAGAGAAAGCCTCAAACTTTCTGAAATGGCATCCAACAATATACTTGCAACTAATGAATCTGCCAACCCAATCAACTAGTAAAGGTGGAGGATGAGAAACTCATTATCACAACACATCTCCTGAGACAGCAGAGGAGGACATAGTAAAACCATTCTGGAATTGCTCTCCTGTTATCAACCCCTGGGAAAAAAAATGTGCATTTTAATTCAAAAAGGTACCTGTGAAAGCAGAATGCCAAACTCTTGTCCACACTCTGAACAGGAGAATGCAATGTTCAGGAGGTTTCTAGGGGAAAAAAAAAACAAAAACAAAAAACTATATGAAAAAGATGAAAAAGTCATTTAAAAACTTTCAAAACTCAACATAACAGTAACACTGCAGATGCAAAGTGCATGCATGTCAGTTGTTGATGCTCATGGAAACAGAACACCAAAGCCAGTCCATGCCAGGACAAGGGAGGGGAACAGCAAGGCAGCCACAACAACAATCGGGACCATTTCACATGAAAGGTGAGATAAATGATAATATCAACATGGCTGAAGGCTGTAAGCTGTGTAATAATAACAACTAATTAAAAGGTCATCAGGGAAGTCTCAGAACACAAGCTTGCACATGATGCAGTATCCGATGTGTGAGATGAAATGCATCTGTGCTAGGGAATCGAAGAAGAAATGCAAACAAGGCCAAAATGTCAAAATACAATTTTTAATTCACTGATGATGGACAACAAAAAATTGTGCCTTTTTAGTTCTTGTTATAGATAAACAATCCCTTTTGTTGTGTTTTTGGCTACTTCCAAATAAGAGGAGAGGAAATAGTGCAAATAAATAAAAACACAACTCTGTTTCTATGATAAAAATTTAGTAGGGCATAGAATCAATGTCAGCTACTTTACAAGTAACTGGGGGAAAAATATCAATATGTAAATGTTAGTGTTATTTCAGGGCAGCTGCTAGTTGATTTTGACGTGAAAATATGGAATCTACAGTGATGATCTGTTTTCCCATACTCAAAGTTAAGGTCAAAGAGCATAATATTTGTGTGCTTAAAAACTCTTCACACCTCCCTTGCTGGGAGGGATGGCAGGATATGTTCCAAGCTAACAACAAAAAGCACAAAAAATTTACTCTTTAATTTTTATACGTCTATATGTAAAAACTTTGCTTTTTTTTTTTCTTAGTCTCTTTCCCGCTTGTCAAACATTTCTTTCACACAATGCTTTCTTAAACCATGGTAGTATTGCATTTACAAAACACTGCTCCTGTCTAATCAATCAATACATCTTTCATTTCATATGAAACACCTTCTCCTTTTTCTCCACAAAATTATTAGCTACTTTTTGGAGATTTAAACCAGTTATTAAAGTCCACACAGAAAAAAAAAATCCAATCCTTTGTAATTTGTGTTAACTGCTAAAAATGATTGCAAATAATTTTACAATAAATTGGCTGAGAGAAAAGCACATAATTTTAGAATTTTGAGATAATATTCCTGTAATTAAGCATTTGTATAAGCAGTAGGTAAAGGAAAAATGAGTCAGCGTATTTCTTTGGGAGGAAAACACCCCTGCTGTGGGATGCAGCTTTCTATACATCTTTTTATGTGGAAAAAAGGCAGTGAGGGAGGAAGGGGAGAAGCAATTTTCCTCTCTGCTGTGAGGCTGGTGACAGCCAGCAGAAGGGCAGAAATGCCAAGCTGAGGAAGACCCACTATCACAATGGCTTTTAAGAAAGCTCCAGAACACAGTTACCACCTAAGTGCATGCACAAGAGCTTTATTCTTCCCCTACAAGAATACAGTTTTACTTTCTAAATGATACAAGTATATAGACGTAATAACTCGCATACACCTAGTTTATTCCAACAGTAGTATGTTAAGAATGTGTAGCCTATTTTATCTTCCAAGTGTTAGAAAGAGGTCACAGTAATAAAAAGTGGAAGTATTAACACTGGAGTTGGTCTTGTACAGTGAGTTGTCATCCTCTGGTGCCACAATGAACATACTGCTCCAGGTCTCAAGGATTTCCCAAGAGAGTATCCATTAAATTGTGAAACCACCAGGAAAGCACACACCACATGGGCTTCACTGAGCTTGGCTCTGGATCCAGGACAGAAATGACTGAGAAGATATACATACAAAACTCAAACAGATAAAGGTTCTGTGGAGCTTTTAGTGCATGACTGGTTTCATCATTCGTGCCATGGAACAAAACCCAATGATACTATTATAGCATCTGCAACAGCAGTGTGTGCTGACAAAACTGTCAATGGATGAAGCTTATACAGTAATGTGGAGGCAGACCACATTAGTTTTGAACTAAGTTACAGACTGTATAAATTCTGCAACATAACACACAATATTCTTATGAATACATGTCTCACACATGGGACTGTGGAGCAGCAGTGTGGACAACCCTCTCTTGTTGATGAGTTGTGTCTCTGCAAGCAGGACAGCAAATCCTCAGACAGGCAGCACTGGTAGATGCAGGATGAACAGCCCAAGGCAGATCCATGTACTAATTGCCCTGTTTAAGCAGAGGAACTGTTCTGGTAATAGATGTCCAGTAGTACTTTATCAGTCCCAAGATAGTGCCCTTCAGCAACACATGTCAGACAAATCTCTTAATGTAACACCCTCAACACAGCTGAGAAGGGCCACATACACCAGTGGGCATTTTTAAACATTAATATGGAACTGCAAGAAAAGGTAGAGAACATTAAGACTATAGCATAAATTTCAGTGGCATTTATGAGCAAGGACTGACTAGGATAGCTAAAAGCACCAGATCCTCCTTTCATAATTTAATGTACTGTTTAGCATAAGAGGTATCACACAAATATTTTTCAAGTTATAATTTACTCATGCAAGTGCAATTCTAATGTGTTTAGCAAGCACCATGCCAGACCCCTGTCACCAGATTTTGGTTATTCTGGCTACCTCTCTGTATAGCCCAGTTCCAATGCAGAAGAACCCAGAAAAACCACCAAGTTACATGCACTTGTTTTTCTCCATGAAAATATGAAAGGAAGATGATAAATAGACAAGAAATAAACAGATTCTGCTTGTCCCACTCCTTCTGTGTAATTTGCAGTAGAATACAAGACCAGCCCTGCCTTGGAAGAACCAACCTACTTGTGATAAACCAGTACCAAATGCTTGGCCTCCAAGAAGGCAACTTATGTCTGACAACTACTACAGTAGATTCTTACGTGCTTTTTAATTCTTTCTTGGATTTCTTCTTGGATCTGGAGGCCCAGGATTTCATTTCTCCTGTAGTTGTATGAGTCAGATGAAAATATAGCAGGATATGTTGCTGTACAGCCTTACACTGGATGCACAGTAGAGTTTGAAAATGTTTGTTACCATTGAGAGCTCAGTGTTTTTTCCTGGTGATGCACAGACCTGCTTCCAGCAGGCAGGCACAGTGGGACACAGCTGCTGTGGTGTGCACCAACACCTGTGTACAGTCACCATTCCACTCATTTCTCATTAACATTCTTTTTCAGATCTTTCCTCCCCCCCCCACCCCCCCTTAAGTAACTTAACAAGGCCTGTGCAAGCAGATTTGTATCACAGAATCTGAAAAGGGTTTGGGTTTGAAAGGACCTTAAGGATCATTTGGTTCCAACATCCCACCATGGCCAAGGACACCTTCCACTAGACCAAGCTGGCTCAAAGCCCCATCCATTCTGGTTCACTCCAAGAGGAAAGATGGATCTCAATAGTTTCTCTTAGGAACATTAAGTGCCCCCACAGTACTTCTCTTAAAAATCAATATAGATGTGCTGATGTAGTGCCAAACACACAATAGCTGAGACATGTGTGAAGAACTTATTGGTCACTGGCCCCTACTAGACAGGTGCAAATGGCCTCAACATGAATATTTAAACCAACTGTCCTTATCCTTTCAGTTCTCTTTGGGGAAAAAAAAGAGAGAGAGAGAGAGAAAAGTAAGAGAAAGAAAAAAAACTAAAAAAATTACTCTAAACCATCTGAGATCCAAAACAACATAAGGACAGCTAATATCAGACTTCTCAAAATCACAAAAAAAAAATGATGACACTGAGTGATGTACACAAAGCTGGTTTCCCTTCTGAGCTTCAGCTAAGATTTAATCTCCTTTGTAAAGCCATAAAATGCCTCACACCTAGACAGGGAGTACCCAAACCAAGATAAGAAACTCTGGACTTGACTCAGACTGTAAAAAAAAAAATATTAACTTATTTAATTATATGGGTGTGAGCTACCACATTATGCTCTGTACTGACATTTCTCTGTAGCTTTTTTCTCTATAAAATCCCATACTCATTCAAATTTCTCTCAAAACAATCCTTCTGGAACGCCTAGAAAAACAGTCCACAATGGCTGGGCAGCTGGCATACTGCAATGGCTCATTATCCTAATTTTGACAGGAAATCTCTTATCTGCTGGTGATATCAAGGTCAAGTGGAAAATTTTAACAACCAATATGAGGAGATCTGTGCATCTTTAAGTTTGTAACTAGATAAATTCTAAACATTTTTACCATTTTTTAGAATTATTTTTTTTACCATTTGGTAAGCAAAAGGACATGCAAATTGTTCAGGAAGGAGTGATGCTCCTTTTCAAGACAGACTGACTGACTTGGGGGCAGCCACACCCAGCTTGGGTACTGGCAGTACAGAAACTCTCCTGCCATTTGTGTGGCCAGGCCACTCGAGTAATACAACACATTTAGAAGACTCATTAAATAATATCTTCATAATGAGGTTGAAACCTTTAGAAACTAAGAGTCATTGAAATGCAAACATGACATACACACACAAAAAACCTACAAAAAACTCCACCTTGTTCCAACAGTGATCCCTTGAGCTGGTCCCTTGCCAGTTCAATAGTCTTACAATAAAAATCACCCATGATATGAGAAAAACAAATCTCAAGAGTCCTGTGACTGGCACTGCACATTCAAAATTTAAAAATCTCAAAGTAAGGAATGACCAAAGTGTTTGCCACGTAAGAAAGAGCCCAGTGAGGATTTGAAAATGAAGAAAGAGGCCAGCCTAACATCTGGATTTCTTATTTGAGATACATCTGAAGAATGGAAGAGACATCTGTCCTGGATATTATCAGCAGAGGGACACATCTCATAACAAATTCTCAAATGCATTTTCAAGGATGTATCTTCTTCAGGGTCTCAACTCAAAAGCATGGTGTGCCCCATGCATGCAGGTACTGTAGTGAGGATTCAGGGAGTGCAGCTGATTTTTCCTATTTTTACTTGCTGGAAAACAGAGTTTGCTTCCTCAGCCTGGCTCCTCTTTAGACAACCACAACCTGAGAAATGCCAAAGCTTATCTCAGTTTAATCTCAGAGATATGAATCTTAATGAAGAATAATTAAAGCAAAAACTGTTTTGCCTTGCTGATAGAAACTGAAATCAAAAATGGAATGAAATAATTATAAAACAGTTTTCAGATAGGCAACATCATGACAACTAAATGCATCTTCTGAAAAGCTAAAATATTTATACCTAAATAATACTTTCTATAGCTGTTCTGCTTTTTGCCTTCATGGAGATTCAGAGAAGTCTCGTCCTTGGACGCTAAAATCACAGAAATACCACAACAGGAAAAGGGAAAACCACACATGAAACTTTATTTGAACTACCTGGATGACAACAAATCTTAATTAGGAGACCACACACCAACACGTGCAGACACACAGAGAGGAATGCTCTGTGCCCAAGCTGGCCAACCTTTAAATGAGTGGAAAAGGAGCTCAAAGCTGCTGCCCATGCTCTGCTGAGGGGCACACAGTGCATTAATAGAGCAGGAGGTGAAAACCACAAGCTGTGTGACATAGAAAAACTTATTTCTAACATGTTTCCCATGAGTGAAAAAAACCCCAAACAAACCACCTCCTAAACATCTTAAACATCTTTCTTTGCAAATATATTCATCTCACCACTTTTTTGAAAAAAATACTATAACAGAGGGGAAAAATGAAACAAAACAAACCCGAAACAATCAAGGCAGTGACACAGTGACAAAAGAGAAATGGAAATGTTTAATAGAATGAAATCCAATTCATCACTGACTTTTGCCTGAATGAAACATTGGAAAATTTTGCTGGCTTTGATGAGTACCAGCAAAAGGTGATTTAAAGAGTACGATGGTTTATATGAAATATTCATATTTGGATGCGTCAGTGATCTTGCTCAGAAAGTGTATGTGGTGTTTCCCATCATGGAACCCTCTATTTCTTCAGTTCCATAGGGGTTTTTTGTGATGATCTCAAAGGTCTTTTCCAACCTAGTTTATTCCGTGATTCTGTGTTTCGTTGGTAGTTTTAGTTTTAAATGAGTATCACATAATTATCATTCACAAATATTGCAGGTATCCTCTCATTCCAAGAGTTAACATCGAACACATTTTTTAACAAATCAAATTTTATTCAGTATTGCCTAACCCACAATAAATAACTAAATAAATAAATAAATAAATAAATAAATAAATAACTTAAGTTGGAGAGGTCTAACTGGAGCACATTTGAAACTTGTTATCTTTCCCAACAGTTAGTCCACGTTATAGATATAGAAGTGTTTTTATAAACAGATATACTTTTTTCATAATTTTTTACCAAAAAAAGAGAAAGATAAATTCGAGTACTGAAAAACCTAGGCTTGTATTTTTCATGGAAATTTTTAATTAAGCCTAAGTTCAGAGATTCTATGCACACTTTCAAGAGGTACTTAGCACCCAAAAGTCAAACTGTGACCACAACATAGGTGCTTGGTGTCTGTGGAGACTAAATTTAGCAAATCAAATTGAAATGCACACAGTTGAAGACTGCCTTTTGAAATACTAGAATTTGTGCACTTTTGCTACATGAAGAAGGCACCATGCAAGTGGAAGGAATATAGTCCATTCCTCCTCATATCCCTGGCCTATCACCCTTGGCAGCAGACCACACGCATCTATTATTAACACCTCTTGCTGAAGAGGGGGAGAGGAAAACAGGACTTAGCTGCATATGTGCTGAAAGCACCAAAAGGGGATTCTTGTTTCCTGACTAAAAAAGAATCCCTTTGATTTTTATGCAGTTGCCTAATTAAATTTCACTGTACATATTAAGTTTTCAGATGTCTAGCTATTTTATGCTCAGCCCCAAATCAAAAGAACACACATTCAGAAATGACCCTTTCACTAAAAGAAACAAAACCAAAAACTAAGATAAAGTTTGTTGTATGCAAAGATATCCCCCACTCTAGTTGTTACCTCTGTTCAACCAAGGAGAAGAGATCATGAATGTAACTTCTAACTAGGTCACAAACTCTACATTTCTAATATTTTATTCATGTACCTTGTAAAGGGATGCACATTATTTCAAGCTCCAAGAGGAGCATCATGCTATGAGCAACAGCTCTTCATGAGTGCTTCAGTATTATGATGGGATTACTTTATTTTAGGGATGGAGAGGCAGATCCAATTTTTTCAGTCAGTGAGAAATAACAACATAAAATCAAGTTGTCAATCTCTTGACATACTATTTGCTTTAACTTATACTCAATAGGTGGATTACTCTAGAGGAATTCTCAAATATACTTGTAAGAAGAAAACACGCTGTCCAAAGTCTAAATTAGCCACTCAAAATTTATATATATATATTTTGAACAATATTTAGTGGTCATAATGATTTCAGAATATATATATATATATATATATACAGAATAACTCTATGTTAATTTTCAGCTGGGAGATGGTGGATATCTTAAAAAAATTACATGAGAGTTAATCAAATGCCATAGCTCTCTGCTCATTAATCTGGGTGTTCAAGCATACTTGATTCTGCTGCTTAGGATCTTTGCAATCTGATGTCTTCCTTCAGGCCAGTATTTGTTACACCTGATTCACTAAGATTCAGAAATTCTATCTTGAAATTTGCTTTTTTCTCCCCTAGCTAGAAAATGTTGGATATCTACACCACACTCAGAGCTGCTGAGAAAGACAAGGGCCTTTGCAGAGGTTAAAACCAGGCTCTGGGACTGAGCCAGTCTCCAAATGTTCTTTGCCTTGCTAAACTGTATTTGGATTTGCTGTGAGAGTAGACAGTATTTGGATAGAAACTCTTGAAATAACAGGGGCAACCTAATATTAAAAAAAACCATAAAATAGGAAACCAGCAGAAGAAGCTATTTAAGAGACATTTTTCCAGTTCATTTGCTACAGACTATGACTTACACATAGATACTGGACCTGGAGTAACATACACCATTTTGGGTTGGATGTTTGCATTTGACTGCAGAATATTTAATTTCATACTGGACAACACATTTTAAGTTCTTTAAGAAAAATGTCAGGATCAAGTCTTGCTGGATAGGTATAGTAAAAATGAACATCATGAGAGATAAAAGCAACTGAGCTACGAATTAACAGTTGCTTTTTTCCTTTTCTACTATCATACATAGATTTTGGTGCGACATCACACTCCAGGCAAGCACTTGAAAATGCTATTTTGAAGATGTCATGCAAAAAAGGTTGAAAAAGGAAAGAAATTAAGGTCAGTTGACATGAAAAGAGAAACCAGCCTCAGGGCACTCATGGGATGCAGCAAAGAGTTTTTCCTGTAGACATGCTACCTGGAGCAGCATAGGCTGCCCAGTGCCAGACTCATGTTGACCCACCAGAGCCAGCTGAGGAGCTGGAGTATAGGAGGAGAGAGTGATTGCTCAGTCATGAAAAGAGAAGGCTACAGAGAGACCTACCCACTATCTGCTACTGCCTGATGGGAGGGGACACAGACTGTCCTCAAAGGTGCACAGGAAGGAAGGGGAGCATCGACAAGAGCTGCAACATGGGATATTACAGCATTATATGGGGGAGAAAACTTTTTATTTTCAGGGAAGTGAAACACTGAAACAGAAGTCCAGAGAGTCTGCTGGACTTTCATCCCTGGAGATGCTCTAAAGTGTCCTGTGCATGGCCCTGAGCAACCTGATCAGATGGGACTCAGGTTGGTCAGCAGGACAGACTAGGTGACCCCTGCAAGCCCACTCCAACCTATACGATTCTATGATCTCATCCTGCTACCTCTGTTCCAGTGCTGCCAAAAATCAATTGTTTCTTTGTTTCACCCTCTCCTCAGCAGCAGATGATCCAGACATGGAAGACAGAGTAATACATAAGTAAATGTTTAAACTCATCACCATGTATATCAACCTCTTTCCATTTCTCCATGCTTGAAAGACTGGAATATTTGCTTCTCAGTATGCACTGGTCATTTCCTCTGCTCTTTTGCTTTTTGGTGATTTACTTGCCAGCAGCACACAAAACAGGATGACTTGACAAAAATCAAGAAAACATGAGGAAGAGAACAAGAACCACACAGAGAAAGAAAGGCATAATCTCTTCCTTTTTAGCAGCAGGCACCTGTAATTTATTCAGCAAGGCAGTGACTTAACAGGCAGCGTTGTGCAGGACTGCTTTGTGTGCAGCATTAAGGAACCAGCTCAGGAAAGGGGGTGAGAAGGATAAAAAGCTGCTTATGCCAGTGTTTAGCTGTCAGTAGAGGCTAAACAGAGGGCTGGTGGGCTGTGCCATTCTGTGCAAGCCTATCTGTCATGCTGAAAACATGCCCCAAATTCCCTGTATTGGTGATACAGATATGCAGGGACACACATGATATACTGGGACAAAATCAAGTGACAGGTGTAACAAATGCTGCTATTTAGAAACTGCTTAATCAAAGGAGATGTTCTGATGCCCCAAAACATATATTAGGCAGGGAAATTGCTGAAAGTACTCCATAAAGTTCTGTGATACATATCACATATACTGAACTGGCCAGTCCAAAAATGATGCGATCTGCTCCTTGCAACTCACAGAAGACCATAGTGAAGCAAAACCATGCAATAATTTTGTCAAAACAAAACAGAAGCAATATTGCGAGTTAGACTGTTTGACTCTCCCCAGTGTTTCTGCCAACAAGCAAGAACATACCAATATTTGCAGTGATACAACTCAGTACCAGTATTCCCAGCAGACAATGAGCAACAGAGATCACTGAATTATTTTTTTCTGTTTAGTGAAAGCAAATAACAGCATTATTAGAGACTGACGGAGGACAAGCAAACTAAAGCAATTCAGCAAACCCACACAAAACCTGGGTAATTAAACTTTCATTTTTCACAGCAAGGATGCCTGGAATCTCAACACTTCAAAACATGTGACACTTCCCCCATTCAATTTTCCTTAAATCAGCTCTTTTCTTCACTATCCCCACCAAACACAAACTACATTTTGAAAGGACCCATTCTAAGAGATAAGCACAACTCCATCATGAAGCCACTGAAATCAAAGCCCAAACCCTCTGGTACTTTGTCACATGGCTCCCGGGAAATGTTCCTGGGAGTTACTAAAGAAGCAAGTACTCAGTGGATTCTCATCTTAAAGATGTTTGTTCAGTGCAAGACTCAGAGCCTGGATTTCCAGCTATCTTATCTGCTAGTTACTAATGCAGAGAAGAAAACTTTGTGCTCACCACCAGTGAGTCTCCAAATGGCTTTGCACTGCAGATGCTGCCCATGCTGAATGTAAACCATGATACTACAAATGTGGATTATGGTTGGTGAGGTTTCCAGACAGTGTCTCTGCATTGCCAACAGCCTCTTCAGTTTATTTCCTCATCTTACTGTCTATGCTGTCATTATCCAATCTGACTATTACACCAGCATACCAGGAACCTGCCGCAATGAGTACTTTTGAGGGTGGAAATGTTTTACTTGAAATATTTCCTATGAAAGAATACATGCATACATCTCTGCATCTTTGTTTTTGGGATCCAAGCATTATCAACAGCTCTTCTGATAAGGAAACTACTATTGTTTTTACACAATAAGAGGTGGTGCTAAGGTTTAATAAATATATATGTAAAGCTTATTAATTTCAAAATGAACAACTTATTTGCACTTTTAACCAATACCTCGGCTGCAAAGACAGCACAGCTGCCCTCCACTAGTCACCATAGTCACACCGGCTTCATCCTACAATCCCTCCACCAAAGTTCATGGTAAAGAAATGCACAACCAATGTAAACTGCACCACTTTTGAATCACTGCTTTGTGTGTTATGGAAATGCCATAGCAGCCACAATGTACTAGCTGCAAAACACAACACTACACCTATTCCAAATTCTCCTTCAGCAAACTGCGTACCTGGTGGGACCAAGCACCAGAGCAGTGATAGGTGAGGGGCAGACAAGGAAGTGCCTGCCCTCTGCAGCCCTTTCAGCTGGCCAAGATGCTGGTGGATAGCTCACCTGTTGGATGAAAGCAGCTTAGACTAGGATCATCCTGGGAAGGGGCTGTGTTACAACAGCTCTCAGCACAGCCAGCCACTGAGGTGCTTGCTTTGCAGAGGTGCTCACTGCTGTGACAAACTCTGGAGCAGGTCCCAGGAAGAAGGAGCAGAGAGGGGCAGGACACCCCAGCCCAGCCCAAAGGAAGCAGAGCACACTGTTTGCACTGCAGGCCAGCTCCTGTTCCCCCTGTCTGATAATGGCAAAGCTCTTTGTCCCTTGGCAGTTCTGAGAACAGAATATTGTCTTGTGAAATTCCAACACTGTTTTAATGCTACCATTATTAGCATTGTCTTCAGACAATAAAATGTTCTGTGAAAGTCACTGTGGGCTCAAAGCAGTGAATACACACACTGAGTCACCCCACATTAACTTAAATAGCACAACTGTGTGAACACATGTTCTTCAGCTAAATCTACACACACTCAAAAGTAAGAATAAGCAAATCTCCAAGGAAGAACTTACTTTCTACACAATGCAGAAGAACCCTTGCTGTGTGCTTCCACAACCTCAACAAACACGTGGCAAAAGGCTTAGTAAGACTAGTCCTATTTTCTGATCTGGTAATAGATAAGTATACAAAGCTACCCCCAAAGGGTTATGTAATTAAAAAAATGTGTGTGCCTAAACCTGGCTTTATCTATCCTGGATCCTTCACAATGCAAGCAGAGGTGTTACCCACAAGCAGCCACTGTGCACCACGATGCCAACACAGAGCAGCTTCTGTACCCCTCCTTTCCCTTCAAACCTGAACAGTGCCTCTCAAGCAGAAAACTGATCAGATGCTTTCCCACTATTTGTAATAACACACCCTTCATGTTATGTTCAACCCCATTCAGAGCAGGAGATACTCAGAAGATTTTGAGGTGGAGCACAGGGACAGTCTATAGCCCAGACATTTATCACAGGACTTGCTGCACTGCCAATTCACCATGCACTGCTGACACCAAAGCACATAAAACCAAAGCAAACAATTGATCTGTGTTCAGACTTGTCTGTGATTCTGTCCCTTAACTAAATCATCACTAGGAATAGAAAATGCATTTAGAGATTCTGTACTTTTAAATGAAACTACAGAAGGCACCGAGAGTTAAAATGAGCACACCTTTTTTGTTGTTTTACACCTCTGAAACCATCCAGCACAGTCCTCCTCACACCAGAGCTGCACAGCTGCCTGCAGGCACATTATTTTACACTTCCTAAAACAAAACCTCCTACGGCTAACAGTTCTAACAGACAACCAGACATACTCCAACCAGGTATCATAATATTAAAAGGATTTTGCTGTCGTGCATGCTCAAAATATTGAGCCCTTGAACAACTGTCCTGCCTGATAGAGCATGCATTCAGTACGATATCAATTCAAAGGATGCAAATTGAGGCAAATAAAGCCTTTGTACCACCAAAGATACCTTCATTCCCATTTTCTAGGAGGAGTTCTGATGTGCTCACCTGAAGCTCCTGTCCTTGCCTTACTTCTTGAAAGAACTTCTCTCTCTTCCTGTCCAATAATCCCTCCTGGACAAGAACAGGAATTCCTCCTGAACAAGAAAGGAATTCCCCAGCAGTTTTAAGCCCAAGTTCAAAAACATGAATAAACAATACAGCACACAAAAGTGTTCAAGGGAAGATCTAGCTGTAGGAAAATAATACTAATAAAAAGCCTTTGTTTTTTTACCACAGAGTAAAACTGAGGGGGACATTGTTTTACAACTCCCTTAAATTTTCCATCTCTTCCTCTCTACCTTGAACCAACAGTGTCTAAGGTAAGGAAAAACTACTTTCTTGCCTGTGAGGAAAGCTGTGGACTATATCTTCTTACATATGCAGAATGAAGGCAATACATAAAAATCTGAAGAAACAAATTTTTTTTACCCCCATATTGGAGTATTTGAATCCTTAATTTCTGCAACTGCCTGTGCAGAACAATGAATAATGTTAGATAAACAGCTAGTGGTCTCAAATTTATTTAAGCCCATGTTGGAGCTGTCTGAGAGGAGCTGGTAGCTGGCCACGTTGCCAGGGACCAAGGTGGCAGGACATGCTACCTTTTGGAGTTGCTTTTACCCTACACTGATTACCCCTTTTATCCCTGGTAGGTCTCGTGCAGTGCAAGCCTGGTTATCTCTGCCAGCCCAGAAGAGCCCAGGACAAACCATGGGGTCCCTCCCAGTGGCTGAATTACAGACAAAACAGTGTGCCCTTGTCCGAAGCATCACTGTGTGCTGCAGGTTTTGTGACTGCTGGGGCTCCCTTGGGTCCCTGTGGCACAGTTTATGTGGTGGGCAGAGACAACAGCTTCCCCAATTCTCTCTCTTTCACCCAGCAGCAACAAAATACATGTCTTGTGCATGGAAACCATCTGGAACAGCAGTGCCAGAGACACTTGGGACACCATAACCTGGTGAAGAAGGGTAGCACGCTACTGTCACCAAACACTGCTGAAAGCTTATCATACTCACTGAGGAAACTAATGACTTCAAGCCCATGGACACAGGGGAAGGAGTAGGGATGAGAGAAATTTGTAGGTATTTGCTCCCAGGTCCCTCCTGGCCTTAACTTTATGCTCTTGCACAGGTTTCCTTCCCCCAGATGAGGCCATTGGAAGCCTTGCCGGTCACGGTCGGGCTGGTGCCACCCTTGCATGTGACAGTCCCCTCCTTCCAGATGAGACAAAGGAGCCTGAAACAACAACTCCAGTACTGAATACAGCTAGCATAAATTACAAAATAGCACTGGGACTGAGGGAAATGTTAACACAGTATTCCAGAGCTGAAGTTTTCACTGTTCTCACCTTACTACCACCAAGGGAAGGGAGCAGGGTTTCTGGGGCAGGCTGTTGGGGCAGCCCTTCACCACCTTGCACAAAAATTCCTAAATAGCAAAGTGCAGCATGTTTGGCTGAGAGCTAACACCTCCTGCAAGCCACTGCTGCTTATGTGGAATCGAGATGGATATTTTTAAACACGCTTCCTAACTGCTGGCATTTTCATAATAGCTGCCAAGCAGCTGAATCCTTCAAACAGTACCATGCAAAAACTACACAAATCTTCAAAACTTCAGGTCGGACAATTTCCTCTCCTGCTTAGCACCCCAGATGTTTTAAACAAGGAGAGATGTGCAGTACACAGGAGTAGTCTTCCAGAAAAGCTGACTTTCTGGGGCTTACAGCTTATCCTCTGTAGCTCCTGGAAGGCTTATACTTCAACCATGTGAAAATGTTATCACTTATTATTACACTATATTTCATCCTCAATATTTATGCCCTTTTCTCCAGTGCCAAAAGCTCATGTTGATACCTTAAACTTTACTGTGCAAATACAAGACTTCTATTTTTGGGATGCCTTTTTATTTTTGTTCCTTTTCTTTCTTACCCCTCCTCCCTCAGACATGAAGTTAAGCTTTAAGATTTATTCAAAAATCCAAGAGCAATGCAATCTTGGTTAAAAAACATCTAAGATGACAAAATACCCTGAGTATTAAAATATATTAAAACCACCATTTTTTTAATTTCACACATTCAATCCTAGAGTGATTTTTATTAGCCTGCAGAACATTAAAGCCTTGTAAAGTCAGATTTACAACAGAACTTGAAACAACCCCATCTACAGTCTATGAAGTGCTGTTATAACACAAATTCTAAGTGTCAAACTTTAGTGAATTATGTAACTCAGCACTTCCCCTCTTTTTTAGCTGTAATCTTATATGAAAAGCTGCTAACACAAAAACTGCCTGACCTTGTGCTGTAAATATATCATTATTTTATTTATCTTACAGCTGTTATGAAAGTAAAAGTGACAAACCATGCGTTAAGTTGCTGATTTTGTGAACTGTTTTGAAAGCTTGAATTTCACTCTAAGTTCTGGATTAAAATACATGGATAAAAGCAAAAGGATAAGATAAAACAGGAATGAGTAGGCACATCAAAAATCAGGATTTTAAGCTTTATCTTGTAAAATGTATGGGAGGCAATAGTCAAGAAATATCTGTCAAAACCATCACTTTGGGCAGTATTCAAAATAATGAACTGCATATTCCTTCTTCTTAGATTCTCTTAGTTTCTTGTAATTGCTCCAGGATTTCCGCACAAACATAGAATATTCTGATTTTTGGGCACACACTTTGGGTAAATATTTTTGTTTACTTCTCAGTAGCTAAAAATAAAATTTAACAAGTATGAACACTTACCTAGATTCCACAGTTCACAAAGTGAACAACTACTGCTCTTTCTGAAGAAATTTATGTGGTAAATATGCAAGACCTACACGCATACATACGTGCATTTCTCTTGAAGTACACAGAACCACAATAACTTGGAATAAAAACCACACAAAATTGCTAAATAAACCTGTAAGTGCTACATTTTCACAGTGAAGCACCACATTTTATCACTGTTACACTTTTTTCATGTGATGTCATGCACGCACTGAAAAGATAAATAAATACCATGCTGATAGTGAAACTTCTATACGAGATCATGGTTTTTTACATTACCTTACTAATCCTTATAAAACTTTTTTTTCACCACTTGAATTCAATTATATTCTTTCATTCATCAACAATAGAAAACAAGCAACTGAAATGCCAAATGTTGCCAAGTCATCAAGTGTTGCAGGACAAAGCTTAAAACCTGAAGAGATAATTAGGATTACAGAATTATTAAGGTTAGAAAAGGTCTCTAAGATCATTTAGCCCAACCTTTAACCTAGTGCCACCATGTTTATCACTAAGTCATATCTCCACATGCCACATCCACACACCACACTTCCAGGAATGGTGATTTCACCACTGCCCCGGGCAGCCTCTGTTGCAATGCTTCCCTTCCAGGGAAAAAAAACTTTCCTAATATCCAAATTTAGGGCTGTTTCTTTTTGTCTTGTTACCTGAAAGAAGAGACTGACCCCCAGCTCACCACAAGCTCCTTTCAGGTAATTGTAGAGAGCAATGAGGTCTCATCCCAAGCCTCCTTTTCTCCAGGTTAAACAACCCCAGCTCCTTCAGCCACTCCTCATCACATTGTGGCTCCAGACCCTTCATCAACTCCATCCCCCTTCTCTGGACACACTAACTGGAAATACACACTCTTTTTACATTACTTCTATATATGCAGGTGTGTCTGTTTACAGTATTTATTTATATATTTTCTTCTGAATTCCAGAAAAATCACTGCCTTCCTGACCAGCATACTTCTCCATCTCCTGCAGAGAAGGATGAAGATCTTAAGCAAAATGCTATTGTTTATAATGCAAAACATTTTACAAAGAGTAAACAGAATCTACCTCATGGATGGGGGAGATAAGAATAAGTGAAAAATGTCAGAAATACTGTCAGAGAGTGAACCTATTCACTAAAAAAGTTATTTAGTTCCTAGATTAAAACACGAAAGAAGAAGAAGAATAGAGGATCACCATCCCCCCAGATCACTCAGATTTGGGAGGAGAAAACCCCCAAAATTCTAGACTAACAAAAACTACAGGATATCAAATGTAGTCTTCACATCTTGTGAAAACTTTTCATATTTTCCTCATGATGCAAATTAAATCTCCTTCTCTCCCCCACAAAACCTTCTCTTTCAAGACGTTTTCTGGATTAGCTCCAGGGGAAGAGAGAAGCACAGATGAGCTAAAACAAGTAACCCAACTTATCAAACGCACTGCAAGGCTGGATGCATATGGAAATGAAATATATTCACAAGCAGATAGACTAGATATGCCAGTATGTTTTTGCCATCTCTGATATAAAAATAGGTGTCAGCAAAAACCCAGTATAAATTCTTGCAAGCCCCTGCAGGAATGCTGCTGTTTTCCTCTGGATGGTTCAACCAGCACAATCACTCAGAAATTTCTCATAATTGAGGAAAAAAAGGGGTAGGAGGGGATCCACCTCCTTTGTGTTCAAAACTCCTACCAAAAGCCCCCAAATTTTTAACATTAGTTGAAAAAGTATTCCTAGGTCATCACCACTGACCCAGGGTTTTGTCCCTTGTCCGAGAGGAAACTACAGGATTCCCTTCCTGTGATACTGGTGCCATCACTGGGAGTCAGGAAAGAAGCCAGGAGCATGTAGTAGCCTAGAAGCAAACCAACAAAAAATGTATCTGCTTTTAACACCAAAAGCAATGTGAGGTGTGCTCCTACAAGCTTCACCTTACAGAGGAAAGCCTCCCTGGCTTTTTCTGTTCTGTGTTTTTTTTGTGAGCAGGCATCACAACCGGCATGTGCGGGGGCTGATGCCAAGTGCTCCTCAAACTCACACTCCTACATCTTGGATGTGTTTGCCCGTGCTCAGGCACGCATAAAAGACAGTGGCAGCCCTGACCTCAAGGAATCACCAAGCACAGTCAGCCACCCTCCAAATCAATTTATGTAGACAGCACAGATGTTCTCCTCCAGCACCAGTGTGGGCATCAGCAATGCACACAATGAAAAAAAATAGAACAAAAAGAAATTTTAAAAGGGAATTAAAAATGTTTCGCCTTCAGGCAGTTCTTGGTTTCTCCTCCCACCCAAAAAAAACCCCTAATGTGTTGCTTTTGTAAGCTATTATTAATTCCTATATACATAAATATAGCAATTTCATGCCTGTTCTAGAAAATTAACAAACTGAACTGCCAAAACACACCCCACTGTACGACCAAAATGCTATACCTTGTATTTCACTCAAGCTTCTCAATTACAACTTGTCTTTTTCTACATTTCTTTCTCTTGCTTTCTCTTTTTCCCTCCATTTTGCCCCAGATTTCCAAACTCCAAATTTTAGTAGATTAAATTAGTGGAAATCTTGCTCCTGAACAAAATCACTTCTTGGTGTGCAACTGCAGCAGACAGACAAGCTGCAGCCCGAGGATGCTGGATCAGCCACGGAGTATGGAGCATTTCAGATTTAGGTCACTTGTGCTGCTCTGATCCCAGTGAACAGCAACGGTGTGTTTTTCCACATTTCACTATTTTCCTGCTGACCTGTGTCTCAAACAAGACACATTCCAATGCAATTTAAAGAACAAGGTCAGGATAGGAGATATTGAATGCTAAGTATGCTAGGAAAGGGGCAAAGTGACTGAGAAGAAGAACTCACTCTCCTAAAGTTTACTGATGGAGACTGAAGGCACAAACACTAAAACTGCACGAACACATCCTTTGGCCGTGTCTGCCGCCTGCATGACTGCGATCCAAAGGGGGGACCAATGGCAGGCAGGAATTGTCACCGTGTGAGGCAAAGTGGAGCTGAGCCAGCAGCACACATGATAAGAATTATCTCTGTTGGAGGCTGCTCGCTGCCTCGATTCAGCACTGACAAATGCTGGGGGGAAGCCGGCGCCGAGGCCAGAGCCCACGGATGATAAATACGGCACCTCGGGCGCTGAGGCTGCCAAACCAGCAGAGTACCCACCTTGCTGCAAATGAGACAATCCCGCCACATTCAGGAGAGTAAAACTCCTTGGGGAAGTAGCTGCTTGCTGCAGCAAGGTGGGAAATGTAGCCACATCCAAAGGTAGTGAAAGGTGAAAGAGAGAAACCCCTGCTATTCACTGGAGGGTTGGAGCAGGAGGCAGGGCAAGCTCCAACTGCACCTCTGTAACAACACCTACTCAAACTGCTTTGTAGTTGCTGGACTCAACATTTGCATTTAGTAAAAAAACAAAAAACAAACAAAAAACAACAGGATTATACACTCTGCAAGACACAACTGTTTACACAGAAGAATGGTTCCTACACAACTGTGGTGTTTAACTACACGTGAATCCAGAGGGGAAAAGCCGAATGGACAGCAATACAAGGTACTTTAGCTTGCCTCTAACTCTTATCCTACTGGTTCAAAACTGCAACATGCCCCTGTGGACATCCTCAAGCACAAACAGCAGTCCAAAGGAAGGTAACCTGGAAAGAACTTTGCCCACTGGCTAAAGGCTTAGACAAAGATTAACAGAGGGCTCAACCAGAGAAGCAACACCTACTGAATACTCACTGGTAAATGAAGCTTGTCACAAGCTTGTCACTGGGTATTGCAAAAGATTCCCAAAGGGGAAAACCAATCTGGACAGGCTCTAGTGGGAGGAGGATCTTTGTCTCGGTGAGTTTTGGATAAATGCATGGGTTAGTGATGTTTTACCCAGAGGATAAAATAGTGTGGCCAGGAAGACTAGAGCAGTGATCTCCTGGACTTGGCACTAGTAAGCCTGAATCTCGAATCCTGTGTTCAGTTTTGGGGCCTTCACTACAAGAAAGACATTGAGATGTTGAAGCACGTCCAGAGAAGGGCAAAGGAGCTGGTGAAGGGTCTGGAGAACAAATCTTGTGAGGAGCAGCTGAGGGAGCTGGGGTTGTTCACCCTGGAGAAAGGGAGGCTCAAGGGAGACCTTATCACCCTCTAAAACCACTTGAAAGGATCTTGTAGTGAGGTGGGGGTCAGTCTCTTCCCCCAAGTAACAAGTGACAGGACAAGAGCAAATGGCCTGACGTTGTGCCATGGAAGTTTGGATACTAGGAAAAAAAAAAAATCATGAAAAGCACTGGAACATGCTGCCCACAAAAAGGACTGAGTGGAGGTATGTAAAACATGTGGCAATGTGGTGCTTAGGGACATGATTTAATGGTGGCCTTGGCAGTGCTGGGTTAAGGGTTGAACCTGCTGGCACCGTATGTCCTTTCCAACCTAAACAATTATTTGATCCTCAGTTTTAAAGAATATAACAAGATGTACCAGGATAGATCCAACTTGCGGGGGGAAAAACCCCACACTTTATGTCGATGGAGATAGATTACATGAAAGAGCTGAGAATGAAATTATAAAGGAAAGAAAAGTCAGTATCATCTCTGTATTATGACAACAGAAAGCAGATCTGTCATAGTAAGTAAAGTTCATATTGCTAATTTAGCTAATAGGTTTTTAGAGAAATAGCAAAGTTCATTCACAGGGTACAATTTTTCTTTCACTTGGTGGGAGATGTGCAGGAGGATCAGAGACAAGCATTGTCCTTATAAATTTCATGCATCAAAAAGACTAATAAGCAATTAGGAATTGTTAGGAAAAGAGACTGATCCTTTCTCCAGTCCTGCCAATTAAAGATTATTCTCTACCATCTTTTTGCTAATGGCTTGTAGGACCTAGAACTAGAAATCACAGGTGATACTGCCTTTTCTCAGTTTCTGTAGCAGACCATTCTCTGGATATATGCCATCTACAAATGAGTACTTTTACGTTTTTCTCTGTTAATTCCTGGTTCTTGTTACATCAGCTATATTGAAAGGTTTTTTTTGTATTTCAATTTTATTTTGCCCTCAATTTTATTTCTCACATTTGTGCTTTTCTTTCCTGAAATACTTCAAATATTGTTGACAAGATCCCCCCAAGGTACAAAGCATCTTCAACTGACTGCCTAGATGAGGTGTCCACACAGGAGAAACAGTTTTTGCAATACCAACAAACATCAAGAGGGATCCAAATACAGTGG
Source organism: Cinclus cinclus (assembly GCF_963662255.1). Taxonomy (NCBI): domain Eukaryota; kingdom Metazoa; phylum Chordata; class Aves; order Passeriformes; family Cinclidae; genus Cinclus; species Cinclus cinclus. The sequence continues at coordinate 114,388,876 of NC_085046.1, read as the reverse complement.
GGTCAAAAATCAAGCCTTCAGAGCCACTACTCCCCCTTGCAGGTGGGCATCTTTATATGGCCAACCATTGTGAGGCTCCCTCCCACTGTATTTCAGACCCTTCCTGGAAATCCCAAATATTTGATGGCATTACCCTTTTTGAAGTCTCTCCACAACATGCAATAGTTTCATTTGGGATACACTTCTGTAAAGCTAATTGCATTTTTGCATTTTGTTTTATGTTTCTGACCTCTTTAGGTTCTTTTTGAACTTTGAATATCTGTCCAGACATGTATTTTCAACTCTCCATAATTCATGCCATTCATACAGCATCTGAATCCTCTTCATATGATCCATTAAGTTTAGAATGGACAAAAAATGAAGCCTTTTGGAGAGACAAAGCAGGACAAAGTTTCTGAAGAAATGCACAGATAAATCCTGTTTTATCCCACTCCCCATCAGATTATTTTGGTGAAATAATTTTGACTGAAAGTCCTAAAATACTGGAAGAAATGAAACAGAACCTGTTTTGAAGGAAAAAATCCCCAGCAACCCAGAATTAAAGACTGAGTTCTTTATTAAAGCAATGGGAAGCTGCAAACTGAGAAGACATCAGTTACAGACCCATGGATCAGAGATGATATTGCTGTATCAGAGAAAAATAGACATGACAGAGATGCTCACTTACTGTGAATATTAAATAACACTGCTGCTTAAAAATTAAGAAATTACAAAAAATAATTCTTTATAGAGTTACAGCTGGGTTATTTTTAGCAACTGAGAAGTTTTTTATTTGCTAGTCTAAGAAAAACAGTGCCTTTACAAACAAAATGCAGGAAGCTGGGGAAGAAAAAGAAACAGTTTATATTGAAACTTGAGTTTGGAAATGGATGACTGTTTTCAATAATTTTTCTGCAGTAGACAAATATAGAAAAGAAAGGTGATGTAGGGACCATATGGTGTGTTAATTCCAGTTGTGACAACACCTCTGTTGTCTGCCTATCCCTTTGCTAGACTGTGAGAAAACGTGCAACTTGTGTCACTGACACCAGGAGTAAATTAGCCCAGTCTCATCAGGCATGGCAAATATTAATGTATAGGCAAATAAAAGCTTGGAACTGGGAACAAAAATTGAATGACCAGCCCTGCAAGCCATCTCTTTCCTGATGGGGAACATTGCTGAGTGCACAAAGAAATAACTTCTAAGGTGCTCAGGGAAGGTAGGATAAACCAAACAAAAATAACCCTGGAGCGAGGAGAAAACATGCAGCTTTTGAAAAAGAGCATATAACAACAACAAAAAATATCCATACAATGTGCTTGGAAAAGAAGCCTGGAACACTCTCCTATAAATCCAACCAGTCTGTGCTGCACTAGCACAAAACTTAAGTGCCCAACAGGACACTGGCACAAGTGCTGTGGGTAGAGCACCCCACCTTTGTGGGAAGGCACAGCCCAAGAGCTGGGTGGTGATGCGCCCACATCTTCCTTCCAGGAGAAGGAATGAGGAGAGGAGAGAGCCGTCCTGTACTGCCAGCCCACAAACTGGCCCACAAACAGCCTGCATCAGGATGCTGGAAGCGAGTGCTTGGATTTGGGGCATGGGAAGAAACAAAGCAGCCTCTGCCTTCTCATTCTGTACTGCAGCGTGGCAGTGGGTGGCTGCCGCTGTTGGAGGGACTCGGCTTTGCCTCCCTGCATTAGTCTCCTCATGTGGCAAGTAGGCAAATAGTACACTTAGAGAAAATAAAACAAGACAAGCAAATAAAACAACTAACCCTCCAAAACCCTCCCAAACCAAAAATGCAACCCAAACAAAACATCTCAAACCAAACCTGACGAGTAAACAGAAATAAAGGGAAAAAAAGGAAACTACCACCACCAGCCCTATCCCACCCCCCCCCTCCCCAAGCCCTCTGAAATCAATTTGATTATGGTTATAAAAAAACCACTCTAATCTATTTCAAGGTTGAAAAACTATAGGATACTGATTCCCTAACAACTGGAGATGGGAAAAGCCTCTCAGACATCCAGAAAAAAACATTTAGTAGCAAAGGAATATGGAACCGGACAAACTAAACAGGGTGCTCAAGCAGGACACAAATTCTTAAACTAAATTACTGTTGTCAGAACATATTTTTAGTAGGCAAATCCAGACAGACTTACAATTTTTTTTTTTTGTCTCTAGATAATTCCCCAATGTCACTGCTGCTGCTAGTGAGCTCTAAGGAGCAAAGCGCATGAAAAAAGCACATGAAAAAAGGAAATGGTTCTTGCTAGATAATTTAATTCAAACTCTAAATATTTATTTACTCTTTCAGAGGAAAGGGAGCAGCTGAAGCACAGCTGGGATAACTCAGCAGCACGAGCTGCCACGCACTCCCCCACACCGTGGCCTCTGGCTGGGCCAGGAGGCTGCAGGGGAAGGGGGAGCAGAGCCAGGCTGGAACATACAGCTGTGGTCTCAGCAGCTCCAGCTTGCACTCTCCATCCAGCACAAAAACTCATCCTTAAGACATGGTTCACCTTTCACTCATACTGATAAAAGGAAGCTGGGTTCCCACCCACTCCATCCCCACCAGTGCTCCTTCTCCGTGCTACATCCAGCACCAGTGTCCTTGCAGGGGTCCCATGGATGTGTGCCACAACCTCACCCTGAGATCTGGTCAGGAGCCCATCCCAGTCTGAGAGTAGCTTCCTTAGGTATCATTCCAGCGCTGATAAGTTACCTCTCTGACCTAAAATGAGGCCATTTTGGCCCAGCAGCACATCACCAGGATGCTGAAGACTGTGTGTCTGGGCAGGGTCAGGCTGCTAAGGGAAGAGGCTTGGTGATGAGGATGGGTGGCTGCAGGCACCCTCTGCAATTGAATATGGCTGCTGGGATCTGTACTCCCCTGGGAACATGGCTTTGCCTGCCTCTCATGTGGCAGCAAGACCTTTCCCTCTCCTCTGAAAAACCCTTGGATTACACTGGTGCAAATGCTTGTAGAGGGCTGCAAAATCAAGATCAAGAAGTGACCCAGGATAAAAATAATGTCATCTCCTCAAAAGGAGTTAGGGAAGACAGGGAGGAAAAGCATAATTTGCAGCATGGCTCAATTGCGAGTAGATTTATAACTGTGAGAAACATGCACGATTTCTTTCAGCTTAGTTCAGTTTTTCTTTAAAAATCTTAACTACTTTGTTAAATGCATATTATGTGCCCCATTCACAGCACTGGTTACTCCCTATAAATTCATGCCTGCACAACATTAATCATGATGGCAAAGCCTGAAATCCTGGCATGAAAGCAGCACCACCTTGTCTTGGTTTGGGGTATTTCTTCCCTCAAGCTGCAGAGGAGCCCTGCACACAGGAGCACTGACTGTGTGTTCAGATGAGAAGCCCTCAGACACAGCCTGAAGTAGTTCAGCTTCAGAGTCAACACCCTCTTGGGCTGGTATGGCACATGAGCCATCTCCATAGTACAGAGACACCTGAGAATGTGTCAGCTACATTCTGCTCACAGATTTAACAGTAATCCTTGTGACCAGAAGGGCTCAAAATGCCTTTTAGGTTCCCCCCCCCCCCCCCTTAAAATAAAAGCTCAGCATCTAGAACATCCTCATTTTGCCTAAGCTGGTGTTACAACCTAATCCTGCCTGTTGATTTCCAGATCTGCCAATTTAGTACCACTTAATCATTAAAACCTACCTCCACCCCCAAAAAAGGACTTAAGAAATTATCATGAAACAAGAAGTACACCAAGTTGCTACAAAGCAGACTTGGTAAATAAGATTATTGTTTAGTCAACTTTGTTTTAACTGCATTTCTTGATATTCCAAACTTTTTGTCACTTATTTTCAGATTAAAGTCTTCTTTAGTTAGACTGCACAATCAGTTCAACATTTCCCATGCTAAGATTAATTTTGCTTAACTTAACTGAGTTAGGTAAAGAAGTGACAAATCCACTTGTGTGATGTATATACTGATATGAAACAGAAAAAAACATGGTACTTTCTACTGAGAGTGAAGAATTGTTGTCAAAAATCCCCTGTAATGAAAAAGACCGTAACTTAGCAGCACCCCAGGCATGTTCAGGACTTGCTAATTCCACATAACTCCAGTTTCTGCCAACCTCAGCCAGAAACAAGGGCTCATGGCAGATTTCAGGGTGTTATGAGAACAGGCTCAAGGAACTGAGCCTACAAATTTCTCTACCACATAGGAAGTTACCCACAACACAAAGTGTAACAGGCATGCTCCCTACTTCTGGCAATCCTTTTTGGCAGTTTATAAATTGAGTATCATAGTACTAGTTACATAGAACTTCAACAGCACTATTCTTTTTCAAATATGCAGAAATTACATGGCAGCAAACTCACTAGTCCAGCTGACACAATTAAATGTCACTGGAAAAAATTTGTGACCACGCACAGGTAAGATGATGCAGGACCTGTTAGCACCCAGGACTTGAATTTACAGTCCAAGTACCAGGAGAATGAAGCAAGTACCCCTAATAACAGCTCCCTGCAGCTGGGGGACTAAGGAGCTGCCCCTAACATGGCCTTCACAATGGTACCCCAAGGTCCAATTCCAAGAAGAAAGCAAAAGGATTTAATAAGATAAACTGCAAAACCATTAAGATAAATCTGGTTCAGATATTTTTAGCTCTATAAGCAAATGTGTATCCTAATAGAAATTTTGGGGTGAAAAAAAGTCCACATGTATCTAGAGGGTTTATCCTAAACATTTAGCAGTTACTTTCACAATAAGTCTTTTCATGTTTTGGTACACTAGTGTAATGGTTGTGTTCCCAAAGCTAGCCTGAAGGGTTTCTAAATTAGTATGTCAATGTTACCATGGTAACATAATGTACTACCAAAATGGACCGCTTTTTATACAGCCATTATAGTCGAGTTAGTGACCAAGCAAGTTATAAAAACTCTTGCTCTTTCAGTTTTGGGGGGTTGTGGTTTTATTGGGCTTTTTCCTTTGTTTGCATTTGGCTCTTTTAACTATTTATGATTATTTTTAGTAGTCCCACACCTTTTCAAAATATTGTTAAGAAGTTGTTTTGTTTATCATGCAGGAATAAATAACAGAAATAGAATCACCACCACCAGCAAAAAAATCAGCATCTAGCACTTGCTCAGGGTAGCTGTAGTTTCAGCTCCCAGGCATACAAAGTTTTAACACCCCACCTCTGGTTTTACTTTTGCAGACTGCTCACAAACAGAAGACACTCTTTCCTTGTCACAACACTATTTAAAACACAGCAACATCTCGCTCTCAGAGCTTCTTACACAGCAGGATCCTGACCAACATGCTGTCTCTAATACTCTGGGGCATGTTAAGTGGCACTGGATGCCCTAAAAGTCAACCTGCCATCCTTGATCAGACAATCTTCAAACTCAGAATACTCAAGTTAAAAACATTCTCATGTAAAGTTCAGTGCTCAAAAGGCATCATCTTCGCAGTCATCACATCCACACAGACCAGAGTATCTGTCCTACACTCACACAAATTTGTTAAACACATGAGTTTCTTTGTACTTCAAAAAGAAAACCATCACCTCGAGAATAAATACTCTGTACAGCCAACTGCCACCAACAAGGGCCACAACAGGATCACATAAGGAAAAGGAGCCACATCAATCCAGCAAGTTTTCATGCAATGGTCTTGATTCAAACAGCATCAAGTATTTGAATTAAAATCCTGACGACCTGTTCTTGGATCTTTTCTATTAAGAGATAGTATCTAATTGTATATTTTCTATCTCATAAGCCTGCTGTTACAACCTACCTGGGGCATTCCTATAGTCTTGCTGTTCATAAAAAAAAAACAAATTCAAAAGATACTGAGATTATATGAACTTATTTCTGACTCTTGTGTTGAAATGAAAGAGGAAAATAAAAGTCATTGATTTATGGTTGTGTCAATAAGAGCTTGATGTACTGGTTTACAGTATCACTTACCAATAGCACTGACACTCTAAGTCGATCTCTCAGTTCAATAGTTCATCAAGTTAGACACACTTTTGTTATGAAAATTAATAAGAATGTTTACTTATTTTATTAGTGTGAGAAGATATGAAATATCCAACTATCTTACTTTTGGTCTGGCTGACTAGTTTTTATTCTTCTCGATGATACTGTCATTTATAGTTGAGAGGTAATGCCTAAGCATATTTGATAAATCTATTGAAACAACTTGCTATAATTTATGTTCCTTTCAGAAAGTTGAAGGAAAAGGAAGAAACAGTGTCCAAAGACACTATGCAAATCCTTCCAAGAAGACTTATCAGAGTCCACAATTGTTCCTCATGCTCCTTTGCCCCATGAAACAACAGTACAAGGAGAGAGTACTATGGGATTCCCATCCCACGCCACCCCCTGCTTTCCAAAAAAATCACATCTGGAAGATACAAAGGAGAACAACAGTCAAAATATACTATATATGTGTGTGTGTGTGTGTCTAGTGGAATACATACATATGTACATACACAAAATCTCTCTATGTATGTATACACAGTGCAACAGTTTAACTCACGTGATTCCCAGTGTGGGTGCACTTACTCAGGTATGAGTAACTTTCTGCTGTATGGGTGGAGTTTGGTGAAAGAGTGTACTATAATCTTTTCAAAAAATAAGTATGCATGAATGAGTCACCAGAGTAAAATTACACATCAAGGTTAAATCATTGTCCACCTTCAGCCTGCTGGACCTCCTAACTTTCAATGGCTGGTTTAACAGAATTGTCCTGTCTGCAATACACTGCAACGAATGATTTGTGTGGCTTCTTCTTCTGCTGATTACAGCCTTCAGGCTATAGCTCAAAAAGGTAGATCAGGAATTTTCTCATATACAGCACTGAACACACACCTGAGCAAAAAAAGTTAAAAATACCACAATCTTATTTTTACTCCCTAAAAGTACAGAAGTGTTATATGTGCAAGTGCTCCAAATGTCACCAAGAAAACCAAGTTCAAAGGCATTAGCAATTGTACGTTCCCCTATTATGTTGTAAAAGATGCAGTGTGAAAAATCCTTTAGGATAATCTTCTCCGAATTGTTAATTCCCTTCCATTTACATGAGAAAAGAAACACCAGATCTTTTTATGCAGTTTGTCACAAAAATCACAGCCCGGGGTACTTCTCACTAAACACTGAGGCCTCACAACCTGGTCTTTTCCCAGCTGTTTTGAAGGACAGATCCTTACTTTAGGATTTTCCCATCCACATAGTTAGATAAAATAATCCTCCGTCACTCCAGAAGTCATAACAGCTGCATCTTAATTGGAAAGAAAAACCAATAAGGACCAGAACCAACAACTGTTACTGCAAGCTAGTGGCTCTGAATGCCAAGCAGCTGCCTTTCTGCCAAAAAACAATACATGACTTGTAAAAGTAAGGTGCCTGAAAACAAATCAAATACCAAAACTAAGCTACTGCCAATGAGGACATTGTATTTTAGTGATAAAAATGCATGAGACACCAGCCAATTTCAAGCTGCAATCACTTGAACATAATCCTTACATGTAAGACATCATTTAGAGGAAAAAATTCAAAATACCAACTGTAGGGCTTATGACTTAATACAACTGCCAACTGCTAAAACAATTCACACACCTGGTTGTTTTTACAGTGTGTAAACTGATGGGCAAAACTTCAAGTTATTTTCAATGATGACTACGCTGAGAGCATACCTGTCCTTTGAGGGTGGAGAGCACTTCAGGATCTTCATCATCATCAGACCTCTCATGTTATACCCTTTTGCTGCACAACTGTCTTCCTTAAAACACCTAAGTTTTACTGGAAAATTTCACTGCTTGTCAGAGCAATGTTTAAAATACAGCATCTTCTCTTGTCAAGAGCAAAATTTATGTATGTGGCAAAAAAATGAAACTGCTGTAACAGTGTGAAAGAGTTGTGAATTTGCAAGGGGAGCACAGTACAAGACTGGGTCCTTCTCCATCACCTTGTCTGTGACATGTGGAAGGAAGGAGAGGGGCTTCTGGGCAGCCACCCCACAGTGCTCCTCACTCTCTCTCTACCCTACCTGCTGCAAAAACAGTCCATGGGTAGGGAAAAAAAATCCCGTTTTGAAGTTTTTTGCAGTTGCTTAGCAACTACTCAAGAGACTTCAGTCAATGGCACACCCACCTCTCACCATGCTGACAGGTACATGAGGAACACACCAGCTCAGCCCCAGGCTGGCCCCAGCCCCAACAACGTCATGTCCCTCCTCATCTTTCAAACCTGCTTCCAGCTGCTGCTTTCTTTCACATTCCAAAACCCCCAGAACGACAGAGAGGCACAGCAAAGAGCCCATGTGCTGGTGATGAGATTTTTAATTGCAAAGATGCCTGCTACACCCTTTCCTCAGTTACCACACACATACAAACCATGACTGCCTTAAAAAGCAACTGAGATTGAAAAGCTGAACTTGCCCTCCTGTGGTAGAGAGCAGGTTTCTTCCCAAACCATGGAATGCAGAGGCAGTGACCAATACAGGCAATTCCTACACCTGTTATCAGTTTCGGTGGTAAGCACTGTCCAAATTGCACAAAACGTTTGCCCTTTCTTTGTGATCACACACCACTGTCATGCCAAATGTTTTCAGATTTTGAAACTTTATGTATAGATATATAGATATAGATATATAGATATACAGATATAGATGTGAGGATAGATGGATTTTGATGTAGAATAAAGATTCTTCCACCACTCTTCTGTAAACTGCCACTAGATGCATACAATCTATACAAACTATGCTGGAAAAAAACATTTTCTTTTTTTAAAATGCTTCAGTCCACAGAAGAGTATATGTAGAGGGGGGGAAAAACAAAAAACTCACACCACAATGCAGTGCAACAAGTTTGACATCAATATAGGAAATGCTGCTAACCAAAAGTAAAAATTTATGCTGGAAATTAAACTATTTGTAACCAGTACAGGAGTTAGGTTCAGTAACAGTTTGTCCAAGTACAGCAACACAGCCAACCAACTGCAGCCACATAAAAGCCACATTGTCTGTACCTTCCACAGCTGGCAGAGGAGAAGGACCACCTCCACCACCCAAGCTGGTAGTAGAAGCCATACCCACACCTGCCTGTTTCTCTTTACTGACAGCAATGGCACTGTGGCAACAGGATTGGTTTAGCCTAGCCAAGGGGATTCCACCCTGGAACTGAGGTGTCCCAGGGTGAGGGGCTGCAGGGGCCATTCAGGGACCCCTGCTCATTCCAGCTTCCTCCACTGCAGTCCAGGCCAGAGCTGGGAATTGCCCAGCCCCAGTGCTTTTGTTCATTTTCTGTGATCCTTAATGGCAACTGTGAACTTCTCTCATGTGTAACCTTTATACTAAAATAACTTCAACAAAATGTTGCCCCTGAGGTAAACCCAGAAGAAACAGGCCTCCACATTTCTAAGACAGAGAAAGGCTCAGAGTCCATTTGAATTTTAAGGTGCATCTTGTTTCCTGTACTTACTTCAATCCTTAAACCAGGAAATTCCTTACTTTAAATCTGTCTGGTCCATCCTTTAAGCTAGTAGCCAGTACTTTTTGAAAACTTACCTGCCCTAATTCACCACCAATTACTTTCACTTATTAAAGTGTAGTGCTACCAAGTGGACCTCTGTGATGGTAATTTCACAAACAACTCACTTGGCACCTCCAAGGGACCTGTGACATCCTTTATGCTTGTAATTCTCAGTATAACAAAACCAAATAATTCTTAATTCTTAAGCAAGGCACTGTTTGCAAACCTCTCCTAAACATTCTGCAGAAATAAATGTTCAGAATTTTTTTTTTTATTTCTTTTGACAGTGCTCCAGTGATTTTAATAGCTCTGCACCAGGGTGTTTTTATGTGAACAATAAAAACAGAGGTAAAGGCCTCAGGTAGGTTTGGTTGTGGAGTCTTTGGTGGAGGGTGGTTTGGTTTTTTTTCTCCCTTTGGTTGTCTTCTTTTTGTTAACAAAGTGACCTCACAGTAGCATTGCCAATGGCCTCCACTGGGAGCCTGTGCAAGCAGCACAGTTCTGAAAAATCTGGCAAACAAAACTAGCCTTAAGACTTTCAGGCATCTTTTTAAAAAAAAAAAAAACAAAAAAAACCACCACCAAACCTGATAAAACAACAATAAAACCCCCCACTGATTTTCCAGGACAGTATTAAAGAGAGTTAATTAATGCTCGGAACCATCACATGGGTTTGACTGTATCACTCCTGTTTTGAACATAAAGAAAAGCACTCAGTCAGTGGAAGAGAAGTGCAATAAGTATTGCAATTTCTGACTCCTGAAGGTAGGTTGCATCCCCTCTGCCAGGCCACAAGGCAACCCTCAAGTCTTCCAAAATGACATATCTCCCTTTGCTCCCACAGCCACCAGACATGCACAAATCACTTTGGGAAGCTCCAGAAAACACACACTGAGTTTGTTTAGTATCTTCAATACCAAACAGCTCCATAACTAGTTGCATTTTGTTTTGCTATTCCTTAAGGTTTCCTTTATTATTGTGTTCACATTGTACTTTATCTTCCTTCCCAGGACAATTTGCTGTTGTAACTGATGGTATTTCTCATTGCGGACAAATCCATTCACCTAGAAATGCCACTAGACTAGACTTGCTCTCTGTAATCAGTGACACCACAGCAAGTTTCTGTTGCATTACAAGCCTTTGCCTATCATCTGCACAGAAAACTCTTCCCAGCACATACGATTCTGCAGATGCAATGTAAACACAAACATGGGTCCTTCTAAAAAAATTTTTCTAGGTCTTAATTGAAATGTTGCTAACACTCATTTTGCAAGATTGCCTGGTCATACTGGATAAATTGAAAGACCACAGTGGAACACACTAAATTTATCTAAAACACCTTTCACTAGGTGGAAAGGATGTAAAACAAAGCACAAAGATTACTATTTGAAAGGGTAACAACAAGGTGACTTAGGATGGTATTACGGAGACAAGAAACAAAAAATTTTGGTAATAAATGGAAGATGACAGATAATGTTAGGATATCTTACCAAGAGTTTCAATATTGGGTACAACAGAGAAGAAGGAACCAACAAAAGATGTAAAGACAGATGATATGATCAAAGCCACAGGCTTTGGGAAATGCTCTTTCAAGCAGTATCCAGAATTGATGTAAGTGGGACAAGGCTGCTTTCATCCAGGCAAGTAAAGTGACAACAGAGTGTTTCAGTAGTAGGATAAGACACATGGATGGCAGATTTCCTAGTATGGGTAGACAGAGAAGACTGCATCTCAGATATGCTACACTGGGAAAACCCTCAAGATATGGGCTTTACCTGCTTGTGAGGGCCTTGAAGAAATAAAATAGGGGTTGGAAGGACTGGTAAGTTTTTATTCCATTGATATGGTATGTGGTGATGACTGTTTTTGTTTACATCTCTGTTTATTATTATTATTATAAAAGATAAGCACGTTTAAGACTGGAAGAAAAAGATATTTCTGATTCAAGTGGATTGGAGAATTTCTACCTTATGGAGAAATTATGAAAGTGTTTTAAGTGCTGCTTTGTCTGCAAAGATCATCACAAAGGCTCCTTAAGGCACAAGTCTCTCAATAGACTAACTTGACAGAAATTGCACTTCCTACACAAGTTAAATGACCTTTATTGATAAGAAATATTGGGACACTTCAGGGGTTTAAAAGGCTCTGAAAGCAAATTAAGGAGTCCAGCTGAGCAGAGGACAACTTAGAAGGGCGATTAATGGTAACCCTGTTTCCATGTACTTAAAAATTATACAGACAAACCCCACATCTATACAGAAATAAAAGTTTTAATCTAACTATATCAAAGGCAACAAAAGCATTCAAAACCTATGTAGACTATTTAAGGACTTACGTTTCAAGGGAGAGTACATTTAAAGAAGTAAAGTCACCCCAGGTGACAGCTTATGTGAAATAAGGAAATCCCTCAGGATTTCAAAACTATGCTAAAATCATGCAAGATGCAATGGGGACTGAAACAGAATTACACTTAGTACGGTTCTTCTCTTTGAGAGGAAAAATGCAATTACTTTTTTTGAGGCTTTATCAGTTCTGCAGTAGTAACTGGGCCACCTGACTTCTCCAATAAGTGTAAGAAATTGAAATAAACCAGTAGTAAAAATTAACCTCATCCACCTCTTTCTTAGTCTCAGCTACTTATTTTCTAAATGTAATAAACAATTTCATTTTGAAGACAAAACTCAAATGGAGTCCCCAAAGGCATCACCATAGTTGTGTTTCTCCCCTCTTTACAAAAACTCTCAGATGTTCCAAATTTTCCCATAGCAGAACAAGGGCACTGTGCAGTAGTGCAAGGTAGAGAGTCATGTTTTGATTAGTACCTCTGGCTGAAAGCACCAAAACATTGCAACAATCTCAAGAAGTCACACCTCTGTCACAGCGCTCTACAAAAAATTCCCTTGGTGCAAGTCTGCCTTGGTGGAACTTGCAGCTGTTTCATCACCACTTGGCTTGGTGTGACAGAATCCTCAAACTTGCATGCTTCAGGAAGAAACATCCTAAAAACAGAGCTCATCCAGCACCTCCACACTTAATGAAAACTCCTTTCTAGCTGTAAAGAAAAGCAGGAAACTCACACCCCAGTACATGTTGAAGGCACTATTGCTAACCCCATTTTGAAGCTCCTAAATATCAAGCTCCTAAAGAAAACCCAGTTAACTCCAAGTAAACTCTTCCTTGGGGAACACCATGTAAATGCTCCAATCAGCTGAACAGGAACTTCTGACAATTCCATTGTCTCTTCCCTATGGAGCTTGGAAGGGCAGAACCATGCAAGAAAGCAACAGTCACACTGCTGGCAGCCTGTGCTCGCTCACTGCTGGCAGCACCGAGCCACGCTCTGACTCACAGGGCAGCTTCAGCTACAGGCAGGTCCCACCTTTAGCTGAAGAATGTCACGTCATACACGTGAACATTCCCAGATATATCATGCAAAGGAAATGAAAAGCAAGTTTCATGCTTTAAAATCTGAACAGGACTTTTTCTTGCTTCAGATGGCCTAACAGCCCTTGAAATTGAAAATCACAGCAAACAATGATAAAAAAATGATCATTATAGATTTGTGAAGAAAAGGGGCTGGGAGACACAGAGAGGAAGGGATGATTAAAAACACAGAGGCAAGGAGGTAAAGAAGAGCAGGGAAGGGAGATGGGAGCTGTCAGTGCAAACCCCTTCATTCTTCCTCCATGTTTGCGATACCTGACAAGACGACTTCACTACCAGTGAATACCTCTAAATGATTTTCAAAAGACAACTGCACTGACCCAAGAAAGTAATCTATTCAAGTGTAAAAGTCATAACTGCTGAACTAAAATGAATGCTACAGTTCATAAGGATTAAATAGTTTATCAGATTAATTTTTGAAAATTCAACAGCAAAAAAATAAAGTTCCAAACTTTCTAGTGGCTGTGATTGAAACTGGTGTGTTAAACATGGAGCTAAGCAAGCTCTCAGAATCAGAGTTCGGTTTATTTCATCTTCAAAACAGATTTTATTATTACTGCTGTTATTTTTGCAAGTGCATTTCTAGGAAGTTATTTCAAGACCTATGAACAAGCAGGAAAAACTAAACCCCACACCATATCTGACTATGAATAACTTGTCAACAATAAGAGTCAACTTGCCATTGCCATTTCCTTAAACAAAAATCCAAATGTTTATGGGAAGAAAGATAATTTTTTTTCCAACTTTATGTATAAAACCTCAAGCCTGAATGCTTTGTCACTTATCTTGGCCTAGATGTTAAGAAAAAAAATCTCTTCAACCCCAAGTAACATAATTGTCATAATTTAAAGAAGGGGGAAATTGACTTTAATGTGGGTTGAAAAGGAGAAAGAAAATGTGTCAGTACTATAAGGCAAAATTCACGGCTTTGAAGGGACATGATGAAGAACTGTGCTAGTGTCTCCTTTTCCCCGCAAAGTATCCAATTCATGCTACAAAGGATGCTCACAGACAGCTTCCTCCAACACTATCCCCCAGGACCATGTATATGCCAAGAGACTACATGTAATTTTAGCAGTCAGCCCTATCCAGCTTTCTAGTTTTCAAGAACATCATAAGACAGGCAGACACAGCTGTGGGCTGCAGAAATAGGGCTGAATACCAGCATAGCCATAATTATGCACATGTAGGACTCAAAAAGTACTTGACAAAATCCAAAGTATTGAGTACTCTATATAGATACATAAACTCGGGCCAGTTTTTATGTGTTTACTGCTTAATTTGGAGCTACCTTTTTGAGAAAGAGGAGTCTAGCTGAGGGTGAACCTCCCTCTTCTGACCCAGAGCCTTTTGCTCTCTGCTTTCTCTCCTCCAGATCTCCTCCTGGACAATTTGTGCCCACTTACACTCAATGTGCACTGGAACAAAGATGCAATTATGTGTAAGTAGTGCCCAAGAGAAATCATCTAATAAAAATAAATCTTTCTTTAAAGCAATTTCATCCAGCATTTTTTTTTACTATGCAGATGTAGCATATTTATGGGGAAGGGAAAAGAACCCTCAATGACTGCATAAAGCATGTGTGGCTCTTATGAAATGCCATTAGGATATTTAAAATATAGATATATATAAAAACATTTTACTCCTCCCTTTTCCATCTCTTATATTCTCCAGCTTGTCCTAGTTTTCAAGTATGTTTACACTGGAGACAGAAATAGGTAGGTGTATACATACCTGTACATGTGCACACTCATACCTAGGATATACTGCAGAATCAATACAGAAAAAAAAAAAAACTTGCCTAGAGTTGGAATGCCTTTTCGGTCTGCTGTTTGGAAACTTCTAGCAACAGAATCACAGAACAGCTGAGGCTAGAAGGCACCTCTAGAGCTCGTCTAGTTCAAGACCTTGCTGACAGCAGGGCTGCCTAGAACAGGTTGCCCAGGACCACATCTCAGCTGGGTTCTGAAAATCTCCAAGGATGAAGACCACCTCTTGGGGTAACCTGTGCCAGCATTTGACCACCCTCAGACTATAAAAGTGTTAGCTTACATTTAAATGAAATGGCCTGTATTTTAGTTTGTGCCTGTTGCTTCTCATTCTCTCATGGGAAACCACTGAGAAGGCTCCACATTCTTTACTGCCCCCATCATGTACTGATACACACTTGATGCCTTGGGTTTTAGTTTTTATATTTTTTTGATTCTCTGCTACTTGGTATGTAAGAAACCTTCTGCTCCTGAAACAACTGTAAAAACAGAGATTAGTGCAGACAAAAGGATACTTTAAATGATTTCTCTTCTGTGCCTAAAGAACTGTTCATGATAATCATTATTATTCTTTGCATGATACCCAACTGTACAAGACACTACTACTGTTAGATATTTATTACTGTTCATTACTGTTTATTATTATCGTTATTGTTAGTTAATTACTGTTAGATACTTATCTATTATTAGCTATTTACTGTTAGATATGTGTTGTTATTAGATACTTATCCATTTCTAAATATTTATTTACTAGCAAATATTTAAATGTTGTTAATTACTTACTATTGTTAGATACTTGTCTGTTATTAAACAACTATTATTAGCAGATATTTAGAATAGAGACTTGACAAGGTAAAGGCCTTGTCAAGCCTCTAAAGGGGGGAATTGATGCCTTGGGTTTTAGATTTTGTATTTTTCAGATTCTCTGCTGTTTGCTGTGTAACTCTGGAATTTCAGATTAGGTGTTCACACTTCACAGAGTGGTAAGTCAAAACAATCCCTTCCTAGCTTGAGAATCAAGGACAAGGTACCCAAAAAGCATAAACCATGGCAAAGGGAAAGGGGTAAACCAGGGGGTTGAGACTTCATAACCCGGGGCTGTGGTTGGACAATTAACCCCAGAATGTAGATGATCCAAAACTTATAAAAGCGTAAGACTCGTGACTGGGAGCCATTTTGGATTTGATTTGGGTGTAGCCCCAGCTGGGCTCTTGCACTGCCCAAGGTGTATCCTTTCAATAAATACCTATTTCATTCCTTTTGCTCTGTCTAGTCTCTGTTCCAAGTCTGACTTTCCAGGCATCACACTGGCAATTCCATAATCAATTTCAGTGAAAAGCAGGGGAAAAAAATAAAAAAAGCTGTGTGTAGGATCCTAGGGATCCTAATGCTTCCTGGACTATTTTCCACAAAGCCAGAAGGAAGAGTAGTTCTAAAAAATCAATGGCAATTCAACACCAGATGGATTTGGAATCTACTGTTTCCTAAGAACGGATGTGTTTTAAGAGTTAGTTATAGACATGCTTTTGTTGCAAATTTAGGCTTCAGTACTTCATGCTAAAATGAAATATGAAAGTATAAGTTGTTTTGAAGCATAAGGAAAGAGAAAATACTTGCAAAGACTCTGTCTCTTTAGGGAGCTCAAAATCAGAATTGATAGTAAAAAAGCATCCCAGTTTTCCTACACATACCATAGTCCTCATCAAGTCACATTACAGATGAAGAACCTAAATGCTATCTATACTTTAGCACAGGATAGGAGCATAACCTGCTTGGCTGTTTTTCTGTGAGGATTTAATGAAGGCAGTCTGAAAAACCTCCTCCCAGTGGACAGCCTGTGGCAGGATCCTTTAGGCACCCAGTGCAGCCAACGTGCCAAGTGCCAGCAAAAGACAAAGAGCAAAATAAATGTGACTTTAAGGTAGTTAAGAACCCACACATTTTGCAGCCCTGCAGGCACCAGTGAAGCTGTCAAAATTCAGATCAGTAACGTGCCACAACTGTGTGAAACACCTTTGAAGAACAGGAGGAGCAGAAGCAGCTCCTTGGGTCAAGCACTTACAGAAAAACAGCTGTGGTGCGAGGTACCTGCATGAAGGCGTGACAGAAAGGAGCCCTGTTTGCAGAAAATGGTCAGCAAATCTCATAAATCACTCAAGAAAGGCCCGATCTAGAGATGACAGGAAGATGAACGAAGATGCTTGCTTCCAGTAAAGAGGTAACTAGCTGACAAAAAAAAAGCAGATATATCAGACTTGAAAAGGTCAGGGGCACGATTTGTATTTGTCAGAATGAGCTTTCCAAGCAGGAGTCAAGGACCTTGCTCCAACAAATAAATACATAATAACTTAAAAAAAATCAAGCATCTTTGGTAAGAGAACTTACATTCTTCACCTATGTTCTGTCCTTGGGAATGTCTGCGTAAGTGATATTTTTGGATATTACTGTGGTTTAACTCCAGTCAGCAGCCACTTGCTCACTCTCCCAACCAGCAGGATCAGGGAGAGAATAAGAAAGGAAAAAGCTAGAAAACTCATGGGTTGAGATAAGGACAGCTAAATAGGGAAAACAAACCAAGGAATGACTTTACTGCTTCCATGGGCAAACAGGTGTTCAGCCACATCCTGGGAGAGCAGGGCACTATCACATAGCAATGACTTGGGAAGACAAACACCATCACTCCAAACATCCACCCTTCCTCCTTCTTCCCCCCAGTTTTATACACTGAACACGATGCCACATGGTCTGGACTATCCCTTTGGTCAGATGGGGTCACCTGTCCTGGCTGTGTCTCCTTGCATCCTCCCATGCACACCCTCTTTCCTCACCAGCATGGCAGCACAAAAAGCAGGAAAGGCCTTGGCTCTGTGCAAGCCTTGCTGGGTGATAATAAAAACACCTCTATGTTATCAGCCTGTTTTCAGCAAAAATCCAAAACACAGCCCAATACAGCCACTGGAAAGAAATTCAACTACCCCAGCTGAAACCAGGGTAGCTATCCACCTCCCAAAAAGGGAGAGGTGGCTGCAAAGATGTCAAAGAGCCCAAGGTTGAATGACAAATAGAAACTGAAGAGCAGAAAGAGGGACTGGAGAAAGAGGGGGGGAAAAAAGAGTGGATTTAAATGGGAAAATGGAGCAGACAAATTTAGAAAGGTGGTGGCAGCAAGGAGAGGAGAACTGTGGTGAAGAGAAACAAGAAGCACCAAAACGCTGGAGGATAATGACATCAACATATTTGGAGGTCCTCCCCTGCTGCACCCTTCGTGGTACCTGTATTTCACAGAAAATTCACAGCAATTGCACAGCCCCTGCCAGACTTTACCCAGTCCCTGAAGAGCTTGGGACCAAAACAACAACCTCTGCACTCCACCATACGGTAAAGGAAAACAGGGGACACCACATGGCACAGAACCATGGATTACAGTAGGGCTGATGTAACAGTAATGGAAGAGGAAGGGATACAGTTTATGTCCCTCATGTATCTTCTGACTAGACTGCTGTTGTAATGTCACAGTAGAAATACAAAGCCGCACACTTATTTCCAGATGACTGCAATGCCCAAAATATCCAATGACAATTATGATATTGAGACAGAAGGAAATCATCCTTACCCTGGGAAGTTTGTACTGTAAGTGCTTATATAGACAGGAATAGTTAACACTCATCTTAGATTTTTCACTCTTTGTAAAGACATTTGCAGTGATGGTTTATAATCCTAAAGCACAGACTGTTCAGTCTACCTTGAAATTCCACAGTTTGTGGTCACATAAAAGATAATTCATCTTTATTGTCTCCATTTCTCCCTTCTACTCTAGCCTTTTTCTGCCTAGATTATACAGGCAGGAAACATTTTGGCACAGCCACTGTATCATACTGTGCTTTTGTATTCTAGGCCAACACACCACATTGTATTAACATCTCTCCTTCAGTAATATTATCTACAAAACCAGACCTTGAAAAAAAACACTTCTACCCATGGATGCTAAATGACCCTAAATAGATGAAAGAGATAAATGTTCACAAACTTGTGAAAATGTGCATACCACTGCAAATCTAGATATCCACATTTCTCTCCAGTTAAACAGCACTAATACCATGTACAAGTCTTCTGACATGTTGTATTACTTTACTACAGCATTGTTTCTATAGACTTCCTAATAAGGAAGTAGAATAACCTTTGGTTTAGTCTACCAACTTTCATACTCTTAAGCTCTCTTAAAAGACAAGCAAGAACTTAATATCCTTCTTTGCCATTAATTGTGATAATTTTGTACTACACACATTCAGGAAGGTATGGATGATAGAGTAAAATTATTCTACAATACCCAACAGATAAGCAGCCAGATAAGTAGATGACCATAGGATTATCATTAATATATAAATATTGTTTCAATTAATAAACCAATATACTACAGAAGCATGCAACAGCTACACAACAGGGCACAAACCCAGATAACATCTGTTATGGAATGGATAATTAATGTTTAAAAATTACATATACACAATGTGAGGATTGGGGTTGTAATCTCCAGGTGCTTCATGGAAGGATGCAGCAAACATTTGTGTCTACAGGTGGCAAAAGCATGTCCATGAAAGACAACATGAAATTAGGACAGGAATCTAATTACCAGGATTATACAGACAATAGCACCCAGGATTACTATTTGCTGGCTGTATTCTGCATTTAATCTATCAGGTCACACTTAATACTGCAGGTAATACATTTAAGCACAATTTAAATTAATCATAACAGGAGATTAAGTGTAAAAAATTAATATCCATTTTGCTTTTAATTTACCATACCATTGTGAAAACTGCAAAAAAAAGAGTCACTCTCACTTCCTGCTCTATAAAACACAACTCTACTCTTAACATTGCAAATACCTGACACACAGCTGCCCAAAGCTAGACATATTTCATTCATCCCGTTTGTAAATCCACACTGTTAGTCTCCAGGGTAACTTGTGCCGCCAGGCAGAGAGCCCTGCCAGAGGGGAAGGTAGGACAGGGCAGACACTCCCTGTCACCAGCTCTCCTGTGCCCAGTCCCAGGGCATGGGAGGACACATGTCCCTGAACTGAAGCAACAGCTGTCTGCATACAAGGGATATTTTGGACCCTATTAAACAGTGCTGCTGCATCAGTGTGGGAGGAGTGTCACAACAATAAGGCCTTCCCAAGCTGATGCATACTATGCTGAGCCAACAGAGAGAATCTCCAAGAGCGCTCATCCTGCACTTTCACACCACCCAGCCCAAAAGTCTTCAGATTTGAAGAATGAAATGACCTTCATTCAACAAAATACAGAAAACAAGCTATTGGTTTCCTGTGAACTCTCAAAGTGCTATAATAAGCATTTACAGATGTACTATTGAATGTCTCGACCATTTAAGCAGACAGTCATTTCATCAGCAAGGTAATAACTGGAGTTAGTTCCAAAAACAGAGGAAAAGCAAAAAGGAGCTTTAGGGCACAATGTGACTTCTCTCATTCTAATATAAACCTTTATGCATATATCACTGGCTGCTACGCGACTTAAAAACTGTAAGGCATGTAAGTACAAATCATGAAAAATAAACACTGTGGTAACACTTTAAATCCTTACGACTTTTTCTGGAGTATCTCTTTCATTGCTAACAGGCTACAAAAAAAATGCATTAACCTTAAGTATCATCTTTCCCCTTTAGACTTGGTAAGGGTTTAAGTAATGCAAAATTCACTTATATGCATAGCAGTAAAAGGACATAATATCTTAATAGGGAAGAGCTGGTGCAGCACAGTTTATTACAGCCACTCAGTTTACTGCATATATCCCATCTCCAGCCAGCAGCCAAATCTGGTGTTTCTAACATGACTCTTCCAAGACTATTTCTATTGGATTATGATGAGAGTGCTTGCATGACATGGAAAAGTGTTTTCTACATAAACATATGTTAGAGTTATATGGTAGAAAAATATATATGTATTTACACATGTTTATCTGCATATACAAATTAAACACTTGAGATCCTGATTTTCACAACATACTTTTGTGCCTTTACCATACATATATACACATACATACTGTATTCCTGTTGGGAAAGAAAAGCTTCCTTTTCACATAACAAAGGACTTGGAGATTTAACTACAGGGCAACACATCAGGAATGAGAACAATTCACAGAGGCATATAACAAACATGCTACACATACCTCTTCTAACAAAAGATAATTAGAAACTTTTACATCAAGAAACTCATGGACAAAGCTTGAATACAAAATCTCATTGATAATAATCTGAAGTGTCTTAAATTTCCTGGAGCAATACACTGGTTATAGTTAAAATACGCTTATAGCAACAAGGATGCCAACTTTTTAGAGAGTAATTCACACAAACTGTTGCTTCAATTTGTTTTCTTAATTTACCAAGAAGAAAAATGAGGTTGTAACAAAATAAAGCAATAACAAAGTAGCATATTCCTTGCTGTTAAGCTATTGCAAAGTTAAATTACAGTCTCACCAGTTCTAGTTTCACTGCTGTCACATTCTCTTGTGATGCATGCATAGATCATCACAGCTCTTTCTGGAGGAGAAGCATCCTCACCAGAATATCTGCTGGTGCATCACTTCGGTTCCAGTGGGTGGTGGTATTATATGTATCCACCACCAAAAATATGATAACTCTTACAATGTTTTTCCAGACATACTTTATGTTGCTTACAAATAAGAATAGCCTAATATATGGAGCAGAAAATACCAGCCTCTCCTATCCTGGAAACCCAGTTGTCTGCATATGGTAAACATGATTCAGCTGGGGATATTTACCTTCTACATTTCATTATTACTGACATTGATTTTAGTTACTCCTTCATGAGATGCTGTTGCAAAGGTTATATAAACATAGATAAATTACTTACGGTGGGCCTCTGTTTAAAAAGGCAGAAGGCATAAGTCGGCTTAGAGAATCTTTAAAACACTTTTGGTTGGTAACTTGGGGCAACGAGGGAATATGAAACAGCACAAGAACAACATGCCTTCACATCTCGAGTCCTCCCTGTCCAGGCTTAACTGTCACAATGCAAAAATGCCATTTTTCAAGTCTGCCTAGAAGCAAACAACTTCAAAAATAGCTCCCGGAATATGGAAAAACAACATGCTCTTGACAAAAATAGATACCAAGTTAACTGTCTTTGTCAATAGCAAAACTTCAAACTGTTATGTACCAGCTATGATTAAACCTCCCAAATACTCTTCTGTTTGAACATACAGTCACAAATAATGAAGAATGTGTCTTTGCTGTGCCCACTGCCATATAAAGTTGGTAACTGAATAAATGCTCACATTTGAGGGTATCTACTCAGAAGGTAACACGGGTGCACACCACATACTTGAAAAGGGAACAACCTAGGGAACAACCTAAATTTTACTTTGGTTTATACAGTACAAAAAAACCTTTTCAAGGGTAAGTGCAGAGGGAAGAATGAAGACTAATACCAAAATAGCTCCTGTTCCTAACACCTTTCTGATCCTGGCTGAGACAATCCATTCGTACCTCGGACGCATGGTGGCAGCCAGCCAGCCAGATGACTGGTGACTTAATACACAAGTTCATGTGGGCTCTGGAGTCTGACACAGACAAGGGCATTAACTCTGAAGTCTCACCAGTCAGCCATAATAATCAAAACTCATCAAGTGAGTCATGACTACATTATGAGACTTTAAAAAAATACTTCATGCTTGCATTCTTTTGTCCTGAACAGCTTTCACTGTAGAATATTCTCATTAAATATGCATGCTTTTTATAGGAAAAGTTGTGATCAATTGATGCATAGGTCAAGTATGAAAAAACTTAAATGAGATGACGCTATGATAAATACTGTAATAGTCTGAGAATCACAGATTAAAAGATTGGCATAAATATATCTTGTTTCTTCCTACTGCTGAAGGCAGTTCTCACAATAAACAAGGCTTTGGGCCAAAATTCAGCCTTTGAGAACAATAAATAAGTATAAAATACATGTATGTGCAAGCAGAGGATATATTGAAATCTACCCGGCTGAATAGCTTCAGTTTCATTTTGAAAGCCACTTAAAATAAAAGCCAGTAGATGAAACAAAGAATCCACCCAAACATGAAGGCTCCAGCATCTTTGTTGAAAGAACAATAGCATAATACTCCTCATCCCCTCTATCTTGTTGCAAGAGAACCATCAAGATACTTATTGCTGTGATCATATTAAAGAATACTTCACAAAAATAGTCTTTAAATTGATCAATATTTACAGATTTATCTTCATATGCTAGTAGTTATAAATGCTCTAATTCAATTGCTCGGCAGAAAACATTCCAACAAAAAATATTTCTATTAGCATAACAAAAGGCAACCAGTAAAATCACTCTCATGCACAGGCTCAAAATTTCAAATGAAAGCAATATTCTCGTATAAATATAAATCCACTCTATTTTTGAGCTGAACCCACTCTAATGATTTGTTTTGTAATCTGATGGCTCTCCCATGGGAGTATACGTGATATTAACGAAAGCAAGATCAAATTAAACAGATGACATGATTAACAGTATTCATTTCATGCATGACTGTTTTACCAGAGAGATAAAGACCTGAAAGTAATTACCACCAAGTAAAACTCCTTCACTGACCTCTCTGCTCCCAGCTAGCAGTCCTTAAATACTGATGCTTTGCAACAAAGACCAGTGCCTGTCATCTGTGGGCTTTCTTTTACGCTCCGAGCTGAGCACCTCTCCCGTTGCATGCACGCAGTACCTCTGTATCTATGTCTGTAATGCAGCATAAAGATTACTGGGGAAACCTATCAAACCGGCAGGCAGCAACGCCGGCTGCCAATAAGCGGGAGGCACATGCAGAATCCAGCACATGCTCGCTGAGGCTCGCAGGCTGCTAATCTAATTATAGCCCTTCAACAAGCACAGGGCTGAAACACAGCCCGGCACATCACACCTCGCAGCCCCCAGCACCAGGGACTGCCATTCCTCTGGGTGCATCACGATAAAATCCCTGGTTGGGTGCTGCTGTTGTTTTTCTGGGTGATTCACCTATGAGGGCGTTTGTCTCCATCTCTGAAAATAAGGATCTGTTTAGGTGTGCCCTTTGAGAAGCTGACCACTCGGAGTTTGCTAGGTCTATTCCAAGGAGAAAAAATGAAGCTGTTTCTTCCGCCAGTAGGAATTCCTGTTTTGAATGTACGCATTGTCAGCACCACACAGAGCAGATCTCAGGTTTTGTGCTTTACCACACAGTCTGCAGCGCGGACCTGAGATCAGCAAAGCACCACACACATGCTTTCAGTGCACAGTAGCCCTACACAAGTCAACAGGACCCCCTCTGTCCTTTACATTGACCCGTGGGCAGACACCCAGATGATCAGAGGGCTTCTGTGTGCATTGGCACATAAAGTCCTAACTAAGCTTTCACGAGGCTAGGGTGCAAATGCCAAGGAAATTTCTGCCATTATGCAAAACAGCTTAAGTAGTTTGGAAAATCATGAGCAAAGGCTACTTAGATGTATGGGGAACTGACACAACTATGTCCTACATGCTTACTTATGCTGATTTTATAAATAAGTCCACTCAACAAAGCAATGTTATGATCCAAGAGAACACTGTGTATTTGAAAGATGCTGGGAGCTTTTACAACATCAGGTAAATAATCATGAAAGAAGATACAGAAGCTTGTTTAGTCTTCCTTCAATTAATCCTGATTCTGTTTAGCACAAACAGAAAAACACTCTTCAGATGTTTCCTGTTCCTGCATGGTTCATATAATCACCTAAGCTCTACACTGACCAAAAGGTTTTCAAGCAGCAGTGACAAGATGGAAATGCACAGCCTGACTATCAAAAAAAAAACAAAAAACCACAGTTGTGGTGCCAACTCTCTCGTGAGATACAGTACATTTTTCACGACTGATATTACAAAATAATGCCACAGCATTATTGACATATAAACTACAACGTATTTTTAAGATGTTTCACTAAGTTACACATAAACCATATCCACAAACATTACACTAGCAAGATCTCAAGCCCCACTGCAATAATGAATTCCACTGTGCCCACACTAGCATTTTTTTTTTAATTCTTTACTCTTATCACTAGCACCATACAGTATCAGGCACAGACCAAGAACATGTTATTAAAGGCTGTCTGTAAACACTTCTTAGCTATTGTACTTACTTCAGTACAAAAATTATATTTGTTACTACATAAAATTTTACTAATGCAACAAGATATCAATGTGGTAACAGCGCAAGACCATATTTACTGGCAATATGTAAATAGCTATGTCACAGCTTCCCTAATCTGCCAGTGAAAATTGCTCAGGAAGAGTTGTTCTGTGCTAGAAGTAGACTTCATCGCTGTAAGAACAATATTCTCAAAGCTATATATGGCTAGAAATAAAAAAGAAATGCAGTAATAGTGACATTTTGCTCCTTGATTCAATGTTCAGTTAACATTAAGTTTGTGTTTTGATAAAAGAAGGTTGTTTTATTAAGTCTTTCTTTTTAGATTTTATCATCTAAGAAGCTCATCAATTATTATAAACTGTGCATCTTTAAAATACTGTGGAATATTCCAAGTTTCTCGACCATACTGCTTAAAACCAGGAAACTATGTATTTAATGAAGAAAGGAAGGAGAGGCAGTTATATGGGGGTTAAAAATTTAATTGGAAGAGTTCAAGAGGCATGTGAAAAAGATACACAGTGATTTGATGCTCAGATCCAAAATATTGTTTTTCTAACAATATTTTGCCAAACGTAGCAACAGGACAATAAGATCAATAAAAGTCTTTGCCCTAGTCCTCTGACTATTGGGAATGCTCATATTTGCTAAACAAAGGAAAAGATGCACAAACAGACAAAAAATTAAGCCAAAGAGACTCAAATAATTCTTTTAATCTAATCCCCATCCACAAACTACCAAGGCTTGTATGTATGACATGTATGACACTTGAAAAAATGACCAAAAAAATTGAAACAGGAATTAACCAGGCTTCAGCTACTACAGGACGCTCAGTTTTGGCTCCCTCCCATGCAAGCTGCTAAGCCTACATGTGTGTCCCCCCCTCTGCCAAGCCCTTGAAGCTTCATCCTGTTCAGCTCCAGCACAGCTCCCCAGCAGCCAGCCTCTGCCTCCTCCTCCAGCTGCTTGCTCCAAGGTCACATTCAGCCACAGCCCCAGCAAGGGCTGCCCTGGCAGCACACTCTCAACATACCATTGCAGCAGGGTACTTATTTCAGGAGTTGCTTTCTTTTTTAAAACATCATGGTAGCAGCTGTAGTTGAAGGACCCAGAAACAGCTGCAAAAGTGCATTTCAAAAAACACCTATTTGTCTCTGCAACAGAATCACTACTCACTAAGTCTCTGTGCTTAGCTTTGCAGATCAGCCAGAAGAGTGCCAACATCTGTGTCAATTTTTACACTCGCTTTTAACCATTGTGACAATATGCTGGGTCAGGAAGGTATGGGGAACTGCACAGTGGGGCTAGCATTTAGAGTCAGTGGTCATTCACAAGAATCCATATTTGGCAATGGCAGGTGGCTAAAACTCCAACTTGAGGACAATGCAGAGCTCCACCAGCCTGCCCTGCCACCCGTGGTGACAGCACATGAGCACCTGGACAATGCGCTGGACCTGTGACAGGATAGTGCCATCTATAGATGTGCCAGCAAGAGAAGCCAAGAGAGGTTTCATAAGGACACAGTCAAAAGAGACTTATCAAGTCCCAGAGAGTACAGGTTTCATGAGGACACAGTCACAAGAGACTCCATTTCTGTTGGAAATGAACAAATTGTGAAAGGTACACAAGTTGGCCAATATTCGGCAGACTTTCATCGAAAGCAAAAGCCTGTCCCTGGCACAAGTTACCCGCCTGTGCTAAGCTTCAAGTTCCTGCTCCTCTGCATGGAAACAGAAGGTCTCTACAACATTTTTAGCAATTAGAAGAAAGTTTGGCTTTCTCCAGCTCAGCTCCTCGACAGAGGAATTTAAATTAAAAGTTTCCAAAACCATAAGGTCCGAGGCAGATGCCCATCACAGGGGGGAAGAGAGAGGAAAACCTATGAGGGTATGATGAATTCATCATATGACAAAAAAAACAGCCTCCTACAGTGAAAACTGTCTAGCTAGCACATTAATGAATTTTACACTTCATTTAGGCATATCTAAGTGAATTAACAAGCAGATTACTATTTTGAAACAAACTTTTTACTGCATTATTGTCACCTGTGTAAGTACTTCCATATCCAATTATTTTAATACAAGAATATCTTAAAAATTTGATATGTCTTGCAACTGAACAGGTTTTACTCTGGACACCAGTTAACCTTTGGTTTAAAAATGTATCAAATATTGCTTGCAAACTGCTACCTCAGTTAATTAGATTTTGCAAAGTATAGTAAGCATATGGAATGAAAATGAGTTGAGCAAAATGGCTGGTGAATCAACATGCTGCATTTCTAAAGGCAACAGTGTGTATATTTCCAAGCTGTAGCCTTGAGAGGTTGAACTGAACCAATTACTCTAATGAATATTTTACTTGGCTTGATGCATTCATTAGACTTCTAGAAGTAAGTTAAACCATCCCATGGTTATGTTTACATAACAATAAAATCTTAAGATCTTTGGATGGTACTTCTGACATTCACACAATTGAAAAGATAAGGGGATACTTTTCCATTAATTTTTCTACATTCCAGTTTTCCTTCCCAAATAAATTTATGTAGCATTATTTCCTTTTTCTTTGGAAAACTACCTCTGATTTCACAATAGCTATCTGCTGAGCTCTTTCCTTTTTTAACAAGTATATGGGAAGTCTGCCAATTGGTGGCAAACTCATCATTAGGCCCATCATCATTTATGGAGGAAAAAAAAACTATGGGCGTAGTGTTTGCTGTATAAACTTTTCTCTGGAAGTCACAAATGCCTTGGGGTTGACACTCAGCATGAACAAACTTATTTTCATTTTGCATAGCACAGGGATATTTCCTGGATTGCTCCAATTTTGACTGGAAAGCAAGCAGCTACCTGTCCACATATGTGCATTTTTCAATGCTCTCGATCATGTTTTGAAGTCGGACAGATAACCTGGAACTTCAAGCTTTTTTTCAAACATGCTCATTATATCCATAAATGCCCCAGACAGAACTCCTCTGTAAGACTAATAACAGGCAGAGACGTCTCTGTATTAATGCCAGAAACTCACTGCAGGATGGCACTAAGATTGATCCCTACAGACTATTTATTTTTATAGCATTCTGATTCAGTCTTATCTCAGAATCATAGAAAAAGCAAACAAAAAAATGCCACACTCACTTTCCAAAAAACATTGCCATCCTTCACAGACCTACATGCTAGCAGCATCCTCACTGCAGACCTAACAGACTGAAATGGTGACACCAGTCCATCACTGCCACCTTGGAGAGCCAGGGGAGGAGCAGCTCAGCTGTCAGTGAAGTGCGTTTCATCCTGCTGCTGATGGATGTGGCATAAAAGGATCTCAAGGGAAGCCTGCAAGAAGAGCCCTTGCACTTCAGACACAACACCAAAAATAACACAGTATTATTCTATTCCTAAGAACACACAAATCCCAAACAAAAGGTCATGTAAAAAGGTCAGACTTCACCTCACCCTGAAACAAGCTTCCCCCTTTACATACCACTCAACACATTTCCATACCAATGTCAACTTTCCATTCCTCCTCAAGTTCCACCCATTTTTCTTCAATGCAAGGTATTCTTCATATCTAACCATATTTTAGCAGCCACCTCAAACTACAAAAATATGCTTTGTGCCCTCTTGTATTTCCACCTTCTTTTTCTCTCCCTTTCCTCACAGCTGCTGGCAGGGAAGCAGTATGAACTGTCCATTTCAAAAGGTGCAACACCTGTCAGCACAACCAAGGCCAATCAAGACCAAAACAAGTGTGCCTTGTAGCCAACATTTCATAGCCTCTGGCTGACCAGCTAGACAGCCAGAAAAGTTGGTGAACCACACAAAAGGACCATGCTGCTTACAATAAACACAGAAATAGCTTTAAACAGTGCATCCAGAACATGGATCCCATATAATGCATGACTGGTTCACACAGAACCAATGATCATGATCTAGCGAGTCAAAGATTGGAAAATATATTATAGAAAAAGCACCCTCTGCTTCCAAATGGTTAAGTGAAAAAGACACATTTGCAGACAACAGCAAACAGGTTTAAAAAAGAGCACGATTAAAAAACAAGAAACAAAACCAAAACAAAAAACAACCACAAAAAACAAATTAAACAAAAAACCCAACAAAAACAAACAAAAAATCCCTGTGACTGATATAAGATGTTGAAGTCCTAATACAAGGTATAATGGTAGCAAAAGTTAACTGCTCACAAGGACATGGAAGATTAAAACTACATTGGAACAAGCCACAAAAGGGCTTCATAAGTGGAGACACATTTTTTGTAGTTGTTGGTGGAAAACAGGGACCCTGAGAGCATCACCTGAGCCAGAAAGCTGATAGACAAGTACTGATTTCCCTAGTGGAAGAGCAGATAAAAAGAGCTTGCAATATAGTAAGTAAACTTCCTGCACCTTCACATTATTAATCTTCATCACCCCTGCTGGCATTTTCTTCTTCTCCGTTTTGTAGCATATTCACTATGATCACCTTGCTGAAATGGGTGACATAACCTGATGCTGAATATATCCAACTGAGATAAGATTGGCCTGGGAAAACCTTAAAGACAAGTCTTCCATAAGAGGACAGGTGTAATTTTTCAAAAATGCCGTGCTGCAAGGAGTGCAAAGGCTGAAAGATGAAGTATAGCATTCCTTCTTTTGAAGAAAAACCTCTGTCAGACCTGCTCACTTCTGTAATTAAGACTGTTATTTCAAATTCTGAGTGGAAAGAGCAGCTCCAAGGTTTTCTTTGATCTCCTGTGATCACAATGAAGACCCATCAGGCTCTCTAAACCCCATTGTTTTTTTATTCTTCAAAGAGTGTTTTTCACTCTCTTACATCTCTCTAAGTGAGAAAGTGTTTACGTTGAGCTGCAAGATGCAACTAGAAAGCAAGCCAAGGTGCAACTGTTGGAACATGAAGTGGTTCTTTGCAGACACTAATGCATACAGGCATTTGCACAAAACCCTCCTTGCTGCCAGGCAGCTCTCTGGGAGCTCAGAGATTGCAAATCTTTGAGACTTCAAGTCTCCAGTCCACACCCCTAATTCAGGGTTTCAGAGCAACTCTAAGATCTTAGTACTTTACACCAGAATTGAAGATATTTAGCACAATGAATCCCAGAAGAAAACTATGAAATGGGTTTGGTTACCACAGAAATCAAGGCTAACAAGTTTGAAGACAGCCTATTAAATGTCAAGCCCTTTTAGCCAAAAGTAAAATAAATTTAGATTTTAATCTTAGAAGGATTATAATTAAATTTCTAGAAATCATGTCCATATAAAACCAGCAACCGTGACTCGCCATACTGGAACCTAGTCTCACGGTCTTCTTACAAGAAGCCAGAAGCATTTTGCTGGCACAGATGAAAAGCCTCTCCAGGTAGAGAGATTTAATTATTTAATAGAACAAGCCAAAAGCTCTTTTATGAAAGAGTCATCAGGACTCTTATTCCATATAATAAGTTCCTGAAGAAGAGTATACTTTCATCTTGGGCAGCTTGTACACCTAGCAAGTTAAATTTTGCTGAGCTGATAAGATTCCCCTTACTCTTCTTCCAAGAACTGCTTGATGCTCTTGTCCAATCCTCTAATGCAAAATGAGCACACAAGTTACATAAGAAGGGTTATAAAAACTTAGCATAAATGGAGACAAACAAGTGGCTTCCACCCCTTCCTTTCCACCCTTTTCTGAACATTTGAGCAGACACTTCCCTCCCTGCCCAGTGCTCCAACTATTGTGAATGGGAGAGTGATGGTCCTACCAAAACCAGCATGAGAGCTAAGAAGTGCTCTGAAGAAGACAAGAAATATGCACTAGGGGAATTCTGCCACATTCTGGGGACAAATTATTTACTGTTCAGCCTTCTCAAACCTTTCTTGGGAAAAACAGCAGGCCTTTTCTTCATATTCCTTTCCTAGTCCTGGGAGGAAAAAAAAGGTGCCCAATTTCCCAGAAGCACATGTCTGCAGGGCACAGTAGACTCAGTTAAGTTGGCACTTGTAATACTGCTGGTGTCAATATTCACAATTTCTTCAGGTGAAGAAGTACCCAAATATGATGGGTTATGAAGTACCCAAACCGGATGGAACTTTTCAGACTTTTGTCCCAGATGCAACTCCACTGCAGTTCCAGAACAAGTTTCTAAGAGCACAAGCATTAGAATTTTCATTTAAATTAAGCAAGTTGCAAGCACATAACAATCTTTGTCTCACAGGCACCGTAATTTAAAACTGCTTACACACACATCACATTAGTGGGCATTTATTAATTTGTCAAGAATTTATATCAACATAAGATTAGGAAAAATCAGGGTAATGCTTACAGGCCTGAACCTAGACTTCATTGTAATCTCACATACAGTTTGTGAGCTCCAACATACAGCAAGTACAACTCAGCTTTTCTAATAATGTATCCAGTGAAGCTCACTGCATTTTTGAGATCACTGATTTCCCATTACATCAAGTGGACAACTCTCAGATGTGAGTCCTAAACATATCATTGGTAGGAAGGGAAATTAGCAATCCCATACAACATAACCTTAATAGTGTAACAGGAGTCCTTTTCGTCCCTACAGAAAGCAGGCACAAACAGGGGAAGATAAGGTCAAAAGGTGAGCACTCAAAACAAAGTGAAGTCAGAATTGGACCTTTCAGTCAGTCTCAAACATTTCTCTCCTGTTTGTTCTACAACAATGCAACCTTTACTGACATGAGCCAAGAAAGTCTCTTCTTGAAGTCTGCCTTAATCAGGATTTATAGAAGAAGCTGCTCCAAGAGTAATCCTCAAAACAAAACAGACACTGATATTTTCAAAGCAAATTCCAGTAGTCTGTAGTCAAAACATAAGCAGTGTAACCACAGTAAATGGGCTGCTAGAAAAATGAAACATTAGCAAGTTTCAGAGCTGCCTAAATGCTTAACACAGACTTCACTGTTGGCATTATTAGTTGCATACTATAACAGAAACTGCATAACTATGAAAAATGGCATAACTTGAAAAATGTTAATTTCTACACTCAGTTGGACTGCTACTGGCAATCCTACCATATCCCACTTGCTAGCACGAATATTCCTATTTGGAAGGACTGAGGGGAAGCAATGTGAATAACCCCACACATAGCACTAAGTTTTAATGCTGATCAGTTCAACACATAGGCTGCAGCATGTGCACAGCTAACTTGCAAAAATCTAATCATTTATCTGTCTTACAGTATTCAAGCTGTTTGGAGTACATACAACTTCTCCATTTATATAACTCCGTATCTGTTTAATTTAAAACAAATAAACAGCTTTGACATATTGATATTGGGAAGAATTTAGAAGGCTCATTTTCCCTTGGGGTACACCAGATATAATAAACTCCTGTGGTAAACTAGTACACTGCATCAGGTAAAAGTAGCTTCTACTATTGTTTTGCATCACATCAATAAAATTAGACCAAATCCCAACCAAATTAGATGATTTTTTTTAATTCTACACTCTATGTTAAAGCAAATAACTATTTCAGAGGTCTATATTCATTCAGAAGTTGAGATTTAAATTTACTTTCACAGACCTAAGAGTGCATTAAGGAAAAGTCTGAAAATTGTCATGCTTGCAGTATTCACATCATTTTTTCTGGACCTCTCTGCACTTATTATTTCAATTTCCAAAACTAGTGGAAGAACAAATTGGAGTAAAATCAGAGACTCCTTAAAGTGTTCTAAATTATATCATATGTTAGGAACACCTCATGTCTCCCAACCCATGACACTCCTCCAGCCTTACCTGCAGCTGAGTCTGAGTTAATGTTCAGCATAATTTACAGGTAACTTCCTCAAGCAAATAAAAATACAAAACTAACTAACTGGGGATAAGTGAGCTGGCCTGGATATTAAAAAAAAAAAAATAAGTCTAGAATCTGTAGAAGCTGCTGGTGGTGAAGGAGATGCATGTCTGCACTTGAGAAGTACGCTATGTCAGAAAAAGCCTAAACACAACAGAAACAAAGGAAATGAAAAAAACATGTGTCAAAGAAGAAAAAGGCAAGAAAAATACACATAAAAGGTATTAATAGGCAGAGAACTCCAGAAAACAAAGGATGGCTCCCAGGTGGCAATACATCTTTGCTCACCTGATCAACTTGCAAAGTCTGCTGCAGGCAGATCTACACAACTTGTGAGGAAAACAGTAGAATTGTCATTGTTGTATAGATTATTTGCATCTCACTATTACAAATCTCAGGGGAACTTACCAATAACTACTTTGAAAACAAAGTTATCTAGGCAAGATCCTTCCCAGCAGCAATACAAGCAGCACCTCGTACTTGCCAACTGTATTTCTTGTAGCGTAGACATAACTTTTTTTACAGACAGACAGATTTAATTTACATAGTCTTTGAGACAGACAGATGGAAAAAGAGTATTGATCTCTTGCCTGAAGCTCTGCAATTCAGCACTTTGACAGAATTAGCTAGAAGGGCTGACCCCTCACCATGGTTAAACATCATGCTCTGCACCACACAGCAATCCCTCACTGGAGGAGGAATGTAGCTAAGGCCAGGGTCATGCCCTGGCAAAGACCAAGTACCAAAAGGAAGGCACTGCTGCAGGTAGCAGAGAGAAGACATCTCTTCTTAAGAATAGTATCACCCGCAATTGAAAAGTGCAGCCTGCTGGCAGATGGGGTCAAGTTGTGTTGTGTTAGAAGGTACTGTGAAAAGAGACAGAGAACTTCTGCTCCATGTCCGTATATCCCCAGAGAAAGGTGCAGAGGCTGTATTCATGAGAACATTTGGGAACACTTCCCACATTGTTTTGGGTTTTTGTTTTTCTAAACATTATTAAACTCATTGTAGACTACCACTAAGAAAATTAAGATAGAAACAAGGATAAGAAGACAGAACAAAGCTAAAGATAGGTATAGTTACCTGATGCTTTAGATAACTGGTGAGTCATTTGAGTACTTGCACTAGAATTAAAACATTCAAAAATTAAAGGTTGCTGTCATGCAATCTATAAAGGAATGAAAGACTACACTATGTGCATATCCAGGCTACATCTCACAAATTCTTTTTGTCCCACCCTCCTTGCCAAGATTACCAGCATTTTTTTGTTATAAGATAAATCAATTTCTTTCTTTATATGAAGTTCTTTAGTACAAAGAGTACCACTAATTTGAAGAGATTCAAAATATTAAGCTAACATAATATGGAGACAACATCATTTAGTACACCTTCTCCTGCTTCCCTTAACACTGATATTTAAAATGTTGACTTAAAGAGGTGAGTGCAGTAATTTAGTATAATCAAAAGCAATTGTCCAAGGAAATGTGATCTAATACTTGTAATTTTAAATTATCTTGCAATCTGATCTAGAGAATAAAGAAAACAGAGACATCATTCAGGTGAGTCAACATTTTCATTACAGGCTGCCTACTGCAGTGAAAAAAGTGAATGAGCATTGCAAAGGATGTTCCCATAGAAATGAGTTAAGATACAACTTGAAACAACCACAAAGTAAGCATTGTTTATATGGATTTATTCACTTCTTTGAACCTGTTCTTGTTAGTAGAACACAGAAAGAAAACAGAGATGACAAACAGAAAGCTCTACAGAAGACAAACCCCTACAGAAATAATCCACAGGCAACAGAAAACAACATTTCAAACTGATGCAAATATAGCAAGATTGAAAATCAGACTGGTTACACTTTAATGCCAAACAGTTCCACATTAAGACAACTTAAACCACACTGAAATTACTGGTTTTTGGCTGAGGTCATGTATCTTGCTCTTTCTTTATTTGAGCAGTTCACTCTAGAGTGCTTCTGATCAAATATTGTTTATATAACACAGGAGAAAATACTTCACTCCTTTGAAAGCTTAGAGCACTTAACCTAGCATAAACTGCAAATTGTGGCTGCAGCAGGCAGCAGGAATAAAAGAGACACAGTGATATTATTTTTTAACTTTTTTTTTTTTGGTTAAACAGTATTAAATAGATCTATGCAAAAACATGTTTCTTACTGGAAAATACAGATCAGAAAACTATTTTGAAGATGTTGACACATTCAAATCAGGGAAGGCTGACTTAGCTTCCAAATTGTGCATTTATCTGGCACAAGTATTTATACTTAAGTCTATTAAGAAGTCTGTTAATAGGAAACATGCTAATTGTTGGGAGTAACAGGCTCTTCTCATTACACTGTGCCATGGTAGGAGGACTCAGGGACAATGGTGGGAAAATAAAATCAACTGCAAAAGAGTTCACAAAGAATTTATTTTCTATTCTTTGTACTCTTTGGACTTCAAGAGATCACAGAGCCTAGTACCAGTTCCTCTTGGAAAAAAAAAATAGGGATTCTTTTCATTTAACACACCATCTAAGACACAGGCCTAGGTGGAAACATTTAATTTTAGTGCAGAGCAGGTAATTCTGGATCCCCCACTACCACCACCATGACATTAGCTGCCCTTATGGAAGGATAAAAACTGTTTTGAAAAGCTACATTTGGTGTCATGATGCAGCTTCTGTAAGCTGGGAGACAACTCCAGAACTGGCAATGACAGTGATAAAATTCCAGGACTGAGGTCCTCCACTGGAAGTTCACTTACAGCTCACCACCCTGCAGATAAAGAGAGCTGCTTCCTCCATGCAGGAGAGGTGCAGGAGTCCTTGGTGCAGAAGACACATCATCACTGCCTTCTGAACAGCTCAATGTCCTGAGTCACCACTGGTCAGTGCTAGCCAGGGTTCAGTGAAAAATCCAGAGTGGGCACTCAACGCTCGAGATCAGCTGCCAATTGGTTAATGTGACCTACTGCCACCATCTGGTACATCAAGTCCCTTATGCAACCACATCTGGTGGATGCAACAGGAGGGTTATCCCACCCACTGCCTCAGTTCTGTAAACTTTCTCACTCGGACAGGGCCCCAAAAATCTTTTTGTTAAATAAAAATTAGATTTGCCACAGGAGTTAAATTGCTTTAAAATAGAGAGACGATCCAATGCAATTCGAACAAAGAAAACAACCTCTCTCATATACTACATGTTTTTGGAATATGTATGGAATACATATGCTTTTGGAATACCCTTCTTTATAAATTTAAGTTTAATCTTCCGTACAAAAATTTTACAAGGGCCAGAATTTGGTTGTTTTTAGGTTTTATGGCTCTTTCAGGGAAGTAATAAGATCACATACCTAGTACTTTCATGGAGTACCTCTGGTAATTAACACAGCTGAAAATGTCATTATCTCTGAACATGTATCCACCAAAGAAACAGCAGGAACACCTAGTCTGTTTAGTTGTATGGGATGAGGGTGGAAGATCTGAGCATCTCTTAGGAGAAAAACTTCACAATTGTCACAGTTGAAAGAAAAGCTTCCAAGAGAACAAAGCTTGCAACTCATACCAAGTCACTTCTGCATATCAACACTGACTAGCAGCTGGGATCTTTGATATCAAACTGTTGATTGTTGGTTTTGGTTTTTTGTAACCATTTAATAAAAAGTAATCAGAAGAAAAGGTAGAGGCAACCCATACACCTCTACTCTTCAAGTCATCTCCTCTTGAGATACCAAGTGCAGAATTTCTGGTTGACATGAGATGAAGCAAAAGCCACAAAACTCCTTCAGCTATCTGTGTGGCTTCCAGCAGTGACTGCCCAGAGCCACTTGCAAGACAAAGAACAGGGATCACATGGGTTGTGACAATGAGTACTGCACTGAACACTGTACTTCAGTGTGAATGCCACTGCCCTCTGCAGACCTGTGGTTTCTGGACTAACCATTCTTCAGAGACACAGCTCAGAGGGCCGTATCTCCCCTCCACTGCTTTCCATCCACATGCTGTCCATGCTAGGCCCTCCACCTCTGCTTTTGCCTCTCCACCAGTGTGTCTGCAGTGCTTTCTTCTTGGCAAGCTTTGTTGTCCCTCCTTCATTTCTGTAAATATCGGTGACCCTTTTCTCCCCTCTTTCCCTATGCCTGTTCCTCCTTCCCCAGGACCTCCCACTTGCCCCAGCCTCTCACTAACACAAATCTCTTCCTAAGCAGCTTCCAAACACAGCTCAGCAATGCTGGTGAGCAGCACAGTAACTTCAGTCTCACCACCAGCCACCTTCTACCTCCACAGACCCTCATTTTTCTAGATAGTGGCAGTGCACATAATTAATCTCTTAACTCTGCTATTCTAATTCTTATGAACTAGAGTAGCAGAAATGGAAGGAGTATTAGCAGCATGAACTACAAGTTCAATAATTATAAAAACTGCTAAAAATGCAGTCATCAGTCAGAAACAAGGGAAGAATAAAGATCATAGTCTCAACATAGTCTCAACATAGTCTCAAGCTGCTGTTATGAAACCACCTGTGATGGGGTTCCTGAGCAAAAGGTATCTCTGAAAATGAAAAACAAAACATACTACAAATTATGAGCTTTCAGTAAGCTGGAGATGTGCAACCTTGTCATATGAGAAATTGAGTTAAAAGAACACTTGAACCAGCTGAAGAAAGAAAACCACATTTTCACCTACTTCAGCAAAATGAGATCTTGCACTTCCCAGAGGTGCACAGAGTGAAAACCACAACAGCAAGAAAATGCAATTTGTTCACCCACATTTTCCCTTTGAACCAGCAGAGACATAACTGTTCAAGATACAGATTGGAGGAAACAACTGTTCCTTTAGAGGAACAAGGTTTCTACAGCTCGTAGAAAACAGACATCAGGCCTATCACATGGAACATGTAATGTCCCATGTGTTACCTGCAGCATAACCAACAAGACGAGCACACACCAGTGAATTCATGAACTCACCATGAATTCATTCATCACCGTTCTTTTGCATAGGAGTACAGCTGTTTTTTTATATTATGTAGCAGAGCTGTAGTACAGAGTAAGAAAAGCTGGTGCCAGCAGAGGGAGGCAGTTGCTCTCCAGGACTCGAATCTTCACATTCCCCCAATTCACAGCAGGAAGCCAACAAGTTTGTTTTTGTAGAAGTGAACTCACCCCTCAGCCATTGTGTAAATGTGGCTTTAAATCAAGCTGTAATTAGATTTTGCCGTATTTAACAAAACCCCTCTTGTGCTCCTCTTTTCCAGCTCTAGACAGGAAAGAAATGTACTTGTGAAAGAAAAAAGGAGAAAAGTTTATGCCTCTTCCCAGAGCATGTCCTGGCATGAATGCAAAAGCAAGTACAAAACATAAAACAATAAGCTTACAGGACACTCAATCTTCACATTACGTAGGAACACAAGGATCTCTCAGCTGGTCCACTGTTAAATGTCAGCTCATTATTATCAATATTCTGCTGCACCACATTAACCTTGTCAAAAGATACTAACAAACCCAACCCTTGGAGTTTAGCTTCTCTTCATAAATTTAATTTACTTGGCAGAAACAGAAGTGGAAAATCTCTGCTAAAGACTCAGGCAAATTAAGACTGCCACGCAGCCCTTCTAGGACAGATTCTTCTCCCTTCTCAACTTTTGTAGTCATAGCATTACCATTTTTAACCAAACAGCTTTGTCCCCCACTAGCAGTCTGTGCATTCTAGTAAATCCAAAATAAAACTGTGGTTTTTTTGTTTTGTTTTTTTTTGCCCCCAAATCTCCTTTACTATAATACACGTTGCACAAGGTGGTTTTATTTTGTGTAACTTCTTTATAGACTAAACTGCATGATTCCATTGCACTTTACACTGCCACATGTGGAACTGCATAGCAAATACAATTGAGTACACTCAGAATAATAAACAGCTTCAACTGTATTTTGATTAAAGGCTTACAAAGAACTTTATGGTGATGGCAACAGCAGTGGATACAATGATAAACTGGTGCAAGGAAGTCAAGAGGACATGCCCAAGGGCACACAAGTCAGCTGCTGTTTTAACAACAAAAAGTTTCTGTTCTTAATCTAGATCTTCCCAGTGAGTCAAAACCTACTGATAACTACCCGGTCTTATAAAAGTTTCAGGTCCTTCCGAAGAAAGGAGAAGAGACAACTCCTAATTACTCACACACAGACATCTAACCACTGCCTAAGATTAAATGATTTACAAGGATACTAATTTTTAGGAGAGCTTGAGAAGTATGCCTTTTCTAAACAAATTTATTTCAAGAACATATACTCTAACAGCCTAATGCTCTACAAATCCTGTGTTATGCTGTAAGTTTTAAGAAACCTAAGGCTGATTTAGACAACTCAAATGATAACTTCATTCTGAAGTAATTTTGCAGTTTAATCTCCCAATGCAAAAGATCAAGGTAAGAACAAATAATGGAAGTAGTTTATTCTCCTACACCTGTAGGAGAATTCTTAAATTTGTTTGTTGTTGGTTGGGGTT
Organism: Cinclus cinclus; assembly: GCF_963662255.1. Taxonomy (NCBI): domain Eukaryota; kingdom Metazoa; phylum Chordata; class Aves; order Passeriformes; family Cinclidae; genus Cinclus; species Cinclus cinclus. The sequence continues at coordinate 114,349,650 of NC_085046.1, read as the reverse complement.
TTTTAAATAGCCAATACTACCTCTTCCTGAAGCAGAACAATGAAGTTTGATTCAGCACCAATCCAAAATGACAACATGAAAATTATTCCTATGTGCAAAGAGTTTCTGGTTTTAAAACTTATAAATCACCTCAGCAAAAGCCCACAGGTATTCAGTATCCTAATCCTTACTCTGCTAATACATAAATAAAACAATTTAAACATCCTGTATAAAAAACTTAAATTTAGCATAATAAAAGACACTATCGGTAAATTTGTTTTCTCTCACCTTCTTTGACTCATAGAAAACAAGAGCTGGTTTATTTTTCTGTAAGCCTGAATGTTGGCACAGTATTATGCTATCTAAAAATGCGTGAAACATTTTAAGCATTAATGTCTTACCAAGCCAGCAATTCAGAAAAAAATGGGAGCGAAATCCCATAAAGCAGGTGAATGGCATGGTGCCCTAACTAGGAAAGGCAAGTTTCTACAGTACCTCCAAAAGTAGAAGCATACAATAGGATTATCCTTACCTTATTTAAGTTTCATAACAGCAAGACTGGATCCTCCTGACAGCATACTGTTTCCAGCAGGACTCAAATTCCAAGTAAGAGCAATTCTTAAAATAAAATAGCTATGTCTGGCAGAGCTAGAATCATGAGGACAACACGAACACTCAAACCAGTTTATTCAGGTTTGACTCAAGAGGAACAACTACATTTCAGGCTAGACAAAATTAAGACCCAACATACCTAAAGAAGGTTTCAGACTACCATTTTTAGGTCATGCCCTGTACTTTTTCCTGCTCTTCAATTCATATGTAGGAAGGTCAGATCATAAAGTGGATTCCACTGTGGCATTTCAAATCAGATTATTCCCTACACAATAATTAGTGCTGTTCTTCTCATCACTTGCATACTGTTTTCCTAGTCTGAGAATGTTGTGTTTATTTCTGAGAAGCATTTTTTAATTCCTTCAAAGTACCAGCATCCTAAGCGCAGCTATCTCATGCTCCATGAACTTTAGTGCAAATGCTGTAAGCATTTCTTTTCTTCTTAACAACTTCATTACAGAGTTTACACAGGAATACAGTGCTTGTACTGCGACCATGCAAAGCAAATATTCTGTAGTAAATGTAAGCTTTATTCAAAGTGTAGCTTTATGGCATACTCCAGCCTGGACTGCCAATGCTGGCGCAGGGAAAACGGCAAAAGGAGAACTATAATGATAGACCTTTCATGCTAACAAGAGCTTTGGAACGATCTAACAGAAACCTATGGGGCAAACATATTTCCAAAATTCATCTATCCTCTCTGCCAACCCATGACATCCCAAGCTTCCCTGCAAAAACGACCTCAATTCCTTTACACTGTCTTCTCAAGTTGTTTATTCACTATGAGATTGTTAAGTATATGAGAGAAATACGGCTAGAGGATAAAAAAAACTGAATCACAGTTGCATGAGAAATGGAAGTAGAGCTTTTCTTAAAAAGAAGATGCAATGTCCTTTTGGCAAGCTAGCAATCAAGTTGCCATTTTCCTTCTGGTAGAACTAAGTATGACCAAGACACAGACCACCAGTGACAGACTTCCCAAAGAAATACAGCATTCGGGGAGAAAAGCAGTGTCAGGGATCCCTAAGGGCCATTCTAGAAAAGACTTTGTGCCAGAAGTAAAGCTCTTAAGCAAGACTGAAATCCCATTAAGGAAAAAAATAAGGAGAGAAACACCAACAGCCTCTTATAAGTGGAGAGTTTAAATAATGTCAAAGCTATTAGTGGAGGCAGTGAGGAATCAGAAAGGAAACAAAGACAAAATAAGTGGTGTGCTATGAAAATCTGCGCTGTTGCCTTCACTTATGAGAAAAAAAACCATGGCTCTCCTCTAAAAACTTTTTTCAGACTCACACAAAGCTCTTGCATTTTACCTCCTCTAGCAGGAGAGAAATCAAACAACATTTAATATTCAGGACTTATTCTGTACAAAGTGGAAAATTATTATGCCAGCCCTTAATGCTCACACTGAGTGAGGTCCTGCTTTCTGGTGTTGCCCTTTCTTTTCTTGTTTTTAAGGGGAGAAAAAAGACTGCACTGAAAGGCACACATGGCCAAGTTCATAGATCTGCTTTTGCTGATATCACTACCACAGACCTAAGTACTGTAATTCAGGAAATGTAGAAAATCACTGAATGATTTAATGAAACAAACAAACAAACAATCAAAAAAATCGCAAGCCCCCTCAACCTGCTGTTTTGAAATCCAATCTAGTATTCATGGCAATAAAGCAAAGAATAAAATCCAACACCACAATCTCAGAGATACAGTGATGCCTGAATAAATCAAAATCACTGGTTTTGGTTTGTGGTACAGAAGTTTACATTTGAATGCAGCTGGATTGCAGTCAGCTAGCCAGCTCCCACAGCAGTCCCTCCAAGCTGTATTGATTTCTAGGGAAGAAAAGGCACTGTAAATCTGCCTGAGCAGCATTGCGTCATACTTTTGTTGGGCTTGAAAAAAGCAAATTAAATGTTTTCCATTAGCATGGTAAAGAAGCTATACAATTTTGTTTTTATTTCAAATACTGTCTCAAGTTACAGAACACTTTAGCTAACTCTGTGGCAGGGACTACATGCTCTGTGTTTGTGAAGCCAGCAATTCATGCTTATGTGAAACCAGATGTGTGCACTGCACAGTTCCCAGGGCTGGGAAGGGCTTTTTAAAACGTGTTGCTGTCTATTAAAAAGGACTCTGCTTTTCACTTAGATCATGGAATATACTGAAGCAGAAACAACATGTTCTTGCAAGGAAGGTGAAAGAGGGGAAGAGCAAAGGGTCAGAAGCAGAAGAAAACTTTAAGGCCATAAAAACCATACACATAGAACAACATAGGAGCAATGCTGTAGTACAACAAAGAGCAGCACAGATCTAAAAGGCAATAAGCATAACATGATTTGAGATAACAAGAACTCATTGATCAATTATTCATATAATTTACAACAGTTACAGCTGCACCAATGAAGGGAAAAAAAGGAATCTAGGGCAAATATAAAATCTTCACAGCTATGAAGTGTCCTTGATTTTCACCAGAACATTTGGCTGTCTCGTATCATGTGTTTCTAGTTAGCAACAAACCCCTCCAACAAAGGGAAACAAGAGACAGAGAGGCACAGAACAAACTGCCTTGCTGGAAGCAGTGAGAGTGTTCAAGGCTGCATTTCACTTACGGATGCTGTGCCTCACCAAAACCCAACACTACACTGACACTACTGTGTTTGAAACCTAACCACCATCCCACCTAGATAGATCCATGCACCCCATGGGATTATGAGGATGCCTTCTGTGAAGTCTTTACTCTCTCAGTGCATAAAACTGCACTTCTAAAATAAATAAATGTTTAAGTAACTCCCAGAAGAAACGCAATGTCTTTGTAATGTATGGCTATCTCAACTTGTATTGCTCTGTGTACTCCTAAGACAAATGTAACAAAGGGAAACATTACAGAGATAAGCATTTCTGGATGGGGTTTTTGCCTTCAGTTTGAAATCACTTTGTAATCATCAGCAACAACTTTTTTGCTCTGTCAAGGTTTGAATACACTGTTCTCAGCTGTTCAAGATGACCTTGCTGCTAGTGGACTGGAGATACACAGGTGCAGCTGAAATCCAAGAAATGTGAAGCAAAGAGAGAGGGTATGGTGTAGCAAAGGGATGAGGGGGCCTAACTGTGCTTACTGCACTCAACCCCAAACACAAGCAGGTCATGAGGGAAGGTTTTGAGTTGAAGCACTGACTGTGCTAATGGGAGAATTCAACACCGATTTTGATTTTACTTCACGGATGGAAGAACAACGAATTTACATCTAGTTCAGAGCTCTAATTTCAGTTTAAATTAAGATCAATACAGGGTTAACTAGAAAAATCTGCACTAATTCTCAGGTGAATAAAGAAATATTCATTTAAGAAGCTTTTCAACAATGAAGTTAACACCTAGCAACAGGCTGCTTTTAAAAACAGAGAAGCAGACAGAACTTTAGAAGCACCTATGTTCAATCCTAAATAAATCTGCAGGAAACATGCCGCTACTACTCTCTTTTTTCAGCCAACTCTCTACACTTAGTTCAGTTAATCCTGTGGGTATGAAGGAAAGATCCTGCATATATCATCACTACATTCAAAACACTAGCAAACAAAACCATAGCATAGTCAAATCTCAAGTATATGCAACTGTAACACTGATAAGTTCAAGAAAGTTCTTGGGGTCACATGTGTTTTTCTTCCATCAGTATGTATCCTGTACAAGCAAGAATGGGTTCTGGATGCTAAGAAACTACCACAGTGCTGATAAAGAGAAAATCATCATATACAAACCTCATTCTTCTCCCATTGCTGAAGATACAAGGGAGTGTTTCCATATTTTTGTGGGCACTCAAAGGGAGTTCTGAATGTGGCACTTGAAGCAGGATATGCTTCTAAAAACAGAGTATGCTGTAGAGCTCTGAAACAGCCTGTTCCCTTGCCAACAAAGAACTGTAGAAACATCTTTCTACTAATAATCTGAGGAATTACTTCTGGCTCTAACCTACAACACATATGTTGTTTTCCTCTCCCCACCCCCAGCATTTGCTATTACAACATTTGTATCAGGTAGCAAGGAGTTAACACACACAAAAGGAGGAGAAAGCTCAGAGATGCACTTGAGTGTTTATTTAGCAAAAAGAAAAATACTTATTTTGAAAATTGTATCAGACAATGCAATTTGCTTGAAAAATGAATCACTTTACCTTGGTGTAAGACTTCTGAACTCCTGCCAAGGCTGTCTGCCCTGTCAGGAGGTCTTCACCTTTAGCAAAGGTCTCCAGATGAAGTCAGACCTCTTCACCCTGGAACTCCCAGAGGCTCCCTGCAGCAATGCCTGGAGACACAGCAACAGAGAAGGGACTTAGCTTCATCATCAAAGCCACAGTTTTAGAATGGATAAGAAAACAGTGTCCTTAAAAGCTGCATCTTGGTTTAAACAATGTAAATTTCCAAAATTAGAATCCTACATCTTCTTTTGGAGACTTAAGGCTGCAAAGAGCTGTTTATTTAGCAATACTGGACAAGCATTCAGTCAGCTACAGATGGTCTCTAGCCTTTATATTTCCAGTTCCAACAGCATAATTTCCAAGATCTGAAATTTAACAGGTAACCTACAGGTACCAATTCTGAATTTCTCTCATGTCATTATCTTCCCTACATTGAAGCTGCTCAGAGACATGCATTGGAAATGCTTCATGGCAAACAGCACAAGTGTCCAAGAAGTGGACAAAAGTCCATTTCTCAGGGCACTCACACAGTGCAGTGCCCCTGCAGGCAAGAAGCACCGCCTGAAAACCACCTAGCCTCCCTGTACATGACCTCCACCCAGCCAAAAGAGCAGTTCTTGCTAAAAGTCCACTCCAGAACAGTGTCTTTTGCTCAGAAAAATTAAGAATAAAAATTCTTAAATTCCACCATCAGAAGGGAAGGATAATGAGATTGCCTTCCCAAAATGAATGCCTTTCACCGCTGCTTTTTACAAACAAAACAACCATACAGAATTTAGTAGTTTACAAACTGTGACCTAAATCCTTGTTTATGTTCTCTTTCTCAAAATGCCACCTGAGGTAAGACCAGCTCTAATCACACAGAAAAATACTTGGGTACATGAGATTTCTTTAGTTTGGTTTTATTTGACAGTATGTGGTCAAGCACCCTTACTGGCACAAGCAGATGGCACAGCAGCTTCCTTTAAGCAAACAATTCTGAGTGGTTTCAAATTACTTTAATTTTCTAATCAGCTATTCACCCTAGAAACAGGGCTGCCATCAGGTTACAGACCATGTGATAAAACACAGGGTTCCTTTAACAAAAATCTCAAAAATATATACAGAAACAGTTTAAGCACAAGTTCAAGAAAACCATTTTTTTGTCTCATACTGTTAACAAACTGAACAGCCAGCAATATTCATCAGATACCAATTACCTTGGACTTCTTCACTCAAAGTCTTTGGGGAACCTGACTGAGTTTAGGTCTTGACATTAGTTCACTGAAGATAAGAGATTGTGCTGGGTGGGTGGATGCAGTCTCATCTCGGGAGACTGCCTTTGAAACAGTGGTACAACAGAAACAAGTAACAGGGGGATTTCAGACAGATTGGTATCTGCATTCAAATACTTAAAATTAGAAAAAAAACCACAAGAGAAAGATGAAGGCATAAGCATATTCAGAGTGATGCAGCATTACAGCCGTTACGAGCCTGCTGTAGTACTGTTATTCTGGTATTTGGAAAAGAAAAAAACTAAAAACATGTCAAGAAAAAAAACATGTTTTTCAACCTTGCCTTGTTTAGTACAACAAAGCATAACAGATTATCAGACATAATTACACTCTTGTATTATTACACGTTATTCTGATATCTGAATAACTGTATTTTAAGCAGTAATTCTGAATTATGCTCATTTCAGTCTGAAAACCACAGCAACTGTATAAATAAAAGAATCCCTGTAAGTTCATAGTTGACAAATCAAAGGGAAAAAAGTCAACATGGTCATTAGCTGCAGATAGTAAATCTGTTCCAGCAAGTTGAGTGACAAATTGTAACAGCTATCAAGCGGTCAGGATAGAAGACATGCCCAAAATCTCCAGAAGACAGCTAGATGTGTTTTGTTTGGTCAAAAACAAAAACGTGACAAAATACTGTAGGGGAAAAAAGGTTCCCTACAGTATTTTGTGCAGGTAAATATTCAGGTTCACAAATTCCCTTTTGCCTGTTGAAATGAAGTCCCTTTCTTTTTGCTTATACACTAAATTGCTGGTTTAGAATCTGCAAAAAATATGGTCCCAAATTTATATTTGGTATTAGTAGTGTTACCAGTCTTATATGAGAAATAAATATTACTGAGTTGAATATATTCATGTTTAAAGATGGAAGTATGGTATTGAGTGTATATGTGTGCATGCATCTGCACAAATATATTTATATTAAATAGCTGCACAGTTGTCAGCCAGCTTCTCTAAAGTGCTCAGAACTGCACTTTAAAAATATTTTTATGAGCCTGTTTTGTATTTATAGACTACATCCTGAGTTTCAACCTTTATCAAACAAGCTGGAGCCTTTTATTACACATGTAGTTTCCTGCTTTGGTATCCAGTATCAACAAGTCTGTGGGCTTTTTTTTCTGAAAGGACTTTTCATCCTCAATTGCTATGTTCTTCCTCTCTTGCTAAGTATAAAATCAAAGTTTTAATACTTACAAAAATACACATCTCATGGAAGACAAGCCAAACAAAATTTAGAAGGATTCATTCATGAATGAATGAATGACCTTCTTATTCTAATAATCCCAAAGGCATCAATCGAAACCTTCAAACTTCACTCAACTCCACCATGAGGTTTCCATAATCCAAACTAAAGTCTTTAAAATTGTAGGATTTCTTTACAAAGAAATAAGCTAGTGGAAGCTCAGTAGCATATGATTAAGCATTTGATAACTTGATGCTTTGATAAGGCGTTACCTTAAACTCTGTCATGGAGGAGAAGCGTAAATCAGGAAACTGAAAGTAGGCAGCTGGAGGAATACAGCTACTCAAACAAGTAAGATACATTTTCTGTGTCAAAAAGAGATATGAATGCTCTCTGCAGCCAAATCTCTGTGAGAAAATGAAGTTATTTAACAAAGCAGAAGGGATGGAGAAGACCTCAACTTCATATGTAACTAGAAGCAAGAGAATATCTAGCAATGTGTATTGTGAAAACACCTTTTAAATGCACACCCTACATTTTCACAGACAGCAGGAACAGACTCACTACTCTCACATCTCTATAATTTTCAGGTAAAAATCTCTTGTCAAGCATAAGCTGAAAGGTATAGTCAATTTAGAGAACACAATTTTCAGAAACATTAGTGGAGTTTTGTTAGAAAGGGTCCATATCCACTAACTCTGGAAATTTCTACTCCTGCAGACAGACTTACTTACATTCACATCAACAATAAAACTAAATTGCAATCTGTTCCCAAATTCAGCATTAAGCCCCTGAGAAGACAGAGAAATCAAATTAAAGATACACAGAAAAATCTTCAGTCAGGTACTTCCCACAATTAATACATTCATACTTAACACACTGCTACTTTAATTATTACTCTGTATTACTTTTGCTGGCTAGTAAAAAGTATCTTCAGTACCGAAGGTTTTACTTCTCAGGTGGAATAACATTATCGTTTTCTTCCTTGGTACCCAGTTGTTAGAAGTATTCAGACCAAGACTAATAAATTTCATTGCAAAGTAAGACACCTAAAGGGTACTAAGAGGAGTCTTACTCCCTGCAAAGTTTGATGAAAATACTGTTAATTTCCACAAGCAAGAGTTACATCCGGTGGACAACTGGAACAAAGACGTAGCAACATCTTTAAAAGTTTCAAGGTTTCACTACCATCATTCTTACAGCTGTGAGTATCTAACTAGGAGACTCTGGATCAGCATAGCTATCTGGCCACTATAAACTGTCAGGGAAAGTTACAGCACATCTGGAGAAACATAAAAGTGCATTAATCTCCTAAACATTAATTATACTGAAACAAAGTTTTAATTAGGAGCAGATCACCTAGTCCAACACACTAATACTTTTGTTTGCTGGTGTGTACACATGCATGTCTGAGAAACATATCTACAAGAAGAGACAAAAAGCAGATTTGCATTTTACCTTAATTAGTTTTCTGCCCACACTCTCAGGTGCTCTCTTTTCTACTCTCTAACATCAAGGGTTTCATTTACAGTTTGTATCAGTTATTAAAATCCAATAGGAACAAAAAAAAATAAAAAGGAACACAGAAAACCAGGTTTCCTGGCCAGCGTACTGCCTGGTTCTACAGGATAGGATTTGTTTTTCTAAAGTTAAAAAATAAATGAAAAATATGTATAGCCATCATGACAGAGTAATTAGAGTGCTTAAGCATCAGTGGGCAGCCTGGTAAAACAGGGCTCCAAAGACTAGCAAAAAGAGATGGCACGTTTTTTGAAGAAGAAAATGTTTTAGAGGGGAATAAAGGACAGGGAAGTCACAGTACTTCCACAGTACAAAGCAGCAGCACGGATGGACCTAATAGGTTTCCATTCAATCACTTTCTTTGTGCACCTGAGGAACAACAGTCAGATACCAAACAAACTAATGACAACAAAAAAGCAACCAGAATTAGGTCAGCTAAGATAGGTGGCCATCAATAGGATAAATACAATTCTTCTAGAAAACCATTCCTTCAAGAAACTCCCCAGAAAAGCAGATGATGATGGAAAGTACTCCTCAGCTGAAAGCACAAACACAGTTCAAGGGGTGCCAACTAAAAACTGCAACTGAGAATTTATGAACTGTGTTTGTATGCTAATGTACCGCTTCCTACCCTCTTCAGTCTTTGAGAATATACACCTCTTGCCAAGGGACTTGGAAGAAGAAAGCCTGTAAACTTGTGAACTCCTGGGTTTGGTGACAACAGCCAACTAAGAGTTCAAAGAAAGGCTGCAAAATGAGGAAAATGAGGCACACTATGAAAGAGGAAAGGAAAACGAGGCACATGATGAAAAGCAAGTATAATGATTCAAGAGTGGGGTGGTGTGAGAAGCAGAAAAGGCCTTGACACTGTGCAAGCCCTGCTCAGGAATAAGAAAAACATTTCTGTATTATCAACACTGATTTCAGCACAAATCCAAAGCATGTCTCTAGACCAGCTACTATGAAGAAAATTTACTCTATCCGAGCCAAAACCAGCACAAAGTGACACCAGAAGATAGGCTTAAGAAGGGGCCTGGTACCATGATTAATTTAAGTAAATAAGATCAGGAAATTTATTCAAAACAACTGGGTTTCTTAAGTTTTCACTGTGAAAGGGAATAGGAGAAAGCCACAATGCCTTTTTACTGCAAACACTGCAGAGAATCATAAAACAGGGAACAGAAGCTGAAATTAAGACAAAATAAGAGACTTTTTGTAAGAGTTTTTGTTGAATTCTCTACCAGTCCAAAAAGCAAAAAAAGTCAATGAAGCTTCTAAAAAGGATATCATCAAAATAGTTAATTTTGAAATTTTCAAAACATAATGTACTCTCTGAGACCTTATTGATGATATTTATGATCCAGGGAAGATGCCAATACACTCTGTCTCGAAGTTATTTCCCAAATACAATGGTTTCTGAATGACAGTCTGGGTATAGACTGGTATATAGTCTGGGTATTACCCCAGAAGTAAGAGAAATTCTGAACTGTCCTGCTTTTCAATCTGCCATTTAGCTTTATTCATTTTTCATAGTCCCCATGAAGGCATAGCCACTTTGTTTTTCATAAGATGCAAGCTAAGTAATTGGTTTGACTTTGGAACAAACATTAGAAGCAACCATATGCTATCACCATCTTTGCCTGCTATTTGGAAAAAATCTGAAGACAAGACATTGATGCAAATTTACATGAGAGAGATTAATTATTTGCAGCTCAAAGAGGAAACACGTATGTTACACAGCCTGCCTGCATTCTCACAACATTGGAAATCTACTAAGCATAAGAAAAGCATGGAAATATAAGCAAAACTATGCATGAGACAGACTTAAGATCTAACAAGGGTGACACCACTCTCCAGCTTTTAACAGTGATGCCATTATCATCTTAAGAATGATAGTCTGGAATACACAGACACTTTCAAAAGTCTTTGCAACATCAAAGTTACACAAATGTTCCTTAATGACTTCAGATTTGGACTCATGATTGTTTTTGTTGTAAATCCAGCCATAGTAGGAGAAGTAGAATTTTTATGTAAATTATAAAACAGATTTGCTGTAGCCTCTAATCTTTCCATCATCTTGGCAGATCCGCATAAAATAAGCTGTGCAAGAGACATGAGAATCCTAACCCTTCCTGGAAGAGAACTCCTAGGTGAGATGTGTTCCTTCTCCCTTGAGTGTGACCAAGGGACAATGACTAACATTCAAAGCCATAAAAGTGACACCCAATTCCATTTAAAAATCAGATCAAAGCAGCTCTCAGGTTTTCAGCTCACAGTTAGATGCTGAAGCAAAACCTGCCCAAGTAATTTTGCCAGGGAATAACGCCAGGGAACTGCAAGAGTGGTTCTCCAAAGTACCTGAATGACTAGAGGCAGTACGACACTTTCATCAGATCTACAGGAAATTGGGAAGTAAGGAAGTGCCAAATGGCTACAGAACACCAAGCTATGCACACATTTTGGAGTAATTTCAGGTCACCTTTGTTTGCTCACTAGCCAACACAACAAGAACTAAATTCATAACATAACTTCCAGACCAAAAAAAAAAACCCAAACAAAACACTTCACAAGTGTTAGGCCCAAAAATGTTAGGCACTTCATAAGAAGTAGGAGACAACTAGCAGGAGGAATCAGCTGAGGTAAACAGTCATTGATTTATCAATTCATTACACGTGACTGAAACACAGATAGACAGAGCCTGTAAAGATGAATTATCCTCTAGCATGAAAGACTCTCCAGCCCACATTTCTACATTGAAGTTCCCAAGAAACTTGATTCCACTCCATTCATCAGCAAGTTATTAAAACCCCAAAGCAGCAAGAATTCACTTAAACCTCTATCTCTGCTTGAGGACATCCACGTGCTCACCCTGCTTCATACTCAGACTGTCAGTTCTCTCTTCACAACTCAGTATAACCAGGAAGAATAACTTGGTTCCTGATTATTCAACTGTAATTGTTTCTCTTAGGACAGTTTACAGTTGGAGGAGGAAAAGATACAAACAGGTTACCTCAGTTTTGACTTTAAATCAATCAACAAATGAAATTATAGTAATAAGAGACATGAAACAGGCACATTACCCATAATAGGAAATACTAAATCTACAGCTGGGCTTCAAAACAAAACCCTACAGTCCACTTTGCTGGGAACAAAAAGATACACAAAGCTTTGACTTGGGGTCAGGCCGCAGGGTGAAATATACAAAGAGGATATAAATCAGACTTTATTTCTAAAACTTGCTTGCCAAAGGACAAGACAGGGAATACGGAAGCATTTATGAAAACATCAACACTGGAAAAAAGGCAAGTACAAGGGCATGCAGATGTCAGCCAGTCACAGATGTACTGCCTGCTTTAGCAGTTAGACCTAATCCCTGTCCCCAGCCAAGCTTGGGAACTTGCTCTCACATCCAGGTTTTAAAGCAGAGGAGCTCCTCAGGACAATATATAACAGGGGAGCACCCCAGGAGCCACACCACTGACCAAGCTGGGGATTCAGGAAGGCTCAAGTCAGGACACCTCAGAAAACATGCACCAAAGACTTTTCCTAGAAATTACATTAAATCACTACTGCTGTTTATTAAATACACCTAATACTGGACCACAACAAAGTACAAGAAGTATATTGCTTCCCTTTGTGACCTGTTCCAATACTACACTATCGACAATAGGAAGAAAAAAACAGTATCACACTTGCAGAGAAAAAGAGTGCTGGCTATAGGATATCGATGATTTAACTTTAATGAGGCTGTGGAAAGAGTCCTTGCATCATGCCCAGCACATGATGGAAAAGAGATGTCTTATCAAAAGCCTTCCTCCCTGGACAACAAGGAGAGCCCATCTCCAGGCCATGGGCTCAGCACGCAGGATTACTCAGCAGATGGTCATGAAAGCAGGAATTAAGTGTAACATGCCAGCACTGCAAAAGCCTACCTTCATCAGAGGCATTTAAAAATAACATTTTTGTGCTGCACACCACAATTTTGAGAAACAGAGAAGCAAACAGCAATGCAATTACCAATGCAACTCCAATTTACAAGCAGGCAATTTGAGGTAATGCTGTACAGAAGGAAAAGACACATAAGATGCCACAGTTGATTATTTTTCTTTTGTTTAAAGCTAGTTATAAAAAAATTGTTTCTTGTTTACGCAAATTATTACTAACCAGAATTTCAGTGCAATGGCACAGCACTTCCATACCCCAGAGAAAGCAAATCCAGGACCCTGTTCATCTCCAAGTAGCAGGAAGCTGGCAAACAAGCAAGGGGCAAGCAGCCAAACCAACCACTGCTAAGAGCAGCATAAATCAACAGTTTGAATCAGAAGGCTTTACACTTCCTTTCTGAGGACACAGCCACTTATTGCTTCTTTTAAAAACATTTATCAATCTTGTATCAGGTCACTATGGAAAAGCATGAAAGGGGTAAGGGCTGCATAGTACCTCCATGGGTTTGACCTTGATTTGGGCCACTTGACTGTCAAACATAAAAAATAAGAGTAAAATTTAAGAGTCTACAATCTCACACCGTCCTAACACAAACATAACTCAGCACAACATAAGATAACATAGAACTTTGACACTCTTCTTATACTTTATAAACAAAAATATCAAGCAGTCACATCATGTCACCAGATGCAGGACAAAGAGCCATAGACAGTCTTGTGCATAGTTCTCCTTTGACAACCCTTAGTCCAGGGAAGAAGGAAAGAGCAAACAGGAATTAAAAAAAAAAAAAAAAAAAATACAACACCTTTACAAAATGGAAACAGAATTCACAAAGTAGATAGCTACTTCAAAGCACCAATCATAAAAGGAAAGATGAGCTTGCAACTAGTCAGTCACACGTCATCAGTCCAAAAGCAAGGATTCTGTTCTACTCTGAAGCAGAAGGGCAACTGAGAGATTGTCCTGTCCTGTCACTCATCCTGAAACTTCCCAGCAATTCTTCTTAAATAATGAGTCAGACCACTAACACTTACACTGGTTAACCTTTGGAATCTCAAAAGAACCCACAGCTAAGAAAATTATGCTGGTGATAAGGGTAACAAAAAAAAATCTCCAAAAAACACAAGGAACATTTTTCTACATCAAAAGAGGTATTTTTTCACTGGAGGCACCCACATATCCCTAAAGATGCACATTTTGATGATTCCACCAGGCTAATAAAATGCTGATATGGCATTCCTCCTTGTAAAAGCTGACAGTATGATGATCTTGCACAAATTTTTTTATTTATATATTATTATGTAATGATAGTAATAATTAATTATTATTTATACAGACAGGAACCCAAACAAGTACTAAATCCCAAACATCCAATCTGAACATTCTGAAGGTCAATATGAGGCATCTGAGGAGATGCTTGTGCAACATATAAAATTAATCAAAAATATTAAAAGCACTATAGACAGAAGGAACAAACTTTAAAAATAAGTCCAACATCTTGTCCTGGTTTGAAAGACAGGTGTTTGCTAAGGAAAGCAGAAGCTTCCCTTTGGACTGAAAAATGTGATCCTTCCTTCCTTCCGATTATTATAATTTTGGAATTAAGAGAGCTCTCAGGCAAAGATATGGGGGTAGGAATAACAGTTCTTTACTAGTATATCTAACAAGACAAACAAGAACAACAACAGCTATGAAATTACCCACAAACAGAACAGTAACTCAGTCCCAGTCCCTTTCTGGCTGCAGGCACCTTTTCCCTGAGCTGCAGTTCCCGGTGCTGGGGGCGGGCGGGTCCCGCAGAGCTGCAGGAGGGCTGGGGGTGATGGCAGAGCTGTCCCAGGGGGAGACAGAGATGGAGAGAGAGCCCTCCGCTCACGGTGTGGGTCCTGGTGCTCAGCAGAGTGCTGGATGGTGGCAGGTTACAGTGAGAAGACAGCAGGGCAGGGTCTGACAGCAGTGAGGATGGCTCCCGACGCTGGGATGGCAGGGATGGGACACAGGCAGCGATTGTCCTTCTCGTCCGAACTCCGCGGGGGAAATGGGACCGAGCCAGAGCCTTCCGACTGCTCTTCTGGATGTTTGAATCTCGTGGGGTTTCCCTCTTCCCTCCCCTCCCCTTGTCACCAGGGCCCAGTCAACAGGTATCTTAGCATGACAATGGGGAAAATTCCACAGAGGGAAAAGGGAGAGAACCAACCCCCAACACATCTAAAGAGATATCTACCTTAATTTTAACTGCAGTACTATAGTTTCTACTCCTACATCATATAGTGTACAAACAATGCATTTAAATGTCCAGTTGTTACCACATAATCAGAAGTCTCTGCACTGAAAGGCACCTCCAAGGGCCATCTAGTTCCAACCCTCTGCAACAAGCAAAGACATTTTCAACTAGATCAGACTGCTCAGAGCTCCATTCAACCAGAGTTTGAATACTTCCAGAGATGTGGCATCTACCACTGGTCTATGAACATAAAAAGGAGATAAATTTTCGGAAGCATGCTTTCTCAGACCCTGCTGAGTGTTTCATATGATGCAATTCAAGCAGAGTATGTTTCAACCTTCAATCTGCTTGACACAAGCCAAAGAAGAATTATTTTATTATACTTGGAAGAAAAAGTAGTGTACCAAAAGTCACCACTTGATCACTAACTAAAAAAGTTAGAATAAATATGTGGGATGTGAACAGAATTTGTCAGGTATTCCTAAAATACATTTGATATTATTCTTTCAGGTGCTTTATGTTTTTAAGATCTTGATAATCTTTGCTCATTTTACATGCAAATAACTAAACTATGCATGCTAACTTTTTAATCCAGGAAATTTCAAGTGAATTTCAACACTTTAAGAGCTGTTGGGCACAAACTTTCTTTGTATTGACAATACTTTAGCATTTACACTGCATAGCAATTTAATCAGGACAACATGATAATTTGGTTCTGTGTGGGTGTCAACTGACTTGCTTCAAAGTCTGCTTCACATCTACAGAAGTTATTCACAAAGAAGATGTAATTATATTAATCACATGAGCTGACTGCAACGTCTAAGGCTTCAGCACACCTCTCTTTGGGAAGACAGGACCTGAGACTCCACATATTGGAAGACTTCCCCTGAATGCAGTTTGTTGCACAAACCCAGTTTTGCTGCTCCTGTAGCAGCACATAAACAGTCTCCTGTCCCATCTGTCCTACATCCACAAGATCTTGGGCAGGAACAGGAGAAAAGGAAAGTCAATAGAGGAAGCCTAACACAAACATTTTAACTAAAAATCACCTTTTCTCCTTCAAGTCTTTCATACAGTGCTAGACACCAAAATACAGACTAAAGTTCCAAATCCTAGTATTTGAAGGAACTATACCAGAAACAACTTCAAAATGCCAACACAGAGGGCATCTAAATTAACCTATTTTTTTTGCCCATAGTTTATAAACAGAATGTTTATGAGAAGACTCTTATCTTGGTTTACATAACTTGCAAAATGATGGAAAATTCATTACATTTCCCTGTGTAAGTTATTCCATGATTAATTATCCCAATTTAATGACCTTTGCTTTCAAGGTGACACAAAAGATTAAGATAAAATTGAAGACTTCATAAAACTATTTCCCCCAAGTTTGTTTAAACCTCTAATACAGTAGATTACTCTATCTGTGTAAGAGTCAAGAATTTATTCTTCCAATTTAACAGCACTCTTCCCAGCATTTTCAGTTAAGATATACAATACCAGGCCAAGTCACTGGTGCTGTGCAGCTGAACAAACAGGGCAGTAGCTGGTGAGGAAGAGGAACAGTAAAGCTAGACAAGGCCAAGTGAGAGATTTCATGTTTTAGCATCTCACAGTGAATCACAACAAGAATTGTCAAGCTTCCCATATTTACTTGTTTATTTTGCTGATGGTGATGTATGTTTTCAAGAAAACAAAAAAATCAGTCCTGTGGCCCATTTTGTTATATCAATACCATAAGACCTCTTTTGGGTAGAGTGTGGTCACATGTGGGTTAGGAGGCTGGGGACATGGCATGGAGCTGGAGAGCAGGCAAGGAGAAATGCCACGGGCCCCAGCCCCAAGCTTGGCCCCACACTAATAAACACACAAAGAACAGGCTCCTGTGAGGTTCTCTGATGGTGGTAAAATTACACAGGGGAAGGAAGATACTGGGGTGCTGGAGCACATCCAGAGGAGGGCAACAAAGGTGGTGAAGGGTCTGGAGCACAAGCCCTATGAAGAGCTGCTAAGGGAGCTAGGATTGTTTAGTCTGGAGAAAAGAATGCTCACAGGGGACCTTACTGATGTCTACAAGTACTGAGAAGAGGCTGTAGCCAGATGGGGATCAATCTCTTCTACCAAGTAATGGGAAAAGAGGAAATGGTCTCAAGCTACGTGAAGGAAGGTTTAGATTGGCTAATTAAAAAAAAAAAAAATTCTTCACCAAAAGAGCTGTCAAGCACCAGAACAGTCTGCCCAAGGAAGTGATGGGAGTTACCTTACCTCTGTGTAGATGTGGTGCTCAGGGACATGGTTGAGCTGTGGACCCAGTTGACAGTGTTAGGTTGATGGTTGGACACAATGACCTTGAAGGTCTTTTCAAAACTAAATGACTATGATTCTAAGGTGAACATCTTAACACCCTGATGGAAAGCAAAATGCTCCCATCCATGTTTGAGAGCAACAGTGCTTCCCCAGTGAGGAAGCTTTCTAACCATGGAGGATAATTTTTGTGGAATAAAGATTTAAGTTATTAGTAAGAATGAAATCTCTTGACCTAGATTTTCTCCAGCTTAAACAAAACAAACCATATACACACACATCACAGCCTTCTTCTACAAACAAACATATTACACTCATCATATGGCAGAGCACTTCAAAACAGATATTTCACAATGAAAACAAAAAAAGGCTCCTAGTGCTCCTCCCTCACCCAGATTTGTATAAGAACATGAATACAGATGATGTTTGATTAAAACAGAAACCTGAACCCCAAGTTGCACATATTTGCTTTTCAAAAGCATTTTACAATTTGATTTTCTTCTTGCCTGCTGTGATAATTGATGAAAACTACACAGGGATTAAAATGAGAACAGGTGCATGTCTACATAGTTCAAAGAGATTTGATCTTGAATGAAAATAATAATAATAATAATTTTAAAAAGCGTTGAGTATTTTTAGGGGTGGATTTAACATACCCTAACCAAATAAGCCTAGATTAAAAGTAGAATTTTACAGTCCAGATTTTATATTACTGAAATTTAAAATGCCTGTTTCATAACACCAGAAACTTTTGCGAGCAGTACCTTATTTACTTGCATTTACAGACCTCCATATCATATGTGTCTGAGCAGATCCAGAGAAAAAAATAAAGGCACTACGAACAGTAAAGAGCACTAAAACACAATACAAGGGCACGTGTTACAAAAGACATTTGACACTCAATCAACCTTATTTTTAAATCCGTAAGAGGTAAAAGGAAAGTCTACGAGCCTAGAATATCTTTCTGCCAATATACAAATCAGCACAAAACCCACGCTTATTTTCTTTGCCAAATTTATCCTGCTACAGCTGAATCACAACTTCCTTGCACCCATGAGGTCAGGAACCATTTGAAAAGAAATGCACGATACAGCTAATCTTTGTGTCAGCTCATCATACCTAATGCAAAAACCATGATTTTCCCCATCTTTCTGTCCCAGCTTCCTCCAGCTAAGCTAACTAGCATGTTGTTAATCCCAAATTTGTTGCACTACTTTGTTGAAAACATTTAAAAGATTTAAATTTAAAAGACAAATGCATACAAATCACACAGGAGAAAGAATTTGTTCTATGGTCAAGGCTTACTGCTGAGCTTCTATTAAGAACCAAAAAGAAAAACAACAAACCAACAGCACTCAGTTATATAGAAAACAAATTTATTTGTCTCAAAGGAGGACTCTACACTTATGTAGGCATTTTTACACAACAGCTGCCTTCATGCCTAAACTACCTCAAACACTGTTCCTACAATAACATGTATTCAATCTTCTTTCTGAAGCAGCATTGAATATATTTTTAGGCCTCTGAATAATAACAGCAGGAGATTACAAATATATGGATCAGAGACGAAAGAATTCCCTACCCTCCCTTCCCTCCCCCACGCAGGGGGGCAAGCTCCTGACTCCATCATATGGGACACAAGAGCTAATCAGCACTTCCTCCCAACAGGCTTAATTTTCACTCAAGCACCTTTTTGAGCAGTGAGAATGAGGGAACACTGGCACTCATTTCACAGAAACACATCAGGGAAATTGTCAACATCTGAAATTTTCCCCAGCAGCCCCCTGCAACTTCATTTACCTCCATACATTTTCCTGTACAACTTACCCACGGATTTATACTTTTGTAGCACTCAAATATAAATTAACTCCAACTCCATGTCAAACATCTTATTGACCTAGTGGTTTTAAAACCCCTGAAATTTTTACTTTAGATTTTCACACAACCCTCAGAGGACTCACCAAGGCACCAAGCCCAGTTTTGCAATAGACTGGCAAAGAAACTGAAATTAAGACATGAAAACTTGAAAAAAAAATTAACCCACCACAAGCATATGCTTCCAGTATGTTTTCTTTAATCACAAACCCATCCTATGCCATTACCACACAATTCAAAAATAGTTCTTTTAATTCTGTTAGAACACCAAGAAATTTATTTTCTTGTTGTTTAAACCATCTTGTATGCTTGCTATTGATTTAACTTATAAAGTCAGTTGATTTAAATAGCTCCCTAAATGCAAAACTTTCAAGGATAAACAAAAAAAACTGCACAAAGACCAATTTTTTACCAATTTCTTGTCAATTAAACAGATTGTTGAACAAATTTAGTTGCAAGGTCTTTTCCCAGCCAATATTAAACCTTAGATGCAATTCAATTCCTGCATACCACATTCAAAACTGCAAAGATCATAAAATACAAGGAGCAAGACCATTAAAAAAGTGAACAATTAATTTTCACATTTCACAAAATTCTGCAGGTCAGTTCAAGCCCTGAAGAAGACAAACACTGGTGGTTTTTTGTTGTTTTTTTTTTAAATTATAGCATATAGTTCTTAACATAAGAAACCATGTATATTTACTATAGAATTTGAAAGTAACAAAGGGGGGGACTAAGGCATGAATTGAAAAGCACTTAAAACTTCAAATCCAAAATAATTAAGGTACTTTAAAATAACCTAAATATAAAATTGCTGTCATTTAGTTTTAATTAACACACAACCAATTTGTTTTCTGCATGAATTTGCATAGCACATGGCTAATTACTACTTTGTGAAGAGTCTGGGGGGGAAAAAAAGCACCATAAATCTTTACACAGTTCATCAACAATAAAAACCAAAATACCACAGTGAGTGCCTTTTTTTTTTGTTTTGTTTTCCTTTGGTGACAGCAAGTATAAATAAAAACACACAGGCAACCGAACAGGAATAAGACTGTGAAGTGAATCAGTGCAGGAAACCCAGGATTAAGGCTGAAACTTTATTCTAATCCTTCAGCTCACAGAAGTAGCAGTCACCAGGCAGCATGTGGTGGGCATGCACCTGCAATACACAGGCAGGATTTAAAAGTACTTACAAAGAAACCAAGTCTTCTCTGAGAAAAGTTTCTCTTTGGCTTAGGAAGTGGAGTACCCACCTTTCTCCAAAAAACAAACAGTAATCACACACATCAGTCAGTGATTTTGCCAGAATGATAGCCTGGATGTGACACATGCACAACCCATCATTCCTGGGGACTGACTTGACAGTGGGAAAAAGCTCAAGAAAAGACAGAAAAATCCAACCAAAAACAAAAACCCTCATGTTGTGAACACATTAAACAGTTCCAGTTGACAGCCATACCACATTACTACTCTGTGAACTTTGCATCACCTTTATGTAAATTCCTGTATTAACTGATAAAGTCTACCCACTTGGTAAAAGGATTCCAGCTGTCTCTATCTGGTGCACCTGGGAGCTAAACGAACATTCTCAAGTCCACAGATCCATTTTGTATCACGGAAAGACTGGGTCACTACTAAAAAGTACCTGGGGAGAGGTTTCTAACTCTTGTGATTGTAAGTTTAGCATAGAGTAAATTAAAAAGAGCCAGAGACCAAAATACTTTCCAGTGCAGCAGCTTTGAGAAGCATCTGTTTGCCTCTGAGGCCAAATCTACTGCTTTCAGTCCTAAGTCATTTTGTTACAAAAATTTAAATACTAACAGAGCAAGAGACATTTTGCTTACATTTGGTGTTGTTTCTCTTGAAGTCGAGTAGAACTGAATTTGGTGAACTACACCCACAAACTGGGTTCAACACCTACCTCATTATTTAGTTAAATACTGACAATAATAAAACCACAATTCAACACTGTGAAGTGGAAATGCTTGCAGGCTACTTTCATACCCTTTCCCTCAAGCATACCTGACAAGCAGATTGACATCAGGAGTGGTTTCATACTGCTTCATACACTACCACCAGGCTCTTCTAAGAGTCAGCTGCAGTCCAGCAACAGGGATCACAGAGCAAGACACAACTTACTTATCCCCGTACACCATACGGATGCTTGTTCATTTGAACTTCAGCTACAGGATCACATCACTAAGTAAACAAAAAATTTTATGGCATTCATTATTATTTTAAAGCCGTCAGACATCAGCTGCCATATCTGACTAGGAAGAAACTGTCAGAGGCAAGTTAACAAGCTCCTAAAAACTGGAACTCACTCAGCTGATACTAAAAGATACTTGGAGAAATTAAATAGCAATTCAGCTGCCAAACTGAAGATGTTTACATAATTAAGATATGCAAATAAGGATAAACAAAAAGAAAGGGAGAAAAATCTTAAAAATATCTGACTATACCTGCAATCATTTTCCTATTTACAAGGCCACAGTCTTGACTGACAATCAAGTACTAATACTAATCATTATTTAAAAGTTCATGGTAATTATATAACTTATCCTTTTAAACAGTTTACTGTATTCAATACTAAACAGCTTTATCCTGCATAAAATCGAGCCAAGATACAACAGAGCCCCTTCACTGCAATTCTCAGTTTTTCCTTTGAAAAGCAAACTCATTATGTTCTATAAAGAGAATAAAGTCTGTAAAAGAAGACTAAATTCTTTCTTTCTTTCTCAAAGGCAGGCTCTAAAGAGATTGCATAAAAAGAGATTTTATTCTTGGCTCAAATATGAACATTTGGGAATCACTACTTTTGAGCAAGGACTCACCCACTTAAAGGCAGAAGAGTTTATTTTGAAAAGTGGTGTGAAATTTCAGGGGAAAAAAAACAAAATACATGTATTTTGCACTTTCCAGCTTTTGGTACTTTTCCAGTTAAGACAAGAATCTCAAAATAACCTCTTCCCCATATAACTGTTTTCTCATAGATGCTGCCAAGCTATCTCATACCAGCAGCAAGAACTTACAATAAAGTAACTATTTTCAGACAGCCTAACTCAGAGGACTGACAGGAAGATAAAAGATCATTTGAGGTATTTTCAGAGAACCTGGGAGAAGGACTTGGGAAATGTGTTCCACAGGATGCCCACCTCAGTCTGACTTGTCACCAGTCTGTTCAGCACCCTTCAGAAAACATAGGGGAGCAATATCATAGCTCAGAATTCATAGCAACCTCTTGAAGCACAGGGCAGGGCAAGGGTTTGAGCCCAGCCCTCCTGCTAAGGACTACGCTCCTACCATAGCTAACAGTCCTCAGAGGAGCAACACTTCTCCTTTGGATGCAGACCATGTACTGGAACTGTTTCCCAGATTCAGTCCAAAACAGCTGCAGAAAGGGAAAGCTCATCTAGATTAGATGAGGTCCCTACAGAAACATTTAAGACTTTCAAACAAAGAGTATTATTTGTGTGTGGACACATGTGGACACCATCATTTTACAGAAAGAATACCTAGGGATAGAGAAGATTCAGTCTTCTGTCTCCAAGATGACTCAAGATTACCTGGAGACATCCACATAACGTTTCTCAGCTGTTGAGGAATGTTGCAGACCACACAGTTAATGGCACAAAGCAGAAACCAGATCAACTCCTTTTCCCCATCTCATGCACGTTTTTCATGCTAGAAATGTTCTTTTGTGTATTCTCATACTGTTTAATGTGAAGGATCTGTTATTTCTCTTTTTAAGATGTGCAATCTCAACTATAACCTGCTAGTGCTCTGCATGGCTGAATTCCTGCCACAGCATCCAATGAAGCATCTGTGGTTCTCTTGTCAAGTGCCCATCACAGAACCAGAGGTGAGAGACATCAAAGGATTCAGGAGGGATGGCCAGGTAGATCCTATAGTCCAACCCAGAGGCCAGCCATGCCCTAATCCAGGGAAGAGACAGGCCAGGCTGTGTCCTGTTGTTCGCTCCTGCAGGAAGCCTGACCTTGGGGCACAGCAGGGAGGCTCTGTCCTTTCCAGGGGCTGTCTCTTCCCGAGATCATCGGGAAGCACAGCTGCAAGGTGCACCCTGCTGCCAGGACAAGCCCAACACATGAATCCAGCCATCCAAATGGAATGAAGTACTGAGGAATGACTCTGCCCAAGCCAGCCCTTGGCCTCTGCCTGGCTACAGATGTGTCTCCATGAGCTGCCTTTACAGCAGGAATGAGAAAAAACAGCATCAGATGGTGGCTATTTAGATAACTGCCCTCCTATCACAAGTATCAGTCTCCATCTAGAATTACTGTACCAGGCACCAGCTCGTCTCTTCTTTTCCCTTTTTATTTACATACCCACACACTGGAATGTACGTAAGAGTAAATGAAGGCATTTGTATTATATAGGTCAAGTCCTGGCCTGTTCATCTACATACATTAGCATACAGGTAAAAGTACTAAAGACATCAAAAATGAAGCATTAATGGTTAGCTCAAATACACAGGCACTGTTAGAAGGGGGGGAAAAAAATTAAGATAACAGAAAAGTAACAACAGAGACAGTAAGACGGTACTCCATTTGAAACTTTTTCCCAAGAAAATTTTCCTTTGAGAACACTTAGATGTATTTATGAGTAGACAATGTTATAAACCAGACATCTTCATTTTATTTCACTTTACATTTTGTATGTAATCAGTCTGAAGACCACATATATACATCAAGATAACTCTGATCTGTCTTGAAATGGGCTTTTAAATCATCTGAAAATTTTGCACACAGTTTCCACATAGAATACATCTCTTTTCATGAAGAACACATCTCCTTTAGTCCTAAGTCAGGAAAGAACTGGTTAGAACAAAAACCATCATGTAATTGAGAACATATGGCATGTTCTGTAATTTCTCATTAGAGTAAAGAAGTTCTCCTATACCTTAAGCTGATAAAGTCTGTGAAATTGTGATCAGAGCTATCATAGTATAAAATAAAATAAACATTAAAAAAAAAGAGAAACTGGACAAAACCCAATGGCGCACACTTTTTACTGTCAGAAGCCTTCAGAAGTACAAAGCACAGAAGCCACAATTAACTCAGCCATACTCTAGCACTGTAATTCCCTCCTCCACATCCAAGCTCTGCCTCTTCCTTAGCCTTGGAGAACACTCACTGTAGGTGCCAGTGACTAGAGAGTTTCTGACATTATCATTTACACTTTTATTAATTGCCATGTCAATTGGTTGATCATGGAAAAAAATTGTAAAAGCTGTTCAACTTAATGAACAAGAGATACCTCACCTCTGTTTATCTTGTCAGACCACAATCTTTGCAATTATGAAAAAGTGAGTTCTGACATTGACTTGAGAAAAATCCCAGCCTAGGTCTGCAAAACAACCAGAAAGAAAGACAGAAAGACAGAAAGACAGAAAGAAACTTGTGACCATGTGACTGTTCTGCAGAAGAACAGGAGGCCATTATCTCCACTCCTACCTATCAGTTATTCTAACAACACATAAAGTGAATTTTAAGAGTTTGGTATTCTATATATTACCTGTTAAGAAGAGAAAGGT
Organism: Cinclus cinclus; assembly: GCF_963662255.1. Lineage (NCBI taxonomy): Eukaryota > Metazoa > Chordata > Aves > Passeriformes > Cinclidae > Cinclus > Cinclus cinclus. The sequence goes on along the minus strand of NC_085046.1, from coordinate 114,324,984 downwards.
ATGGAATGGGAAATCCACAGTTGCAACTCCAGAACTGTAATGCAAAAAGGACTATATGGAGAACTATTTTACTGCTTCCTTCAGCCTAGTATATTATGGTACTAAACTACACTTCACTGAAGCCAGACTTCATGGGGATTGTCAGCACTCTTCTGTCTGGTTCAATGTCCAGAACAGCTGACATAATTTTCAAATATAACATGGCTTTCACAATTTGCACTAAGTTAAATGATGTTTTCCATGAAAGCAAATCACACTGATTAAGGAACAGGTTTTTTTGCTTCTCATTAGAAGTTCAGCTTTAAATTAGTAGAAGTTCAAGACATGGGAAAGACTACAACCCCACAGCAGGCAACTTTGCATTAGACAGTATCAGTACCACAAGTACCATAACACAAGCTGCCTCCTTGCCTTCATGTCCAACTCATACAGCAATTCATTCAGGCTTGAACCTGCAGCAACAGGTGACAGCCTCTGGTCTGCAGAGCTGCAGTACTTAGCATGGCCACTGCAAGGGCTTTTTGGATACCAATCTTTGCCCTTCCAGACTGCACCTTGTTGTCCCAGCTCAGCTGCAACACCTACAGGGAACAGGGCTTTCAGGGAAAAGTGTCCTGGGCACACAGCAAACTGGAATAAAGGGTACTGTGAGGGTGAGCATGGATCTGTCAGGTGAGCAGCTCTTCTGAGTAAAATATATAATACCATCCTGCTATTCATCAGTAATGCAAGCCTTACTGCCACTAGTAGGATTTGATTAGCCTTGACCACAACAACAGCACAGGAGGCAAATACTCCTCTCTGCTCTCTGGCTCAGTAGCACAGCCCACACAATCTAGTAAAATATATGTAGGAGGTGGAGTGTGAGGATCTGATTTCATACTGGGGCAAGGCACCTTGTCAAAGAACCTTTTCAGTGACAGTCATCCAGAAGTAATAGGGAAATCAAATTAGTTGATTGCAACAATCTAAACAGCATCACTTGATACATTCATAGAGGCTCTTGGATAATGAAAGTTTAGAAGGAGAAATCCTATATTTTATTAAATTCAGCATAGCTGGGGGACAGGGCTTCTCCCTACAGCTTTTGCCTACTGCATTTTAGGCCAAGTAATGAAAACATTAATGCAGCTTAGCCAGCAAAGCACAAGTTAATTCAGCTTCTATCTCTCCAAAGCCTATAATTCTCTGGTCTAGTCTTCATGAAGAGCACTTAAAAATGTTTCAGCTCTAAGATGAACATCCATATAATCATCTCTGCACATGCTTGTTTATGAAAGGTATGGATGCTACTCCAGAAGGCACTGCAGAGTAAACAGTTCTCTTCCCAGGCACTGGAAGCACAAGCAGGTGTACCTGCAAGGTTAGGATAGAAAAAGTACGCCCAGGAAATGGAATGCAGGTTTCACCAGGATAAGCCAGTCTTTGGATAAACCAGTCATGAGGACACAGCTGTTTCACATCTCCACAGTATCCAAATCACCATGATTGCAGAGGCTGCACACACATGGAAGCCCAGCATGAGCTATAAAGTTGACACAGCATGGACTTTGAGGACAGAGCAGGGACAGCAGCAATGCAGGACACCAACAGAGGGACTCTATCAAGCAAAATTCAAGAGCTGCTTAAGATGTGAGGCACCACTGGAACCCAGGGAAGCCACCATACTCCTAATTCTCCATATAATGCTTACAAAGGGATCCTCTTGGACAGTTCTGTATCAATTTTTAGCCCAGCATCTGATTTCTCACTCTTCAGAACATATGCCCTAACCTCCTGGTGTTAAGGGATGCCTCCTTATTTTTTTATTCCCATTCAACATTTACTCAGAAAATTTTTCTTCATCCTTGATCTTTCCAGCCTGCTTTATAATACAAGTGATCAAGAATAGTAGGTCACTGAGTCAGTTTTGCATTTTTATTAAGCTTGGGAGAAAGTTTGCTGCAATAATCTTGTTCTAGCTCATCAGCACTTCTGTTCTTTAGTATATATTCTGGATAAAGCCCATGTAGACAAATTAGCAGGGTGATATTTCACATAATTCTTTGTCTTCCTGGTCCAATCTCTCACGTAACTCATGTTTTCTGACAGTTTCCAGGTTCCTAGGTCAGGACACAACTGCCTAGTATGCCAGGATGGATGGTTTCACAACTGGGGCCACAGCAACAGAACAGCACAAAAGGGTGGAACAAAGAGACTCTTAGGAATAAATAGTATCAAAAACTAAAATCAGAAAGGCCATTAAGCAGTTGATGGTCCCACCTCTCAGAACTATGAAATACCCATTTAAAATTTCACTCCAAATAGCATTAATGCAGAGAAGCTCCCACAAAGCATGCAGCAAATTATTGCCCTGAATACTACCAATTTTATATTTGCTGAGTGAAAACCATTTGTCTATTTGTGTGCATTTCTGCAATTGCACTTTTCATTCATTAAGATGAGAAATTGCCTTTTTTATGCAATCTGCTACTATTCAGATAGCAAAACAAAGTAATGTCTAGTAGCAGGCTTGCTGTTTTTGGCTTTAGAAGGGTGGGGGTTTTTTTTCTTCTCTTCCTGTGAGAGGAAAGCTTTTCCCAAAGGATTCAAGCAATTTCATAAAACAAATGTAAAAACAAAGACACTTTTGTTTAAGGACTGAAGGGTTTGTTTTGGTTTAAGGGAGATTGAGAGAGAAGGAAGAGAGAAATTATACTGATCATCTTTCAATTAAATAGGGGGGGGATGTTTAGTCCTAAAAGAAATTTGTGTGATAGCACAAACTTGACATAATAGGCCATCAGAAAACAAATCAAGATTTATTTTCTAAATAAACAAACTTGTTTATTTTAGTCACAAGTGAACACATCAAACGACTACAGCAACGATCAGAGGAAAATAACATTTCTCTCCAAATTAAAGAGAACATTGTGCACTCCCGTTTGCTGTGTTTACTTAAGAATCAGTGTCTCTTTTTCCTCACAGTCTATCAAACAGAAAGAAAGGAGTGCAAGGGGAGAAGACCTAAAATCTGTGGTTTCAAATAAACAAAGACTTGGGGGATTCACTTCAGCTAGAAGCTCTGAAGCTCAACCTAATAAGCATAATTTCATTCACAGGAAATAGGACCCAATACTACAACAGGAGGAAGCCCCAAACTTCCACAGAAAACAGTGCAAGATGGAGACAGCACAGTAACAATAAATAAAGACAAAATTAACTAGAACACCTGAAATCCTTCAGTAAAGCATGTATGAAGGCTTTGCAGGAAATCCGAATAAACAGACCTTCACATCTGCAATGCTCTCCAAGCATTTTAACAAACACATTGCAGAAATCACACATTATGGAACTGTGATTCTAGTTTCTGATTAGCAGATACTAATTAATAAAATTAACTGATTTATAGTAAGTCCCTACATATTGTATCAAGTTTTATAATGTAGAGAGATGATCACAAGTGCTCTTCAGTGACAAAATAACATCTATCCAAATGGAGCAGGAACAAACCATGAAGTCCTATTCACACTATCACTTAAATTCATTCAGGATTGACACCCACTGCAATTATCATTCAATACCCAAACTAATACACTGGGACAACCCAAAAGTAATTACATTCAGGAATACTGGAGCTCAGAAAGACAAAACAACACAGATAATAAGAATCTTGCAATTAAATACAATATGCACAAGGAATGTATCATGTTACTTACTTGCATAAGCAATTTACAAATGTAAGTAATATATATTAAGTTTTCAAAATATAATCTTGAAGTACATAGCTGCATAAGAAGTGACAAAAGGTTCTTAAGATTTAAAAAATGGTCAAAACCTACTGGAGTTAAGACAGGAAGACAAATAACAGATTGACAAACATCACAGTAACATTAAGTTTTTTATATATGAAATAAAGTACAAATAAAATGCATATCATCATCATCACCATCATCTCAAATGTGTTCCACCCAAGCAGTGCTTAAATGACTCTTTGCCACCCTAATTTTAACTGCATATATCTATATATGCACATGCAGTTTCCTCGGGATTGCTTGACCTCCCACTTAGCAGCATGCACAGATTAACTTGTCAAATAGAGAGAGACAACATACAAAGGTCATTAGAAATCCAGAGATCTGGATCCACTCATGAATTTGGGTAGTTACTTAAAAACAGACTTGTCTAATATTGTGGAGAGGCACCGGATGAAGAAGACAACTCAGACAATACTCAACTCTGTTATTATCTTCCTGGTCCAATAAAGTCTTAAAACATTTCCTCCCACTTCTTAATGCAGACTTTTCCAAGACCTGAAATTGTAACAGGAAATTATTTGAGTGATTTTTTGTTTTTAAAGAACAGAGCAAAGCATCAAGAGAAGTGCTCTTCTCTTTGATTTGCTAAAGACTGTTTGAATTTAGGTTGAATCTCTCCCCTGTAAACATGAAATAACTTTTCCACCTCGTCCATTAGTATTTGGGACTTGAAGGCTGTCAAGTGAAAGATGTTATAATGCTTAGCACAGCCCTAGTCTCATCTTTTTTAACTACACACGCAACACTTGTGTAATAGGGCAATAGCAGTAAATGCAAAACAACAATCCAATAGCCTAATAATCTGTGCTAAAAGCTACCAGGACAATACATTCAATTTTCCCTGGGATTGTTTAAGCATTCTTCTGATGGCTCAACACAATCTTTTCACAATAACTTCCTATGGGGCATGCTGACACATTGAGTTTATTACATAGCTCCTCTTTAAAGCAAAAAATATACAGGAATGTAGAACACCTTAAATTCAGTAGTTCATATTTTTAATAAACTACACCAGAAGAGAGTTTGCAACTGGATTATTTCTAAGGAAGTAAGACAACTGCCTTATGAATTGAAAACAAATAGCCATATAGCAATATCAAGATATTGATCTTGCTTTGGTGTACAAGCACACTCAAAGCACCTTATTTTTACAATAGTTCTTCTCAGAATACACTCACACACGTGACATTCTTTTTTCTTTTTGAAGTCATCTCAAAACTTCCAGAAGTTCCACTGGGCATACACAGACCAGCCACAGGACAGCTTATAAACAGACAGAGACGGATGCTATAGCAAAGATCAAACCAAGTCAACGTGGCACAGCCTTCAAACCACACGTGCCATCTTTACACTTTCAATGGGGTACGTGTCTCTTCACTGTGTACCAGTCAAGTCTTCAACGCTGTCACTAGAGAAAGTGTGTCTCAACTGCCACATACCTCATACCTCAATTTCTTCCCAGTGTTTAGGTTGCACTGGCCTTTGCATAGCTCAGCACCAACACCTGGGCCAGGTACTGCAAAAGGAAGCCACAGACAAGCACACATCCCCCCAGCTGGGAACCCCCACCATGGGTCTTCAACAGCTCTGCACTTCATCTACTGCACAAGACTCAGACCAAGTCCCTCCCCAGGCAGTCTCCTACTCCCAGGAGCACAGTCCCCAACAAGAGGATGCAGCCATTGCCATGAAATGCTCCCATGACCAGAGAGCATGAAATCAGGCAGAGGATAAAGATGGGCACTCACTCAACAGGAGAACCCTTTCATTTATTTATGGGTGCAAGTCAGCCAACCTGACCTCCAGCCTCCATGTCCATTTATGCATTTTCTGTCCCACACATATTAATTTGTGGTTATCTTAAATATTTTATGAGTTAAGCTTCATTCCACTCCATTATGCACCTAAAAGAGAACAAAACAGCTACTAATGTCATAGATAAGTGTTTTTACTGGCTATAAATTCCATCCATCGCCATGTGACTGGACAATACACACTCCCCAAAAATAAGTGCTTCTGTTCACCACACCTCCTTTACTGAAGTGACTTCTATTTCTGCTGATTAACTGTGAACACCAAAGCATAAAATATGGCAGCTTCAGTTACCTGAACTACTCAATTCTCAAACAGTAACATGCAAACTTCAATACTTAGCTGGGACTCAGGATACATACAGCTAGGAAGGCATCCAAAATCTGACAGTAAGCAAACTCCTTTTGAATTCCCCACATACTTTATTCTTGTATTCATTCATCATATTACCCTTCTGTACATCATATTTTGAACCCAAAATCACAGGTTAATCTTCAGTTTATGACCCTTCCTCTCCTCCAAGAATTTGCCCCAGGGAATTTCTAAGCAGCTGCTATCTCCTATGTCTGCCATAACTAAGACACAAAAGCCAGAGTAGTTTAAGTTTTGGTCTCTCACCCAATTCCAGACTGTTCACACTACACTATATTTGTAGCGTGGATGTCCATCTACGTGTTCCACTAGGATTTAATATTTTCTGTACGTAAGTGCCCAGAACTATGTACATTATTTGACACTAAGTCACCCTAATGCATTGCCTAATAACTTGTCTATCTTCACTGAAGAGCTCATCCTAAGCATCATGTTTGTTCCCATTTCATGATCAGTATCAAATAGAAGTCAACCCCATTCAAATATGGCAGTCAGGGCTTTTCCCACAAACCTGTTTCAAGGGGTGACTTGCCAGCTGATAGCAGATGTGTTGCTAATAATTACTCAGTATATAATTTTTGCTTTTAGAGGTATTTAACTTGCGGTATTGTTTCAATCATCACAAACATTCAATTCTTCCTGTGCAATAATTCAACCCATCTTGGTGCTGACTACATGTCCCCAACTTTGCCTCATCAGCAATCATCCTTCTCATATAGTTATTTCAGCCACTGTGGTGAAGTAAAAAGACCAGCTCCACACTAATACTGATGCAGGGCATGAATAATTCCTTTATTCAGGCGGGCAAACTTGTAATTTCTCCTTCAGGAGACACCTTAAGCTAAGCCTCAAGCTTCCAATTTAGTTATTTTTGGTGTATACACATGGAACTGAAGCTGCCTGCTCCTACTGTCTAGGACATTCAGTATTTAACCAGTAATAATATTACTTTAGTCTCCCATGACCTAATTGTGGCAAATACATGATGCATTTTATCCTGTTTTCCACTTAGCTTTATATACTTAATTACTTTTTCCATTCCAAATCTATTCTAAATCCTTGAATTCTATTGTGACCAGAGTAAAAGATGTGAAGATATCATTCTCTTCTCCTTTTAAAATAAATGCAAGTATACATCTTTTGCTATCTTGCTATCACAACTACCTTCAGCCTAACAGATAACACCTAATTCTACTTTTTAACCTGGCTCCAGTGCCCTGCACGAGCTCTTTTAGAGCCCAAAAGCAGAGACCCTTAGACTTAAGTTTGACTGGGAGCAGACATAAGACATTCATTCTAGTCATTTCCATTTGGCACTCTATCTTTCTCTCATGCATATTTAAACCAAACAACTAAAACAAGGACTGTTAATTTAAGAGTATCAAGCATTTTTCATACATGTCCTCACAACATCATAGCCAAATTCCCTTCTCCTGCTCATTTTATTTCCCCCCCCCCCCCCCCACCCCGCCTTCATCTTAAATTTCTTCATCCTCTAGCTTTTGGCAGTTCACATGACATCCCTGCAGTTTCTGCTCTCCAAAAATCAATCCCCTCCTTTACTTAATTCCTTTTAGGTTTTTTGGTAACTTGCAGTATCTTATTCTCACAGCAAGGTCCGCAGCCACACTTGGCAAGCTTTTCCTCTTCCTTAAAATGCAGTTTGCAAGCAGCTATTGTACCTTTCACTTAAGACAGTCCAAGTTTTTTTTTTCTTTTTCATTTAAACCTCCAACTCCTACAGGTCTTTAGCTCTGTGGACAACACAAACTAGTTCTCGTAACTCCTCGGAACTTGCCCTACTAAAATAAAGCTTCCTTGAAAGAAAAACACTTTGTAGTTGACATATAGTTACCTTTCAGTTTAATTCAAAATTATTAAATTGTGGCTGATCAACACATGTGCTTAAGGCCTTATGGAAGAGAGCCACAGTCTAGCAGTGGAAAACAAGACATACTGTCAGCCAGAGAGACCAGAGATGTTCCGGAATTTAAAGATACACCTTCCTGCTCTGGGCAGGCTGTAAACATAAGCTTTCATTACTCTGCATTCCACTACAATTAATGGCTAAAATCTACTCTATGATAATTCAGGGTACTGACTCTAACTTAACCAGTCAGCACTGGGAAACGTACTTACAAAAGCACATCTGAGAAACACCTTCACATACTAGCACACTATCCAAAATGAGCTCTGTAGCTCCAAGCAATCAAAACTCGTCTGCAAAGTTGCATCCTATAATTTGACTCAGTTTCACCTCAGTAAATCAACCTTAGACCTCCCGATTTTGAAACAGAAGCATGAACCTTTAACAGAAAAGCCACCTCCCGTCCAGTGGGAGACTGCATATTAAGTGCAGAAACAACGGGATCTTCAGCATGGTCACCACAAACCCAGGAGGGGCAGAGAAGGAGGGTGCAGATGCCCAACTGTTACAACACAACACAGAAAGAGCCTCTGTTGCAAAGCGAGAGTGGATGATCTCCACATCAATCTGGAAAACACGGCTTCCCTCTTAACTTCAGCTTGTGCTAGAATTTGCTTAACATGGATGCATTGGCATGAAGGTAGTCCAGGCCTTCTGTGCAGCAGAGTGAACTTGCTGGCACAGGCTATCAGCCCCATCGAGGCAGTAAATCACGCTTACCACCACATTCCTGGTATGCCTGCACCTACAGGGCTGCACTCGGGCACCTGCCTGCTGCCTCCTGAAACCCAGAGGGAAAACTCAGTTCCGCAGCATGCAATATCAGCTGACATGCTAAATTACTAAGCCACATGAAATGGGCGCCCTGAGAGGGCACACAGCTCTGTCAGCTCCAACAGCCCCACTCCACAGCGAGGGCTGCCCACCACCCATGAAAGATCCATGGTAGTCTGCATCCACCTCCCTTGGCCACCAACACCATCACGTTCATCTCCCCATGGAGCACCTCCAGGCTGCTGGTGCCTTCTGCTCTCATGACCAGTCTCACCAGTTTAAGCCAAGTCTTTCCAGCATCAGGGTAGGTAGGTGCTCTACCACCCTCCAAATTGGGCAACACGGCACTGGACACCTTGAAAAAGCAAGTCATTGTTAGCCATGCACAAGGTAACAGCATCTTACCTTTCTCTCCAGAAGTGCTTAAAAGTGTTTTATCCTGTTAGTTCTAAGTCAGTCAAGTGCATGTGCAGTATGGATTGCACTGACCCTTTTAGACCTCTCAACATTTTTAAATAAGTAGGACACCTAACATTAGATGCCCATAAAGCTACATACATCCTGTACACCACACACCAAGATCTGCCAGTAGATCTTGGCTTTAAGGCACAACTAAGAACAGTTGCTTGTTAAAGCATGGCTCTCACAGCACACGCGAAATAATTTATAAATGCCAAGTCTGACCCTGTACCACATTAAATTAATACAGGCGTTTTACAAAAAAGGCCTGTATTGGATGAACTGAAGTGACCTCTGCAAAGCCACTCAACAAATCAGCACCAGATTTACAAACAGTACAAGTATTTAATACAGTTCAGTACAGCTGAGTGATAAAAAAGGTCTACATTAAAGATAAAAGTTGTCCCGATGTCTACAAAACGCAACAACATTGTCACTGCAAGCACAAAAAACATGTTTCATCCATAAATACCTGAGTATCTAGAGACTTTAAACACAAGGAACGATCAACGTGCAAAGGACCATGGAATTCAAGCTTTAAAAGTTAACACTATGATTCACTGCAGATGTTAATTTGACAGTGCCAAGTCTTGGCAAATTTCAACCTTCTTCTCTGTACTATCAGCTGCCATAGACGTCGGACCCTCAGACACAAACAATCCCAATTACTTTCCCTCTTTTTCACAGATGCCTGACCTGAGCGACGGAAGGAAGGCGGACGAGCGAGAAAAAAAAATCCCAACACATTTAAACCCAACAGCCTCCTTCCCTCGCCCAGCTAAAGTTTTCTTGAGGTCAGATTAGCACTCCGAAAGGAGAGCAGGCGCCGGCAGGCCCCTTGGCAGGCGGTGCTGTGACAGACGCGGGGCAGACCCAGGGGAGGCAGCCATGTGCTCAGCCCCGCATCCCCCCGAAAGAGCATCCCGGGAGGAAGTTCTCACTACGCACCGACTCGGGGAAAGAACTCGGAGGAGTCCAGCAGCTATCGCTTCCAGCGGCTTTCTCCTGGGCCATATGTGCTCCCCTGCCATTCAGCGAGGCAATTCGGAGGAGCCAAACCGCCCTGCCTTCTCCGCCGCGAACCCGCTCGCGGGCCGGGGTTGGAGCCGCCGCCCCGGAGGCGGGGGGCGAAGCCGGTTCGGCCGGTGGGGCACCGCCCGCGGCACCCACCCCACGGGGCTGCGCTCCGCTCCGTCCCCGCAGGGAGCCCCCGCCCGCCGACCCCGGGCAGCGTGGCTAGGCTAGGCTGGGCTGGGCGGCTCCTGATGCAGCCCCCGGCGGGGGCGAGCCCTCTCCCCGCCCCGGGGCAGCGCGGCGCCCCAGCCCCGCTGCAGCCCCTTCTCCAGACACCCGCCGGGGCTGGCAGCGGGGGGTCCCGCCCGCCCCCGCTCCCGGGGCCGCCCCCAGCCAGCGGGGGAGCCGCGGGACGGAGCCGCGTTCAGCCCCGAGCCGGCGCGGCGCCGCGCCCTTACCGTCCTGGCCGGCGCGGCGCGGGAGCCCCCGCAGAGGAGCGAGGCGGAGAAGCGCGAGGAGCCGGGGCCGAGAAAGCCGCCGCCACCGCCGCGAGGAGAAGGCGGAGAGGGCGGAGGATGGGAGGCGGAGGGGAGGAGAAGGGGGCGGGGAACGGCCCGGGCCGCTGGCAGCCGCCCGCCCGCCGCGCAGCCGGCGCTTCCTCCCGGCGCGCTGCCGAGCCGAGCCGGGCCGGGCCGGGCCGGGCCGGGCGGCTCAGCTCAGCTCAGCTCAGCTCCGGGCGGGCACTGGGCTCGCCCCTTCCCCGGCCCGCGCAGCACAAAGGGGACCCGCCGCTGCCGCCTTTGTTCGGCCGGGCGGCGCCGCCGCCAGGGGAGGGGAGGGCGGCGGGTGGCACGCCGGGCACTTCTCCCACACGGAGATCGCTCCTCCGGCGCTGGCAGGCGCGGAGCAACTTCACCGAGTTAATTCGGGTTTGGTGATGAAAGCTCCTCCGCCTGTGCCAAACGCAGCTCGGCACCCAGCGCTAAAGTCAGCCTACGCGCGGTGCTTCAGCTGCCTGTTTATGCCTCGGGAGCTGACTGGTGACTCCTGTTAAATTAAGGGTGGGTTTTTTATTGCTCAGGGTAGATGGCATCAGGAAGATTGGTATCTTAGTATTCTATGCTTGGCAGCAGCCAAGAAGCTTTGAAAAACGAATTTCAAATATACCTTTACCCCATTGTAGTAGGTCACAGATCTTTCAAACGTAGCTACTCATTTGCCTGTTGATCTACATGTCCAATTAAGGTACCTTCCTCAAAGCTTTTTGTACAGTTTTACAGTACTTTAGTGCTCATTCAAGCTTACCGATTTTGTCATTCAGTTCATATACCCGAGGTCAACACATGCAGTCCTATCGTGCCAGTTAAAACAATAGAATGGGGAGAATTTCCCCTCATTCACGTCTAACTTAGAAGAAACTGACAGAAATACCCTTGTATGTGGCCTTCTCTGAAGGATAGACTTTAGTTAGAAGTTAGTCTAACTGAAGTTAGACTTCAGTTGTTTACATAGAGGTGGAATGAGCAGTCACTGTGGACTTTTAAGAAGGCAGCAACAAAACTAGACTACCCTAGGGTTGTTAAAACCAGGAATAAACTCTAAGCAGCCTCCTTTAAAAGGGCTTTTCACATAGTGTTCATTAAGCCCCAGCAGTTAAAAGATCCCACCTGGGAGCTCTCACTATGCAGAGCTCTGCTGCTCAGGCAGAGAGGGACAGGATTTTAGATGCTAAGGCAGCTCTTCAGGTTTTGTACTAGACCATGTTGCATTTTTGTGCTCCAAAGAAGCAGATGATTTATCAGTTCCCCTAGCTATTAGCTAGAAATTTTCTGCATGGTCCATGAGGTATGTGAGGAAGGAGGGGAACCTGTGGCATGTGAGCTCTTCCACATTACCCACACAGACCTTATGCTTCCTGCACGTGTTAGCATAGCTGCATCAGAAAAAGGGAATGAAAAGTATGTGAATTTGAATCTTTACTCCTGTAACTGTATTTTTTTTTAATTTTGTTTTATCTTAAAATTTAAAAATTATGTGCTTGGGATTAAAAAGTCTGAAAATGTAAAATAGTGTAGTAAGCATGAAGAAACCTGCCTAAGACATCAGCCAGCCTTAAATAAAGCCAGTGTGCTAGAGTTGTAAGATACATCCTAGGTGCTATTGAGATCTGCTTGCTGCATTATGCACTAGGGCCAGAAGCCAACCATCAGCCCTGCAGCATGTGCAGAATGGAGCCTCTGCCACACAATGGCATTAACATTTGCCACATGTTCAATCCACAGACATCCCACCTCTTGTGGCCAGCTTTTACAGGATGTGCATTGTGCCCCTCACTCATTAGGCTGGGTGTACATAATAAGGGGAGGAGTAGGTAAATGCAACTGTAATGTGAAATTAGAAGACCTGTTATGTCCAGAAATTTTCCCAATTCCTAGTCAAAACAGAGGCTTTCCAATAGTTTAACTTCAGATCAATATACTGACATTTTCTAAAGCCTAGATGTGTATAGTGGCTCTGTTGTGCCCTTTCTAACAAAACAAGAACTATGGAGTTGTTTCTTACACTACCACCTTCTACTTCTTACACACCTGTGTAAGTTTTTCACACCCAGGCATCAGACAGTGGATAACTTTATTAAGTTATGCCACACTGTGCAGCTGCTGCCTCTGGGAAGAAATATGGAATAGTACAATTAATGCCTCACATTTTAATATAGTTACTAAAATATGATCTTTGTTCTCACTGTCAAGACTAGTGACAGAAGCCTCAGACAGATGACCAGTCCACTGAAGTAGTGGTGAGAGGTCCTCCACTGCAGGGTAAACTGCAGCCTTGAGCTCACTGTGAACACCCATGGACTTTATCACATGCCAAGTCCCTTTAATGAAACCAGCACCCTGGCCCTAAGATGACATTTAAGGGTACATTAAATGATTATCCTCATACACAAACCTTTGTGTTTCAAAACACTAAAACCCCTGATTTTTAAATCATATCTAAGACAAGAAATAAATTTTATAAACATGCGTGTACCTGATTAAACTCACTCAGTAAGGCTGCTAAATAGTAAAAATTGTGCCTAAGAAATTATGTTGTCTGGAACTAAGTCAAGAACCCCTGGAAATGAGCATAACAAAATTATCACATTCCAGACTGATTTCTTCTTTATGCTTTCCAAATAACATTATTTAAAGATGCATCAATCCCCTCAGCCATTAAAATATTTCACAACTTTCAAAATACTTTGATATAAAAAAAATTGAAACCCTCCCTATTCATGAAACCCTCTTCCTAAATCCATATTCTTATAAGACCCAGAATAAAGCATTTGTTGCTCTAATCAATAGGTTTACTCAGAAACAGCTGACACCACTTAAAGTCGTGTTAATTAACACAGGTGCTCAAGGTCCAGTTCTAATGCAGACAAGCTGTGTCCACCTTAAACAGAGCCTCCCTTATTGTTCACGCTACTTGAATCTGCCATTAATAATAAGTCTCCATCTCGCAGCTGCTGCTAAACCTAAGGTCTGCTTGCATTCAAAGAGGACTTCAGTTCTAGTTTGGCACAGTGTATGCTATTCAAAAAGTCACCTGTAACTGTAAGAATGACTAAGAACAAAGCCACTCATTTTCCACTTGTTAGCTCTAAAACCCCTGCTGTGGAAAGTTTGGGGTTTTGATATGTCTTCTGTGTGTAGATTTATGTGTAATGCTCAAATATATTAAAAAATGCAGACTGCTGCCTGAATTACTGCAGCACTCAGGCTGAATAAGCCGCAGTAACTCATGTCCTGAGTGTTGCAGCCTTCGTAGCTGCCCCTACCCCTGTAAGAGTGTATAATATTTATGCTTGTAAATATTCTATGCAGTCTACTGACCAGGAAGTGTGAGCTGGGGTCAGCCACAAGCTCACCTGACCAAGCTGTAAGCTGTAGCAGCTACCCCCTCACCAAGTATTTCGGTGTACTCAGCCTTGGTTAAATCCATTAGTGAGGCATGTGCATGGTCTCTGATGGTCAGCCTGGTCTGCCTGCTCAGACTATCCAGCCGTCACCTCAGCTGTGCCTGCTGAGGTTGGAGTGAGATGGCCAGACAAAACACTACTTTAGCTATCACAGCTGGATCAGTCCACTTCTGCCCATTACTGCATGTACACATTCAACAAAGTACTGTGAGCAATATTTAACAAAAACATGGCTGAGTTCTCTAGTCCTGTATTTGCTCTGGAGAGTATTTATATAAGTTTTGGTTGTTTTTTTGGCTTTTTTTACTTTGATCATAAGCTTTGTAAGAAAACGCGTGAGCACAATGTTACTCAGACTATAAATGGTGCAGGTATTTAGGAGTGCTGGGAAAAGTGTTTTCTCAGTATTGTTTGATGACAAAGGAGAAGTGTTAGTCATGTTGACCCATTCTTCTGGTGCTCAGTAAGAGGGAGAAACAAGCCAGAGACCTCTTCCTCAGCTTCTTGAAGGTCTCAGCACTACCTGGAATCATAAAATGGTTTGTGTTGGAAGAGATCCTTAAGGTCATCCAGTTCCAGCTCTGCTGCCATAAACAGAGACACCTTCCGGTAGACAAGGTTGCTCAGAGCCCAGTCCAAACTAGCCTTGGAAATTTTCAGGGATAGGAACCTGTTCCAGTGTTTCACCACCCTCTTAGTGAAGAATTTCTTCCTTACCTAATTTAAACCTACCCTCTTTCAGTTTAAAGCCTTTATTCTTGTCCTATATTTAGGACTGTTTATTTTCCAGTTTTGGAAGGTGTGTGGAGGTAGCACCAGCCAAAATGAAGGAACTGAAAGATATGAGGCCATGACTGTGTCACTTGACATCCTGCCTCAACCCATGCAAGCAGAGTAATAAAGACACGTCTGCTCCTGTTTCCTACATACACCTACTTAGAGAATGCAGACCCATTAAAACTGAGCCAGACAGATATCTTTTCTTTAATTAGCTTGTCCTTTTAAGATTCCCAGGAAAATTATTATAATAAATACCATATGATTGCCCAAGAACAAATGAGATATGCTTTTAAACGCCCTTTATTACCAACATTGCATAAGCATTCCAACAATCAAATCTAACAGTTTGTTATCATAGTTACAATCCTTTCGGCTTAGTAGCAGCAAGATGAATAGCATGTCATATCTCTTATCAGCAAATAGCTGCCTGCCTTTGTAAACAAAACTGTCAAGACTGATTCTCTATACACATTTGCCAATTATACTCATTGGTTATGTGTCTTGTGGCATATTTAGTGTGCTGCCAAGGGAATGCTACCCTCACAACAGTTTTATATGTTACCAACATCTTAATATTGTCAAGGAACAGCTGGGTACCTTGCCAACTGTGGCTTGATTTCACCAATGTCTCCTACAGATCCCTAATGAAAATCTTCTTATTATCTAGTTTAGAAACATTCAAACCTAGCATGTAAATAACAAATAAATGTGTTATCTTGATATTCAGCCTGCTCCAAACAGCCCTGTGTCCTCATCCCAGCACCAGCATTTTGCTTACTGTCTGGCTAGAAGGAATTCAATTCCTTGTCACAGTTTAACTGGATGCAATATGGTAATAATATCACTTGTTCAGTGGTGGAGAAGAGTAATTCAGTTGTAATGTGTACCCTGTTCTCTAAGGATATAGATCAAAACATGAACTTATATTAGAAGTTCAAACCCCCACCCTTTGACATTTAATGTTTTTTTAAATTTTGTTTAATCTGCATAATAAATGCAGAGGGCAAAATTGATAGTCACTGATATTTTTAAAGGGAGTATTCCCTTTTTGTGATTTCTATATGGAAAAACCTCTGACCATACCACTTTAACTATAATATATAATATATTAAAATACTGATACTAAAATTGCTGTAATTTTGTTGCTTTCACTTACAGAAGTAGGCTACATTTTTGTATGAAAACAACTATCATACTAGTTTTGACATTTTATGTTAATGATGTCTAATAAAAGTAATGTCATTTCAACAGAGGACTCTAATTAGTTGCCAGTAACGTGATATAGTCTTGTATAATTACAAATTTTGTGTGTGAGGAGAACTGCCTTGTTCTCATTACAGGAACTAAAACCACAGGGCATCACATTTCTCAGTATTGTACCAGAGGAATGTAGGAACACACTCATAACCACATTAGGGAATGGCACTAACAGAAGAATCGGTAACAGATAGAAAACGTGATGACATAAACTGCCGATCATAATTCATCCATGGAAAAAGCCCCCACCCTACTCCTGTGCTCATGTCAGCCTGCAGCATTCTGGCTGTTGCACAGCTCTCAAGCACTGGGGCAGGCGTTTCCTCTCTTCAGTTCATCAAGCCAGAATGGGAAGTGATGCTATCAGGGAAGTCTGGATGAGAAGGGGAGATGAGAAAGATCTTGCAGATCCTATAGCACACAGCAAAAACTATCAGAGAGTGACTCCAGGAGTCATTGCTTGTTGCATGGCTTTCTCCCTTAAATCCCAGGAGCTAGAATATTTGAGAGGGGTCAAAATTGCTGGGTGTGACAGAGTATCATCCAAGCCAAATGAGTTGCAGTGTGGATGTTTCACTGTGAATAAATCCAAAAGCAACGAGGTCTGATTTCAGGGTTTCCCCATTTTTTAAGTGTTGTGTGAGGTACAGAAATAGCTCAGAATAGCAGGAGGAAAATGGCAAAACAGCACACCAAGTTATCAAGAACTAAACATGGTTTGGATTGGTAAATCATTAATCCAGAAAGTGGTGTTTGAAAGAAAGCTTGATTTAGCCTTTTTTAAAGATGTAGTTATTTGTTGTTTTCCTCAGAAAAGAGGGTTAGCTTTACAAGGATCTTGAGAACAGTTAAGGAGAAAAAAAGAAGGAATATTAGAAGATGGACATGAACTGAGTTCAGTTCATGTAGAAATTAATAACTTGTTGTTTAAACAACTATGATATATCAAAATAAAGATTCATTAATCATAATGTTTTTTTATGGTATCTATTGTATCTATATCATTTCCTAAGCATGAGGGCAGTCTGCTTGTACTGAAGTACTTTGCAATCACGATAACACAGTAATGTGACAAGCAAAAATCTTAGCCAAAGTCTGAAATATAAGGTTAGCACATGAGACCTTGTATGCCTTTACAGTTATGTGCATGTTTTTTCTCCTCTTCAGTAAAGCTCTCTGCTTGAAGGAACAGATGACTCTTTCTCCAGAATTTCAGCTGCAAATTGCTTCCCTGAACCAGATTTTTCCCATTTTTTTTTTCCAGTCTTTGTCAAGAGGGGTCCAGAAGACTGATGGTTTTAAGTTGCATGAGAGGTTTCACTTCCCCCTTGGCTTAGAGGTGGCAGCAGTGCTCTCTCCCTACTTCTGCCCCCCAGCTGGTGTGGGATCCTACCAGGGTGAGTTTCATACATGTCCCTCTGTGGTGTGGTGTTGGGTGGGGTCAGAGGGGAGGTATATAAGCAGTTCTGCAGAACGTGAAACTACCCTACTTTCCAAGCCTTGCTTGCTCTTTCTCACTTGGCTTCAGCAAGCAGCACAACAGGCAGCTCAACGTGGCCTTATGCATTTTCTAAGCCCAAATGTGCAATGCCACCCTGGCACTCACCCACAGCGTTCCTCCAGCAGAGCTGCAGCTGCATCCCAGATACTGCTACTCCCAGGCCCTGCTTTGAAGAATGCATCAAATACCCCAGCAAGGGCAGATTGGAAAAAAAAAAGGAAAAAAGTCAATCTGTGTTGTTGCATTGAAGCTGCTCAGAAAGGGCTTGCCACCCCCCAGAGTTATCAGCTCTTGTGGCTAGTAGGTACTTGATCATACTTATATTGTGTGAGTGGGTAGTGACTGTCCCTTTCTATGATGGCTATTCCAAGAGCTTCTTTTGACAGCTCAGACATGAAAAGATTTGTTATTTTTTGGAATGTAATGGTAGAGGTTTTATACTTTGGGCCAGAGTGTCAGTGGAGGCTCTTTGGTGATGTGCGCATTGGAAGTGACAAGCAGTGAATAACTGACATCAGGCATAAGTAATATTTGTAGTCTGACTTTGATATGTTATTCTTTAAAAATCCAGTCTGTAAATACAGTCTACATTTGTTAGCTTGAAAGGAAGGAAAGGGGATGAGTGCAAATAGAGAGGAGAGAAATGAATAACCATGACAAGGAGAAAAAGCAAGCAGAAATAAGCTGATAAAGATAAAAAGGAGTGGGATTATTAAAAGAGAGAATATAGACATACAAATGGATCAAAACTAATATAACATTTCTAAAAAGCAGGAGAAAAATTGAAGATTAAAAGAATATCAGTGCAGCAGATCAGAAAAAAGAAGAAAGTGTTTATAAACTCTAATCTGTATTCTTATATACAGTCAATAAGAACTTCAGCACCCTATTAAATACATGTGGTTTTTGTAAAACAGGTATGTGATGAAGTCCCATTGCTTGTGAGACACTGGTTTGCAAGTAAAAAAGATTCTGTAAACATATTTAAAATATACAGCAGGATCAGGCAGGATGATGGGTATGTGTAGTGTAGAAGCAATTTGGATGGTGATAAAGTCACACCATAAAACAAATATTATGATTAACCCTCATAAGAACAGTGCAGCTTTTCATCAACAAATTACTTATTCCAAGGAAGACATTTGAATGAACTTGTGGGGCTCTTTCAGAGACTCCACTGAAGCCCATGACTGTATTTTCATTCAGACTTTTTGCTTTTCATTGATAATTATCTGTAGACTGGAAATGGCAATGAAACCAAGAAGCTATAAGATGGTATGTACTTTTCCTGAGTTCTTTATTCAACACTGCCAATTATTTTCTTCAAAAGCAGTAGCAGGTATAATGTAGCAGGGAGCAAATCTCTGAAGTCATTGAAGTATCTTCCAAAAGGAAATATTTTACGTCAGAAAAACAGAAGAGAGAGACATATGGGGTTTCCAGAATAGGTCAATGGCTGGAGAAGAGTATCAGTTCCCATGTGGTGGTGGTCTCATTATCACTCCCAAACAGTACTTTAACATATAAGAGTTGTCAGATAAAATTTTATATCAGTCAGCACACTTTTTCAATTTACTGAACCCAATAACAGGGAAAGCATGCAAATCTGTATGTTTAAATAGCATAAATTGTGGAAGAGACACACTGTGCCTCACATTAAAAAGTAACAACAGGGTTTTAATATTGTATAATACAATATCAATTGCCTCTTTTCTGTACTTGGCTGCTTATAAGATTTAGCTTGCAACAGAAAAACCATGTGTTAAGTTTTTACAAAGGGATGGAGCCAAGACTGGGTATGGCAGGGAGGGACTGCACTCAGCTCCACTTCCAGAGCACCTGCAGGTGCTAAACAGCCTCCAAATGTTTGCCTTTCCACAGCTGGGAACAGAGATGCCACTTTTGAAAACATCTTTTCTGTGCTTCTGTTCCAGGAACTGAATAAATATTTGTTATTTCTTTATTTCACAGGCCCTCTGCAAAATGATACTATAAAGTGTGCAAATTGTCAGGAAATCCTGGCTAGAAGGCATTACACAAAATTAGGCATGTAATATCTCATTATTTAATAGATTAACTAAAGGAGTTATGTATTGCTTATTGATTGCTGAGTGCAGCAATGCAGGTATTTATTTCACACCAAACAGATCTGTTATAGATATTTGTAAAAATGGCAGTGTCTTCTAAATTTATCTTTAAAAGGGTCTGTGGAATAATTATAAAAGAGTGGGGGTTTTTCAATGAGGAAAACAGCACTCTGTAAAGACATGGTGTAACATTATAGCAACATTACAGAACTTGAAAGTATAATTTGCAACAAAAACTTGTCCATAAAAATTTTATTTATTCTTTAAATAATTAAAAAAATATTTATTCTTTCTTTTCCAGAACTTCTAAAATTACTCCTGAGGTCTTCCCAGTTGTTCAAATGACAGATGTTTTATTAAAAGTAACATATACTGGGATATATCCTACTTTACTCATCAGACATTTTTCAATATCAGCAAGAGATTTTATATGAATGAAATGATGGGAACTATTGGTGCATGTGAAGAAAGATTGGATTCTTGTGTTTTATACACCATTAAAACTAAGCCCTGATACAATTCACAGCTGCAGGAAAACCACTGTTCAATATTTAATGGTATATTGTCACAAACTATATGTGGAATTTTACTTGAAATCATAATTCCTAATTTTACAATATTTAATAAAGGTAAAAAGCACAACCTGAGTTCAGAAACATAAAACATCCTTTTTCAGGTGTGCCTCCAACTTAATTTGTTTTAGTTCAAATTTTCAGTATTAGACTTTGACTACCACTCAAGCATTTTCTTGATTTTTGACCAGGTGTATGTAATATTCATGCAGAGAACACTATTAACCTTTGGGGGAATATTTATTTGTTGTTAATGCTGCAGATTTAAATTTAAGCATATATTCAAGATGTTCAAATAGGTTCAGTTCTACATTAAATGAAGTTTCTTCTTTCTAAAATTGTTAAGGCTGCATACAGCTGAATTCAAGGAGAAACATAAATGATTATTATTGTCTACTAAAATTTCCAATTTTTATTTATTGTCTGCCTCAGTATATTATGAAATGTACTCAGTATATTTGAAAACCTTACTTGGTTTTGCAAAGCTGTTATTAATGTATTTTATTCATAAAAGAATGTGGCAAAGCCATGTTGCTAATCCTCTTGACTCCATAATAAATCATTGCTTGTTTGCTGCACTCTAATATGTATTTTCAGTAATGCAGAAGCAAGCTTATTTCCTTAGGTAATAAAAATCTCCATATAAAACAACTGCTTTTTCACAGGGGGGGAAAAAAAAGGGAGAATCTCATCTCTTGAAAATCCCTTGCACTTTGTGAACTTTTGGGGCTTTCATGTATGAGGTTTGCAGGTGCCAATCTGTTTCTCTTCATACTTTGTGCATTGTTGTGCAGGGTCATTAAACCAGCCAGGGACAGCTTGCTTTGGTACCCACGGAGTGAAGGATGGGGAGAGTAATACATGTTGTCCTTTGCCTTTTTGTTAAATTTGAGGTTGATTTGTAGCAACATCTACTTCCTTTTGCTGAAAATAATTTAAATATACCAGGCAGGAAAGACTGTATGACTGTTGAGTATATTGTGCTTAGTCCCCTTCATAAGATGCCTGAAACACATTTGTATGGATGGATAATAAGCTAAGACTTCCTTTTTTCTTAATTTTTTTTTCTTATTATTGCATTGTACACATAGAGCATGTTAAACTCAATGTATACCCTTGCCAAAATACCCAGTGTTCAAAATACAGTCTGAAGTTATAACCACTCATGTCTGAATCCTACATTATGCTACAAATTGCTAGTGTTCATAAGAGATCTTGTATTATAAACAACTATCTTCCTAGGCCTCAGATGACTTCCCATGAAAGTATGTATTCCCTTTGTGTATTCCCTCAAATTTCTTGCCAGGTGTTAATCTTGACATTTTGAAATACTTAATTTTTTAAAACTTCAAAGTATTTTGCAACATTGGCTGTATAAGAACACTGGCTAACTTTAAATATTCCATATTTCTAATATTAAGTAGTTGTCATTATATGTGCCATTAGTAGAAAGAGTAATGGAAACTCTCTCCACCTGAATTAAGTTCAATCACAAGAAGGTGCTAAATCTCACTTGACCAAAATGGGCCACAGACTGCATCTTCCTGCACAAGTCCAGGTCTGCCTTGGCAGATCACTTGAGTTTTTCTTGAAGGAAGGAACGGAACAAACATCTCTAGGAACACAATGAATCAGATATAAACTGACTCTGCCCTCAAGGGAGTCATGTTCAGTAATTACCAACAAGTTTTCTAATGCTAAAAAGACTTTTACAGTTGAAACTCCCGTCATTTTGCATTTTACCCAGGAAACACCTGGGTGTTGCAGTATGGATGTAACAGTTTCCATCTCTTTAGTCAAGTCCTCTAGAAACACTGTAGATACTTTGATTTCCTCTTCTTTGTTTCCTCTCTCTTAAGGGCGTTCCCATTCAGAGAAAAAAAAAACCCATAAGAGGCTTCCTGCATTTCCCCAGCAGCAGAGCACACCTGCACTGGCTAAACCTGTGTCCTCAAGAATCTGCTTGCACCAGCCCTTTGCAATTCATGGTGTGGTTGAACAAAGTGATACTACAAAGCCAGCTGCTGGCCTGACCAGAGACCTTATTTCTGTGACACCCCACAACAAAGAAAAATATTGGAAGAGGAAAAAGAGTTTTCAGCCACCTTTCTTCCGTAGAGATATTAGGAAGGTTACACCTGTGGTTAAGACAAGAGAAACGACAAAAACAATACATTTTTCCTTCTGAAAAATCACAATTGCACCAAGGCAGAAAAGTCAGAGAATGAGAGAGAGAAGTCCTCCATTGTGTATCCCTTCTACATACACAATTTATTATCTTTCAAAGCTTGAAGAAAGTTTTTGTTTTCAGAAGCTTCCATGTGAACCCAAGTCTCACCAACTTCTTGGTGCTTAAGGAGACTACATAATAAATCTTTTACTTGGGATTAAAAAAAAAAAAGGTTATTAGGAGATATGTGTCTGAGTAACATAACAACTTCTGAAAAATTTACCATGAAACAAAGAATACATATTTATGAGGTTAGTTCAGTTCTCTTAACATACCATAGTTCTCCTGGGATATCACAAGAAATATGAATACCATAAGGTTGTAAACAACAGAAACTGCAATTACTGTAGGACTTAATAAATTCTTCATATATGTTTACGTCCAATGTAATATGCAGTATAGCTGATTTTTAAGTAAACAAATGTGATGCATGTTCATGCAGTGATTCATATCTACAGCTAGATTAAAAGAAACATGAAATATGCTAATACTGTTGGAAAATATTTGCTAACAGGAATTATGTTTTTCTCATCTATGGAATAAATATATTGTATATTGATCATCATTAACCATTCATGTTAAATGATGGAAAACAAAAACAAAACAACAACAAAAAGACCCCAAGAAAAAGTCTACATATCATAATGAAACCATACTTGCATGTTTCATTTGAGACTTTTATTTCAATAGACAAACCAATGAATATACTTTCTTCCTATCCAAAACATTAATCTGATATTTGTTTTCAAAGTATTTGGGGGGAAATTACTCCATAATAATAAAGCTGTTGCTAGGAGGCTTGGAGAAACCTAAACCAATTTGGCTTGGAGAAACAGATAATCAGTGTCTTAGTGCTTTCTTTTTAACGTGCCCCTCGTGCTTTTACCCGAGAGCAGGAAATCAGTGAGTGGAGAATAAATCTCTATTCTGATTGTTTACAGAGCATAATGAAGGCCTCGAGCAAAGAAATGCATCATTTGCTTTGTACCTGCAGCTGAACTGCAGTGCATCCCGTTTAATACCCGCTGAATACCCTGCCGGACCTGGAACAAAAAGCTGTCATTTTAGATGAACACATCATGACTCTGCAAGGGTATAATTATTTGGAGGAAAGTTTAAAATAGTCCATCTCAGAAGGTGTTTCTGGTCCTTTCAGTTTTTATACCAGAGGCCTTAAATTTCAGTTCTCTCATTTTTATCTCTCTCATTTTCTTCCTCATTAACATCTGATCCTGACATAATTTGCTGTCTTTATTTCTCTTGTCTCCCCCTTTCCCCAAATCCTGCTTCTTTTACTTTTTCTTCAATGCATGTCTCATTCTGGAGAGGAAGACTGAGATTTTGACAGCATTCCCCTCCCTCCCCACTCCATTAAAAATATACTTCCTATGCTTTCAGCTGTGATCACTCAATGGCTGTGTATCACAAGATGAAGCCTCTCTGTGGGCTTCAGTGGCTCCCTGAGCATCTCCAGATTCCCACCCTGTATTGCTCACTATGCCTTGCCTGTAGCATGGCTTTTTCTCATTCTCTTTCTTGCTTTAGTGCCTGTGACCCTGGAATCCAAAACTTCTTTTCTCTCTCTGGGCATGTTGTGTCTCTATCTGTTTCTCTAGTACTCCCTCTTGGATTTCCCATTGTTTCTCAAGGTCAAGCAGCTGTAAAATGGAACGTCTCTTACTTCTTCCTGAAATGCCTTCCCTCCCCACTGCTCCATCACCAGTTTTCTCTGACATGTCAAAGCTCAGCATTAGGTTCAATCTTTCTCACTTCATCCTCTTCACATTAAGACTTTGACCAATTCTTTTGCTTAATCTAGAATATTCAAAACAGCAGCCCTTTTTTAGTGGCTATGTGATAAAAAATAACTAACTTTGATCCTCTCATAATTAGCATTAACTCCTTCCTATTACCTTTCTTTTTTAACCTTTATAATGTATGCCATTTCAAATAAACTTTACCCAACCTAAGGTTCACTCACCACAGCCCCCACTCATAGAATTCAGACATCCTCACCCTCATTTTTAAGATTCTTTGAAGTTTCTATCTGGCACTATCTCATCTGACAATACCTCATTCCCTCTACTGTCCTCATCTCTCTCTAGATAATACTTAAGATTTCTCTTCATCCCTCTTTTTCATGTCCCTCTCCAAGCAAGTTTACTTTTCCTTCCTTTCTTGTTGTATTCCTTTTTTCACCTCAATCATCTAAACTCATAAAAATTACTTTATGTTAGAATCAACTACTAAGAACAAAGTATCCCAAAACAACCCCAAAACCGGTCAGAGCATGATTTGAATTCTGATATTTACAAGTCAAAAGGAGGACAAAAGTAATTTGTTGCATTTCAAAGCAAGAAGAAAATACACTGCTGTTTGTCTGTCTGTGGATGAGGTGCCACAAAGGGTTTCTGTAAGTGGCATTACCTGTGCTAAATTTCCTGCAGTCAAATGCCATCAGTGAGACTTTAATTTTTCTGTTGCAACAGTAATTTTCTTAAAGACTTGATCCAGCAAAGTACTTAAACACTTGTTTGTGTTCAGACTTGTGAGTGACCTCACTGTAGATACCAGAATTGCACACATCATATACTTGCAATTAAACACACAAACAATTGTTCTGCTCAAATTGTGTTTTAAGTTAGCTTAGTGATTAATTACTTTGTTTTGCTTTCAGGACACAAAAGAAATAATTTAAAGAAACATATTTTGCAAGATGATGTATTTAAGCAGATTTTTCAGGTTTTAAAATATTTTTTGCTGAGACATTAACTTTATTCTATTCTACAGACTGAGACTCAAGTCTTCTGACTTTTATGGAAGTTCACAGATAAAACAAAGACTATGTTAAAAAATGTGAAATCTCCTTATACTAACTCCTGGGAATGAAAATTCTTGCAATTTCTTCTCTACCTCACATGAAAACTGCTCTACCATAATGATGCATTTTAAAAGTGTATGCTTTTTAATGAATACTGACTTCCTCAAAATAAAGATATGGATAAATGGATATTGAAATGCAGAAATATATGCCATTGAGCATTTATTGATAAAAAAGGCTTGGTGTTCTTTCACAGAAACTAATGCAATTTATTGTAACATTGACAGTGGTTCAAACCCTTCAAAGACTAATTGCATTTTGTCTGGTGCCAAACCAAAAAGTCCAACTGGATGCAGAAGAGAAAAAAAAAAAAGCGTAATATATGTTTAGTACTAAAAAATGGATATATCCTAAAAATAACAGGCAGCATAGGAGGAGTACTTGGAATACTGAGTAGCATTTATATAACTTAATAAATTTTAAGCTTACAAAGGAAAGAAACTTTTCTCTATAGTTAAAAGCAACATTTTTACTCTTTTAAACATTTGCAAGTCAGTATTTCCTGTAATAGTGAATAAACCTTCAAAATTTTGCTATGATGATAAATACTTACCCCTTCCTCAGGGAAGGGAAGTTTCATGAGTTGATTATAAAATGAGCGTTCAACAAACTCACAGAGAAGCTGTGAATGCAGCTGGTACATCTTGGCTCAGTCTTTTGGATTTCAATAATTTTTTCCCTCCCAGAAATTACCCATTTTTTGATACCTTCCTCCAACAAATGACACCCTTTCAGATCTTCACTACCCTTCCACATATCCTTTTCAAGAAATTATTGCATTAAAGCATCAGAATCTCCCACTGTTTCAAAATATAAATCACACTGAGACAATAGCTCTGAAGGTCACTTCCCAGAATCTTTTCTATTGATTAGCGTTAAAAACTATTAGATGTCTGGCTGGGTGAGTGCCTGTTAGGCTACTGCTAGCAGCTCCTAAGGTTTTAGTTTTATGGAAGAGAACATGAATAAATTTGGATTTTTTTTTTCCAGGTATCCTATTGCTATATTTAAATATCACATAAAGTATGGGTTGGGAGTAAACCAGGGGATTTTTCTCTCGTGGTGTACTGTTGAAGAAGAGCACGTAAAGCTGAGGTCTGCATGCCCTGAGTGTGTTGGATGGGAGTCAGCAGAGCTCTGTGCAGCAGAGATAGTCCCTTTCATCTGTGAGATCAGAGGTTCAGCCTCTGTGCTGATCAGACTACTGCAGTTTTTTAGCAGGGAACTTTGGATTTATGTTCCAGTTTTTCAATAGCTTGATCTGTGCTTGCTGCCAGCTCAGGAGCAGCTCTGGGCATTGGGAGGATGAGTGTTAAGGAAAGGTGTTGGCTTGTCACATGTGTGGGGAGAGTTGCTGGTGTTGCTGTGTGTGCTGGTGTGTCTTCTGCCTGGTGCAGGGGAAAGCACTGAGGTCAGTGCTCTGAGGTCAGCCTCCTGGGAGCTGATCAGCTCCCTGGCCAAATGCCATCTGCCTAGGGATCCTCTTCTTCCAAAACAGTTACAAAACTATTTTCCAATGTGCTGCTTGGAATTCCTCACTTTTTTTTTAGAGCAGACATTTCTGTGGTGTTACTGTATTCAGGTTTTGGGTAGTTCATATTTCTGAAGAAGAGTTGTGTATGATTCCAAAGTTATTTTCTGTTCCTGTCACAAAGGGAAAATGCTGTGCAGTTAGTTTCTCAATGCAAGGGTTAAAAGCTGCTGACTCTGTTTTCTGAGCTGGGGCCCCTGTTCCATCTATACACGTGCAAGTGACACTCATACCCACAAAACTCACTTAATTGAGGACTGAGTCATTCCCTCCTACGTTCAAGTCCATGCTCCCAACAGCTGGTACAGAGTCTTTTGCAGCTTTTGATTTTTGGGAGGGTTTTGAGGGAATTTTCTTGTATGTACTATATATTTCTTGTTAAATCATGGTCACAGTCTTCCCTAACCCTGACATTCCCAGTTTCTACTGGCAGGGCATCAATAGCTTTTCTTCCTGTTGTCACTTCTGCTACTGTTGCTCTTATAAAGATGCTTCTGGGAGTTTGGAGAGGTTTGATTCCTTTAGACAATGACACCAGCATCAGCCTGGTTCCCATGGCTACAGCTCCTCAATCTCTACTCAATACAGAGTTTTCAGCCACTCACTCAAGGAAAAAAAAAAGAAATTAAAAAAAAAAGTTCTTCCCTTATCTCTGGACACTGCAAGTTGAAAGTTGAATAGCATATTCCTCCTGTTGCTCACACTAGCAGCAAGAAATCCTAAAGGGAAAACTTAAAGAAATAAAGAAACACATACATGAGTATAAAGACTCACTGTGACTGTTCCATTCAAAGATAATGCTGTCACAAATATATCATGCAATCCTGTATATCAGTCTGACAGCATCCATAATGAAATAGCTCCTAATTTTCTTTTCCCTCTCATCTTTTTCAGCTAGAAGATTGAGTTGATAACTCATTTTTCTAGTTTCCTTGAATAAATTTGGTTAAATTTTTAGCATTCTCAGATCAAATGAGTAAAGTGAATTGCTTTAACCAAAATGAGAGCATTTTGTTCCCTGTTTTCACACTGAAGGGCAAGGCAAGCCAAAATAAAAAAAAATCATTTTCCATGAGGGCAATTTTAACTAATGTAAGTAATAGAAAACACATATATAGCTCTGACAACCATACACAGAATAAAGTGAGAAAAATAATTTCTGTTCTCTCTTTTCAGGCAAGCCAAGGTCCACTTCCCTGGCTGACCAAGAGTTTTTTGCCTTATTTCAATAAGTCTTTAAGGACTTTGCATAGAACTTAACTTAGCTTTAACAATTCTCTTCCTGCATCATATCATATTCTCTAGAGGAGTAGTTAAACCAGTATCCTGAAGTGCCTTTATATTGGGAAAAAATATCAAATTCAGGCTTTTCAGGTCCAGAAAGCATCCCAGCCTATTAACTGGTCAGTGAGGATTTATTTACTTCTCATTTCTAAATCTAGTCATACACATCAGCAAAATTCACTGAGCTGTTCAATTCTCTTTAGGCTGAAGAAACTTGCACTGCTATAATTTAACAAACTGCTTTAGAATTTTGCCAAAACAGCATGTAGAATTTCGAAAGAGAACTAATTAATACCTTACAGTCATGTGTTAGCATGCCATACAACATCTGGTGGCCCAAAATACTTGATTTGGGTACAATTTAAACAAGAACAAGTCTAGAATATCTAAGGGTTTCACACTGATTTACCGCTATATACGTTGTCCAAACTGCTCAAAACTCTAGAAAATGGAAAATCTGGTAGCGCAGTACCAGCAACAGCTGGTTGAAACATTGCTTGAAACTACCATTTTGCAAAAAAATATAAGCCTTCTTTTTAACTCTGAATAAAATAGCACCACTGTATATAAAATACCATGCCTTGATTTATTTTTCTCGGAACTGATGAAAAATATCAGCTGAACCAAGGGAAAGCAGCCAGATTTAGATACTAAAAATTGATTAGCTAACAGAAAATACATTTAAATTCAATTATACTGGCAGACGTTTCTAAAGACACGGTTGCTTTTAGGACAAATATGAGGTGAAATTTCAGTGTGTAGGATTCCTATACACATTTCTGTTTGCTCTTTGTTGGGAGCCTGGATTAAATCGACCCTCAAAGTACTTCTCCTGCAATGACACAGCTCTGCTCCACCAAGTGTCTGCTGTCATGGTAGTTTAGCTCACTGATCCCTCTGAGGGATTGTTCTCCTAGTGACAGGAATGGTAGGGCTGTCTAGTGGCTGGGTTCCCCCACATACATCCCCTTGACTCCCCAAAAGGGAATGGTGGCATGTAAGGAATGTATACATTTAACTGGGATTTACGGATAACAAAGGACCGAGCTGGAATAGTTTCTGTGTCACAAGTTCCTGCTATTTGAGGATCAACTTTTCACCATGTGAGCAACAAAGCTGATGTTTTTGGAAGGCTTCAAATCTCCTGCTTATATGTGGTACAAGTGGTCTCTGTGCACATTAAATACACAATCAGGGTCACTGTGGACCATCTGTGCACTGCACATGGGGAATCTGACACTTTCTATCATCATTAAGCATGATATTCATACAATACTCAGCACAGGCTTAAATAATGGTCATAGCAACTAAAATGAAATCAACCCACAGCTGTCCACCCTCCTTTCATGCTGGGATCTTCCCCAGAAATCTCTCCTTCCCAAAGCTGTGAATAAAATCAGGTTTAATTTGACCATTTGACAAATTTATCTGACCAGAAACGTGCACTTCTGGGCAAGAAAACCCCTCCTCAGCAACACATTAAAATAGGTCAGATGAACTGCTTCTTAAGATTGCCTATTTCACTCTCTTTGACAGAGCCTAAAATGAAAACCTAAGCAGTGAACACCTTCCTGCCAAGGGCCATTACAGCTGAGTGAGAAGGATTGCACTAAGTGTCATTCGAAAAGCTTTTAGCTAAATCTAGGTCCTTTTAAAATGCTCTGTACCTTTCCAGGGCTGCCTGCCATTGCATCTGTCCTGCCTTCAATCTGCTTGCCACTTACAGGAGGAGTTTTGGCCAAGGCCAACAGCAGGAGCTAACTCCACTTCCACAGTTTTCCTACACATCCGCTATCTGGCTCATGGACTTCTGTGGATACACACCCAGACCTTGTGTACCTCTACAAGGTCTCCTCAGCAAGTCTTCCCTCCCCAGATTTAATTGCTTAATTAACAGTTCCCTTCCAACCCCTGCTACCAGCATCTTGAACTGGCTGCTTGGGCACTAGCATTCCTGGGAAGAGCCATTGGAGACTGAATGCAGTAAGAAGTTAAATGAGATGATGAGTCTGTTTTTTGCCCTTGAAACAAGGAAACCAAAGACTGTGCCTATTAGCAATGAAATACATCCTACATTCATTTTAAACCACCACTGATGATGCTATTATGTTTCCCCAAATTAAAAGGGATTTATCATGGTGGAATTATTTTGCCTACTGTCAAACCCATGGATCTGGACCTTGGCTTGAAAGTAAAAATCATGCCAGGGGCCCTTCTACCAGTTTTTTTTATCTGGGAGAAGTGGAAGTGAAATATCTCTCAAAAGTCAAGCATGTATTTATATGCAACTTAAACCTTAACTGCTCTCTCACAATGACCATTTACTCTTTTCAAATCATTAACATCCCCTTGGCTACCAATTGCAGTAAATATTTTAAATGACAGCTTTTCTCAGAATTTTCATTGCTATAAGAAGTAAGTCAAAGTGAAACTGCCTGTAATTTCAGGCAGATCAATGAAATCCACCTTAGACTGATATATTCAAGAACGTACTCATTGAGTGCATTTTCAGAAAAAAAACCTTGCTAATTCTCCAGAATTAGGCTTCTTAAACACTTCCAGGTACTGCAAGTTAAATTTTATTTAGTGCTGAAGAGCAGACCTGTTTCCTCCTATATTTTTGAAACTTTACAATACCCTTTCATCTTGCAAGTGTGTAACTGAAGTTTCAGTTAACACTGTTATGTGAAGCCTACCTCTGTGCTGCACAACAGGAACTTTTCAATTATCTCCATGACAAAAGAAATACTAAGAAATCAGCACAAAAACTACTCACTACATTTCTGAAGCATCTTTTTGCTATCAAAGGTATGTTAAGCACAGTCTATCAAATCTGTTAACAACTTATTTCCTATTTAATTGTTCCCTCAAGAGTAATTGTTCTTTCATATGGTTACTTAATAAAAATAATATACCAATAAAGTAAATAATGTATGTAATATAGCATATTTAAACATACATAAACATATATATAAACATATGTATGTGTTTATTCATAAGATGTTCTCTCTGCAGTAAGCCATTCTGGCATACTCCCCTCTTTGAAGATCTCATGAATTAGTAATTAAGGAAGCCTTCTTTTTTAGAGTATTTCATTGGAACAACACTTTCAGGCATGTGGTGTGATTCTTGGTGTGTCCTACACAGGGCCAGGAGTCGGATTTGATGATTCTGATGGGTCCCTTCCAACTCAATATATTCTATGATTCTGTACAGATAATTTTCCCTCATTTCACGAGCTTGGCTGTGATGAAACAGTGTCCTGTACTTAAACAGGCATGAGAAACTTAACCTAAGGAGCTGCCAGCTTCAAGGGCCAAACCCTCTCCTTTCACTGACAAATGGGATGTCAAGGCTGCTCCCCATCATGGCCAGCAAAGCTGAACACATGTGTGTGAAGAGCAAAGAGAACAGTCCAAAGGGGTTGGTAATTCTGCATGCTTTTCAGTAGATACAGATGCTCTAGGAGACATTTTATTTTGTGTCTTCCAGCTGCCTCTATTTTTCATGGGGATGAGCAATCCTTGCTTGTTCTTGAATCCTTTTCAGCCCCAGAACATCATGTCACTTTGGCTGGAGTAAACACTTTCCTTCTGTGACGGCCTTGGGTCATAAGTGGAAGGGCACATAAGAACTTGGTTGATGCTGTGATATTTTTCTGATTCCAAATCTGTTCCTCTGAAAAAACATTGAGGCTACTCATAAATATTCAGAAACCACTTAGTCACTCAAATTTTTAGTCTTCTTCAACTAAGTGAGCTATATAATCAAGTTTAGTATGGTAACTTTGGGGAATCCACTTTTTTCCCCAAACGTTTTCTTTATAAGGCTGGTATATATCACTCATCTGTATTACTCTACAGCTCCATGGTGTTTTGTACATTTATTATATCATATGTTTATTCAAGATCAACGTCCTGTGTTGAAGTTTTACCTTAGGAGAGAGCTGACACAAAAGTGTTGAACATCCCTGCTACCTGGATTGCAAACACCAGATTTCATGGGGTGTCTGTGGTACAGAGATTGACTCTCTCTTTCTCCATTGGATAGTATGTGCCCATTTGGGCTTTGATAGGTTGAAAAAAAATGGGATTGTTCAAAAGATTTGTAAATGACAGGGTATGCTTCCAGAACTGAGCTTACGTTGCTTGCCACCACTACCACACAACCCTAGAGTTTTTCTATAGACATTCACACATTTTTCTTTCTCTATTCACCATGCTTCCATGCTGGCCTATTGGCTTATTTAGCCAACAAAAAAATAAACATGTTAAGTTTCAAAACTGAATAAAGTCTGTGTGGACAACTCTTGTTTTGATCAAACTTTTCTGGACTCCAAGAATACAAGAGATTAATTTGGTTAGGTTAGTGGTGGGAGAGGATTTTGCATCTCTCACATTTTGACTATTTTGGTGATTGTTGCTTTTTATTTGAATGCAAGTATTATAAAAATGTTTGTTGAAAAAGCATTTCGCCTTCTGCCTCATTGTTCTGATGGTACCTTCCACTGTGTAAAGTTGCATTATATCCACTGAAAGACACAAATGGAGCATAAACTAATATAGCAATGACTAAAGAGCCAGGATGGGAATGCTTGAGAGATCCCATCACATATGCCCTTCTTGAGTCACTGACATGGTTACAGTCGGGCGAGATGCTGATATTTGACCTCCATTTCATAGGACAAGGTGAACTGCTGACAGATGTTGACCTTACAGGCTTGCACATCTGCAATTCTTCCCTGCCATTTGCACAAAATAGCTTTGATTAGCTCATTTTCAGATTGTGCTTCAGTGCCCATTTGTTTTGCCTGGCTCTTGACAAAACGCAGTGCAGTCAATCTGAGGACAAAAATTGTGATCAGTTTTCAGTTAAGTAATTGGGAAATGATTGGATTTTACACACTTTTTAGCATAGTATGCCTGAATAAGAAAAACAAACACATCACAATGTTATTTTGTATATGTTCTGCATTTTTAATAATCTTTGAACTGAGTCTTCCTCTTTTATTCCATGATTGTAATAATCTGGATTTATTTTGTTTCTGGTAATGAAAGGAAATTGTGTGCAAATTCTATCCCCAGACCAGCCAGATTAACAACTGTAAAACCCTTCAACCCTCTAGTTGGCAAATGATTTATTGACATGACATTCAAATGTGTTTTGCTTCAGCATTAATGACAGGAGTTCCAGAACTTGTCACTAAGGTGATAAATGGATCCTTATATGTACAGCCTTGAAAAACTGGGAATGGTGCCATTTTCCCCCTTCAATTTATTGAAAATCACCTCTCTTTACATTTACAGGAAGTAACAACTTTTTTTTTCCATGCTCTAGTTATAATATATCACCATTTTGTTTATGAACAGTTAATTACTTTATTCGACCTTGTGTTATTGGGGGGGTATGGGTTAGTACACAGGAAAAGCACTCTGAAAACAGCTGTTGCAGGACTGATATTTTTTTGACCTTGAAGAAGATAACTGGAATGAATAAAACAGCCTAATCAAATATAATAGTAGTAAAACTGCTATGGTCATGAAGTGCACTGATGGCACATTTCGTAATGTGTCTGGTTTAAGCATATCTATACAAGCTTATAAAAATGAGGAAAAGAGGTTCCCAAGGGCAAGTTGTTCCTATACTGAGGAAAAAAAACATTGACACTGCAGCCTACAGCAGTTGCTGAAATATTTATGCAGATAAAAAATAACAGATTTAATCATGTTGTTATGAAAGTTGGAGCTCTCTGATATTTGCAGAAGGAAGATGTGAGGAATGGTTTCACTCTTACTCAAAGTGCAGAGAGAAATTCCATTTATTTTGTATCAAAAGCTTTTACTCTGAAGATTCATAAGCATTTGTGAAAAAGAACCTATTTTAGTGAATTTCTTATTTGGGATTTGGTTTCACAAAAATATTGTGAATCTAACAAAACTAGTTCGATTTCCAAACCAAAGAATTCAGACTGTTCATTCTATGATGGCTGTTATTTCAGCAAACTGATTTAACTTGTAGAAAAAAGAATCCTACAATGTTCAAACAAAAATGAAACACTTTTGTGCTGAAAGATTTCAGTAATTACCATTCTTTCTTATTATTAACAGTAAACAAGTTGAGAAAATTTTCCTGATTGACTGTTTGACCTGGTTTTGGTGAGAATTACTTTTAAAAATAACTCAGCAGTTTCCCAGGACACAAAGACCATTTTCATTCTTGTGTATTATCAAAATTTTGTAATAAACACAATCTGGTTGTATGGGTCGTTTGGTATTTTGAAAATACTTTGCATTCAGATGACCCTGATAGGTTCCTACCTTTTGCTGGTGTGGGTAGGCAGTATGACACCAATTATTTCACAGCTCAGACACTGCACAGCTATGCAGGCATGCTGGAAGCACCCAGGTGTCAGGCTGCAAGGGAGGGGGAAGGCAGCAATGAGAATCAGTGTTGACAGCCCCAAATTCACTTCCTTGCAGCAGGGACCATGCCAGCCTTCTCAACTCACTGCTTTAAGGTGCCTAAACTGAACTGCTGTTATTCAGATGAAAATTAGGACTTCTCTGCCAAAGAAAGCAGGAGTAAGCTCAGTGTGAGTGGATCAATTGCTCTGGTGTAAAGCTCAATACAAAATGCCCCCCAGACTAGGAACAGCTTCTGCATCTCTATCACAGACCATCCATTACAAACCCAGCAGTCCAGGCACTGTAATTAATACAGTGCCAGTAGTTTTTAAATGCGACCGTACTTTGTCACAACTCTAATGTGAAAAATTGGATTGAAACTCCTGGGAGAACAAATTTCCCTTCTACAGTGAATCTGCAGCTCTTGTGCAAAGCAATCCTCCAAAATTCATGCATCTGGAAAAAGGATAAGATGAAAGCAGAAAGTGCCCTGTATGCAAAAAGCTTAAAAGTAACAGGGAATTTACTGAACTTTGATGTACACTGAAAATGTTTAAATGCTTAAATGTCTCAGAGAATTTTTTCATTAAACTTTCTTTCCCCATCTTTCCTAACAGTAGTACAGAAATAGCTCTATTATTGACTGTTCTATAAAAAATTATCTTCATCTTAGACAAACTCAATCAGATTCATAGCTGGTATATTTCTGAATGCTGTTTGTTCTGGAAAATGTGGCCTGTTCCTTAGTCAATTAGATTTCCATGTAAAACTATCTGCTATGATTCCCAGGAGCTTTATTCCATGTGAAATGTTAAAGGTAGATTTCCCAAGTCTTACAGGTAACACTCCTACTGTTCAATAGTGTAGGATGCAATTTAAGGTCAGCATTAGTTAAATGGAAAATATGAGCTGTTTTATACTTGAACAGAAACCACAGGCCTTGCAAAATACCAGTGAAGTTTCAGTGCTGTGAGAAAAATAGTGATGCATTTTTTATTGTTATGAAATTCCTGATAAAGGCTGAAATAGCTTTCATAGCAGAGATTTAAATAAAGTTTCTATTACACTGCTTCCTGGCATTTTATCAAATCAGATTGATGTAGACAATGTATAATATTATCAGCATCTATCCCATATTCAGACTCTCCAAAGCATCTGAAGACATATTTGGGGGTGCATGGGGTTATTTTTGCTTATTTGTCAATACCTATGGCGTAAACTGGAGACATAATGATGCTGTGAAGTAGCTCATTCTGATAACAGGTAACACCTTACATTGCTTTTAGCCTGTGTTGCTCATTGTTGGCTCCTTTCAGACTGACTTGTGTGGAGATGTTTGTGAAGTGCTGGTGACTCGGTGTGGTCCCCAGAAAAGTTGTCTGTTGTCTTCTGTAGCCTCCTGTGACCTGTTTTCAAAAAGAAAGGCAGGTGGAGAAGCTGTGATAAAGAGAATGGTTAAGATTAAGATATGATACATCAGCTTGTTTAGGTGTATAGTGCTTATTACATGCACTCATATATGACTTGGGAGGAGGGGTGATCTCTGGTGGAAAAGATGAGTCAAGGTGACATAGAAGAACCAGAGGCCTGAGGAGGAATTCAGACCACAGTTACCCAGATGAATGATGGTAAGTGAACTTCATGCCTGTTGATGAAGAAAGTATGAACTACCCAAACATTAGAGTATTCTTAATTAACCTTATCAGGCCAGCAGAGAGGACAGGTTCTCACCGTAGTGCCATTAGGGCACTGCTGGATGCAGTCAATAAAAGACAGGATGTGCTGCAGAGGTAAGAATGGGGTGATAAACTCTGCAGAAGGTATAATGCTGTAACCAAGTGTGCTTCCCCATTTAAGGTACAAAGGGCAGCACTGGAGAGAGGAAAACAGCAAGTTCAGGAAAGAATGGTGGAAAAATTGCCCTGCAAAGCAGAACTCCCTACAACAGAAAGTCAATGGAACCAGGAATTTAAAAAGGATTTTAAAGTGATTATAAATAATGACAAGCGTTTTGGGAAATAGCTCGAAAATCTCAGGTATCAGCTAATCTTTATTGGATCAGGAGTAGATGCAATGATAAGGGACAACTAACCCACTTGTACTCACTGAGAAGTTCTTAAATCCTACATTGAAACCTCTGCTGGGCACAGGTTGAGAGTACTGGATGGCATTTTTAGTGCAAAAATTCTGAATTCATATATTGCTTGAACATTAAAGAGGAAAGAATGGTCAGAGTCACTAACATAGTTGCTCATAATTTTACCCCTAAAACACCTAAAAATTACTTTTCAGAGCTCTCTTGTATTTCTATGAAAAGTTATTGTTACATGCCTTCTTTGTGCTTGTTCAGACATAAATCAAAAAAGAATCTTTCCATCAAAAGATCAGCATGAGACCAACCTCTGAATGCTGACCTCAGAAAAGTAGTCTTGTGCTGCTGCAAAATTAGGCACTTCTGTGTCTCTGCTCTGAATAAGCTGTTAACCTTCACCCTTTCCCCAGCATTAGCAGAAAACATCATTGCTACTTATCATTGTTACTCATTGTTTTCAAAACACACGGTTTGAAATCTTTGTCTAGAGAAGATTTTGCAAAAGTTGCATATGTACAATTAAAACTTATGGGATATGAATAAACTGTAGCTAACAAGCCAAAGACCCCTTTGAAACAGGACTTTTAAGATGTGATTTGAACACTATGATAGAGAGCACCTGATGGGTAAAAATCCTGGATTGAAGAAAAGGCATGAAATGATAGACCATTAAAGAGGGAAGGACAGATGCATTTGTTCTATAGATGTACTTTAAACTTTACTTGTCTTTTAATTCTACTCTCATTGTAAGCCAAAGCCAAATTTCGTACATTTTCAATTTATTTTCCTTTTCGTGGTCTACTGGACTTGTCACACCCTGTGCTCAGTGTAAGGTTTGGAAAGTGCTCACATTCACAGCTCTGCCTATTGTCTGTACTGGGCTGGGTTTGAGCCCATGTTCCAGGATATGAATAGCTGTGCATGGCCAAGTGTCCTCTGACAGGCAATTGCTGAAGGTGAGCAGAACTGACAGTTTCTTTGGGTTTAAGGGCCAGGGTGACCCTAGCTTTGCAATTTAAGAGTGGGTTTTGTTCTGTGAGTCTGGAGGTAGCACTGGTTACTCCCTTGCATCTCAAAACTAGACCAGAGGGAAAAATAAACATGTCTCTTAGCACTGTCTAAGAGCAAGTTTAGATCTCTGCCCACTTGTTGTGCTGTCTGTTCTGAATCTCACCTGAGGCAGCTGGCACTTCTTGTGTACTGCAGGGTGAGCTGCAGTGTCCAAACCAGGACAATGGATTCCTCCTGAGGAGGCAGGGAACACTGGGCATTTCAACATCCCCTGGGAGCCACAGCTGCATTCCACCCTCTAACTCAGCTGTGGAGAGCCTGAGGGCATTCTGGCACTTACTCAGACTTTTGAGAACCCTCTTAATAAATAGCAACACAAGTAGAACAAAGAGTCAACATAACATCACTTGCACGCTTTTAGCAACCTGGTATAAAAAGATCATGTAGTCCATAAATAGTCTGATAGAACAGAAAGAATTATCAAAGTCATGTGGACCAATGTTCAGAACAAGCCTCATGTCAGAAAAGCCTCACTCATTTCTGCATAGAGATCAAAAACTTGTGTTTGGACAGAAGAGACAGATCTGACCTTGCTGAGAAGACTTAATATCTTCCTTCACCACATACAGTGTCACACTGTTCCAGTGGCTAATTATTCACCCTTGCTGCTGGGAATGTGCTATTTCTGGTTTGATTTTGTTTAGCTTCTGCTCCTATTTTAGCTTTTTTTTTTCTTTCTTTTTTTTTTTTTTTTTGGTTGTTTTGCTTTGTCTTTCTTGTCTTATTCTCCCTTTGCAAAATTAAAGACACAGGCACAGCCAGTAATCTTTTGCTTATGTTGGCACTATTAGACTGTAACTGAATCACTGCTTAGCCAAATTCAGGCTAAGCACCTCAGATTTCAGTATCTATGTTAGACTTTACATAGCACAAATTATTTCTGTTTTTTCTGATCCCTCTTTCGTTTGCCCTTTTCTCCGACACGAAGATCAAACTGTTCCTATGACAGATCTTATTGTCTTGTACACAGAGGTAATACCTCTCTCTGTGTTCTAGCTGCCTATCAAACCAAAGATACCCCTTGGCAGGATGAATATTTTCTCTTTAGCCTATGCTGAGTTTTTTGGACTGGTGCAATTATGGACAGGAAGGGAAGGGATGGAAATTTCTCCAGAGCAGTACAGAAAAACGAGCTGCTGCTCCTTCTGAAATAAGGTTTGGGGTAATCCCCTATGTGCATGGGACAAGGTGATTTATTGCCAGTGTGGCTGGTCACCTACTGTTACTGTGCCACAGGATCTGCTGCCTGTGGAAACCTGGCGCAGGAGATCAGGACAGCACTGAGGCTGCAGACAGCCATCTTTTCACTGGGTGAATGTAGTTCTACTGGATTGTGAATGTCAGGGCTGTAAAATACATACAGTGTTTTAAGTATGTGCCTCTGGGTTAGTACCTAAAACTGTTTTCTATCAGAACTGAGAGATACTTTATGGTTATAGTCCTTTCACTTTCTGTGCATTATGTCAGCTATATTTTTAAACAAGTGTATTCAAAATTGTTCAACAGACATTTTCTTCACATATATTTCAAACTACTGCTTATCTAAAAGAGAATTTTAAAAATGAGATATATGCTGTCATTTATCTGCAGGTTACTTAAGTAACCTGCTATTACTTCTACTCCAGGATTGAATGAATCACATTTTTATAAGCAGAAAGAAACATAACCAAAAGATTTCCAGATAGTCTCTGTGGTCATTAGATCTAAGTACCTGGTAACATTAGTAATTTCACTGTGTGTTATCTGAATCTTTAAGCTTTGAATCATCTGTCAGTTAGGCTGTATGTTCCTGAGCCAATTTTGAAAAAGGAAATTAGGTTCCTAGTTTTGAAAGCTGAATGGCATCAGAGTGAATTAGGCTCTAAAATCTGGCTTGATTCTGTTCACTATCTGTGCCATGACTGCAAGGCACTGTAAGTCAGCCATGCCTTTGCAAGAATTTGTGGGTTTTTTATTTTACACTGAAAAAGTTATCCTAAATACACAATATATTCAGCCATGAAATTTGCTAATGTATTTATATGCTGTTATGAGTAACACAGGCAATCTTAATTAATAAGTCACAATTTCTTATTAGGTCCCTACTCACTAAGTGGCATGTGACTCAGTTAAAAGGAAATCATCAGGCAAAGCTCTGGTGAGTGCTTTAGAAATACTGTAATGGCTGCACTGCAATTAATGAAGTGTTAGAGATAATCCATTGCCATCTGTCTTTATTTTGCTAAGCCACTCAAGCAGAGACCATATTTGAAGGGAGAAAAGAAAATCCAGGTCTAGAAGAATACTGCAAATGAGTATTCACCAACATTTGTTCCATCTCTGAGCAGCTGTTCAGTTGTGATCGTGTTCATACCTCCTTTTATTCTCTATTCATGATCATTCTCACAAATGAGGTTTTTCTTCACACAAATACCTAATTGCCAAGGAGCACGTTGCTATTCTTCTATTCACAGTGCTTTTGCCTCTCAGCCAGGGACCCAAATCAAACTGACTCTGCTGGTCGACAGCCGGCTGCTCACAACAACCTGGGAGCAGTTCTGAGGTGAGACTTGCACAAAGGGCTTTGGTACAAAACGTCCCCAGGACTCCCCACTTCTGAACCTCAAGTAAAAGAGAGAACAAATGCAGAAATGACTGAGATTGTCAGGAATATGGCTCACTAAACCTTTTGGCCAGCTGCAGAATTTCTTAAGCTCTAAGCTGGGCTGCAGCCCCAGGGGTTTGGAAAGGCTGGTCTGAAGGTAGGAAGCTCTTTTTCTTCTTTTTAACAGTAAACTACACTGAGGGAACAATCTTTTCAAACGGCTGTGCTCATATGCATACTTATATGAACATATGTGGTGGCAGTGCTGCATGGGGATACAGATGGAATTCCCCTGTATCTGTGCATCTCAGGAATCTTAAATGATTTCTTTTTTCCTGGTTCTGGTTCTGCTTTCCCCCTTTCATCATGGAGACTCACCTCTCTGTCCTACTTACCCACCTTGTGTTCATCAAATACAGATACAGTTCAATCATTAGTACACTTGCACCACTCTGAAGACAACTAAGTCTCTTTCTAAATAAGTTTAATTAGTCTTTGTCTGGAACACTGACCTGCTATTTGGTCCTTTTAAACCAAACAGAAAATACATGGTAATAATTATAAGTCTGCAGCTCTCTCCAAGCAATGATTTTTGTGATAATGAAGGCAAAAAACTGGTAAAATCAGAAAATTGTTTGTGAGCATCTTTAAAACAGTGTGAAAAGCACTGACCTTTATGACTGTTTATTCCACTCAGTAAAATTGTCCAAATGAAACACTGACAGTTTTATTACCTAATGGACTGTAATAAACCAAAATTCAATATTCTTTTTTCACTACAACTATTATTTTGGAGCATCTTGAAAGATTTTTTTTCTTCATGTCCAGAAACATAAAATGCAGTAATTCAAGATACACCAAACATTTGGCCAAATAGATTTTGACAAAAGCTCTTCATCAATATTTTACTGAGAATGAAAAATGAACATCTCCTTTTTATTTATTCTCTCAGGAGCCTAGCAACCTCTCACTATGCTTCAAGGGAAAACTCAGTGCTTCTGAAATGATAAAGTCTTTCATGCAATCTTTTAAGAAGGTTCCAGTGCCACACGCCCATAACTTTTTATTTACTTTTTAATGGGATCTTTTTCTCAAATTCGTATCTGGCATATTTTTGAGTAGTATTCATAGCAAAGCAACACCTTGTCTACATAGGTATTTATCCCTGCAGAGATCTGCATTTTGATTTTATCTGTGTGTGAAATGAATTCTGACAGCTCAGCTTATGAGTAAAAATGAAGGCTGCTTTTACAAAGTCAGTCTCCTTATGCACTCCCCTGCTAAACAGGCTACAAAAGTCTAGCAGTTTCATCAGGGTGAGGAAGCCTCTAAGACTGTTGGTTTCCACTGCATGACTTAATTATAATGCTGTGTAGGGTGAAGTAGCTCAAAAAGCTGAACAAAGAATGAAGACCTGTCCTTATTTATTGATAGTCAAATATTCCCACCTTTACCATTCATGAGCATTTTATCCAT
Source organism: Cinclus cinclus (assembly GCF_963662255.1). Classification (NCBI taxonomy): domain Eukaryota; kingdom Metazoa; phylum Chordata; class Aves; order Passeriformes; family Cinclidae; genus Cinclus; species Cinclus cinclus. Next base: position 114,283,115 of record NC_085046.1, on the reverse strand, counting down.
GTTTGATTCCATTAAGGGAAATATGCACACATGGCAGAGGGACAGATATTGCCTTTTACAGACCACTGAGGAATTGTAACCTAAGTGGTCTAATGGCTCCTTGACATTTCTTGCCTCCTTTTGCTGAGAAGCTGGGGGAGAGGTCACATCTCCCATTTTATTGAAATTGGAGGTTCCTGTAGGAGATGCGGTGGAAACTTTCAACAGCTCCATGAAATGGGCCCTTTTTTGGAAATCCCATGCCTGCCTACAGAGGGAATGCCAGGGCAATGAGGTCTTCTCTTCCTTGCTGGCATGGGTCTCTTGGAGAAGGTGCAAATGTGGAAAGACAATCACACTTCCTCAGCTGACACTCAGCCCTTGGCTGTCAGGTGATCCATGGCCTTGAGTGCCAGCTAGCACTGGTTATGCTATTTTGGGCTCATCTATTCTGTGATGGCAGATAGTAGGACTTAGAGTGTGCCTTCCTTTCTGATGGCCAGAAAATATCCTTTGATTGGCCTCAGTCCCGTTATTGTGAGTGATTTGAATTATAATGAAACCTCTAATATTTTTCATAGGAAAATGTACAGTATGTCATAGACCTCTGGAAAGGATGAACAAGTCCATGGCTTGGAATGATCAAGAGCAGCTTTTGGTGCCTCATTCTGCAACAGAGATTTGCCTGCAGCCTTTTTTTCTGTAGCATTTACCTTCAAACATTTTCTCAGCATCAATCTGTTGGTCATTCCATCACAGAAAAGAATCCTCCTTTGCAACATGCGATAAAGCTGCAAGCACACATAAAACATCTTAGATCATAGAGATTTTCTCAGGAGTGACTGATAATCAGAGAGATAAACTGACAGGGAGTTAGTTGATGTAGAAGTAAGGCCTTGACATAAATCTTTCTAAGGAAAGGGAATAGCTGGTAAAAAAAATGAAAAATAGAGTCTCAAATATTGAGGAAGTTGGAGAGCAGTCTAAGTTACAGTGCACTTGCACATCCAGAATACCTACTCTGAGAGGACAGTAAAAGTAAATCAGAGCATCAGTTCTCCCAGCATTCATGTTTCAGTATGGTTCTGGTATATATTCCTGGTTTGACAGGGTCAGCAGTTCATTGCATCTAAATGCATGTTTGTCTCCTTAAAGGAACTTTCAGATCATGTTTGCTTGGTTACTTCAGTCCTCAGAAGGGTATGTTCCCAGTGAAAACTGGCTGCTGTGCATTTTAATGTTACAAGATGCAGAGCACTGCACATCCCTGAATCTGAGGGCACAGTTAAGCCCTCAGAACAGCTGAATTGTGTCTTTGTACAACAGGGGATTTGATAATTGGGCAGATGGAGCATGAAGGAATGAAGCTAGAGAGCTGGTGGCCCAAATTCCAGGCTGAATCCAACAAATTACATTGTAAGAATGATTTTCTGTCTTTAAAACATCTTTATAGCAGGGCTGTAATGGAGATAAAGGAAATATTATTTGCTGCTGTAGTATCATTCAAATGTCATTCTTTTAGAAGCCTGCTATGCTGCTCATAAGCAGGCACGGGGCAGCAGTCGAGTCATGATGCTGTCTGCATTTATAACTGTTCCCACTGAGCAAAATCCTAAGGCCATTCAGTGCCTGCATGACAGGGAGCAGGGGCATGTCAGAAACATATCCTGTTATGTTTGGGGTGCAGTTAGAGATAATAATAAGTTGGCTTATAGTTTTAACCAACAATGATTAGATGCATCTCTGCCAGATATGTAGAAAAAACATCTGTAATGTTCATGTCAGTGTTGCATCCAGATTCTTTCATCAGTTGTGCATGGGAAAAAGAAGTAGTTTGAAATATTGCCAACACATGGATATTAGGTTATTACTTTAATTGACTGCATCAGCAAATGCACAGAGGTATCACTTACCAGACAAGTTTCTCTTGGTTAGTCTCTGATAGTGGATTTCTGTTCACATAAATGGAGTTTCTAGAGCTTCCTAAGGAAAGAAATATGAGGAACAGACATCCCATTTATCATCCTCAGGCCAGCGGGGACATTGAATATTTTAACTGAGTTTTGACAAATTGTGTGTAAGTCGGTGATCTAGGAATGAAGTTCTGGAAACCATTGTCTGAGCATTTGTAAAAACAAGTAGGAAATTTAATATATTAGGAGCCAGAGGGAAGGAGTATGCCAGTGCTGTGCAGAGAGAAACTTACACTTGAGACAGGGAATAAACTGTAGTTATAATTACAGAAAAAAATTTTGGCTGCACTGAAGGATGTTTTGTCATTGATTGCAGAGGGAATAGAATTTCATCCAGAGCATGTAGGAGTAAACAGTACTTGTTAGGATCATATATTTAAGACAGATACAGGTATAAACTAAAAGACAGATGGTCCAGAGAGAGCAGTAACAATTAGGAATAAAATTACTTTTTTCCCTGAACAGTGAACTTTGTGTGTGGTTTTGTAATGGATTTTTTTTTTTGCTCTGCAGGGCAATTTGAGAAAATATGTTTTGTTCCTTCTCCTTCTTTAAATTTTATGCTTTCAAGCTGGTTTATGTGAAAAGGAAAAAGAATGCAATCCTTAGGTAAGCACTTGCTGCTCCAGGAGAAAATATTTTGACCTTTGCCTTATGCATTAATGTAGTGGCACTGAGTGCCAATCCCTAGAAAAGAAGTTTCACATCAGTGCAGAAACTGACAGTAACTGTGTTGTGTTGATGCCATCTTTGTGCAGGGCTGTGATCTCTCACTGGCTCTGTAGAAGTGCCACACTGCCCCTTCTTTCCAGACATGTCAGCAGGTCCTAAGAGCACATTTCTGATAGCTGAGCATTCCCATGGCACACTGCTAAAAAAAGCTGCTACTAGTTCCTGACCTGAGATCTCATTGCAATACAAAATGCTTTCTCACAACTCCTCTGGTTTAAAACCTGTAGGATGCATTCTTATTTTACTTGTGCAGAAAGCAATGCTGCAAGAGGAACTGTGTGGACACAGAACATATTCTGCCAGTGGCAAAACAGGCATTATGAACTTCACTGAAGTATGAACCAAAGTTTGTTTTTAGCAGTAGAAAAAGCACTAAGGGTACATTCTATTCATTCCAGATCTACCTGGGGTCCCAGAGCTCCACAGAGATGAAATTACAGCAGCTCTGTGATGCTAGTGCTTAAGGGACTGTCTTTGCCCTGGGTGACACCTCATGAAGAGGATGTTATCTTAGCAGGACTTTATCAGCTGTGTAAACTCAAGACTTGAAAAATTCCCTCTTCCGAGTGTATCATTAAAAGCTGAGGAAATCTGTCATCCCCTGAAACACTTTGGAAAGCCTGCAGAGTTTTTAACTTCCCTGCTTCCATTTCCATGCTGGAAAATCAAGTGTGGGGAAAATGATTTTTTTTTATTTCTTGATATTATAGTGTTTTGAATGCAGAAATTCAAGGAACATGGAATATAAATGTGCAATGAAAGAACTGATCTGACTGCCAGAACCTCAGCCAAGATTCAGTGCAGCTGTGGCTCACCAAGAGAAGATAGGTCAAGAAGTCTCTGTATCACCCATATTGGTCTGGCTGTTCAGAATATCAATTCTGCTCATTGCTCTTGGATTATACACTGAGGAGAAGAGGAAAATTAACTAGCTCTCTGGAATGCAAGATGAGAAATAGTTTTGCTGCCCAGACTCACATTTTTGAACTATGATTCTGCTGATATCAGCAGGTGTCTGCTGAATCATCTTTCTCTTTTGCTGTTTCCTTGGTCCTTTTAAAGGAAGAATAACCACAGTAAAATAAGATGGAATAAAATACAGATGAACTTCAAAGGAATTACTGCAGCAGGGACTGAAGATCCACAAAAAGACACGGTAAATATAACATAAACATAAGCAAATTCTGCTGTACCAAAATGTGAATTTCAATTGTTTTGATACAAATATTCCAACCAAATACAGAAACGGAAACTCCAGAATAGCACAAAAATGATAACACACATGCACAGACACACACATAAATACTTGCAAGCTTTCTGTTTCAGTGCCAGACCTTAGCAGTAGGAGATCATTAGCCTGTTTTTCAGAGTTTCAGGTCTAATTTTTGTCTCTTTTCTAACAGAATAATTTCTCTGACTTCAAGAGATATGTTCCCCACTACTCCAAGAAAGATACTACATATAGGCTGGAGAAATACATGCAACTTACCCAGACAAACAAATTTCCAGATTCTTTTCTGCCTTCAGCGAAGAACTGGGGGTTTAGTCTTGCCTGTCTAAACATAACAGTAAAGATTTTTTGCTTTCACAAATGAATAATATTACAGATTATCTTCTGTGTGTTTCAGTTGCTATTTCTGAAAATACATGTATATTTTCATTTGTCCTAAATTTTCTATTTTTTTAATAAATAAAAAACTACAATAAATATTACTGGCACTCTTTGTTAAAGTATATGGAAGAGTTTAATCCATATCACAGTTTTAAGGCAAATTTTTCATTTGAAATTAATATAGTACAACTGAAAACTGCTAACAAAGTGTAATGTCTAGAGCTGCTATGCATATATCACAACTGAGGAAGTACACTTCCATATTATCACTTCAATGAATTAGCACATCTCCTAATGGAAAATTCCATTAAGAAGAAAGGTCTTTGTTTTTTGTCTTTTTTTGTTTGTTTATTTGTTTGCTTGTTTGGGTTTTTTATTGTTTGTTTGTTGGGTTTTTTTGTTTGTTTGTTTTGTGTTTTTTTGTTTGGTTGATCTTTTTTTGTGGGTTATTTTAGATAAAATGTCTCTATTTTAAGATTTTGTGTCCAATCATTTTCCCTCAGCCTTTGCTAATACCACCTGGGGGGTAGGAGAAGTGCTCATGACTAGGGTTTGTTTAGTGCTGTGTGTGAGCACTTAGCCCTCAGCCTGCCTGGGACATATGTTTCTTCAAAAGCTGATTGAGGAAGGCAAAGTTGGACTTCTGCTCTGAATGTCTCTCCCAAAAGCCCATTCTCCTCTGTTGATACCAAGATAATTTCAGCTGCACTTTCCAGGGGAATATTACCAAATGGATAAGGAAATGAAGAAGTTATTTAATATTTATGTGTTTTAAGGTGGTGTCTTGGTCAGCTTCTGGAATGCAAGAAGGTGGTGCACAAAGAGCTCAAGAAAGCTCTGCCTGATGACCTCAGGACTGAGAGGAACAATTCTAGTGGGATGGCCCCAGGCTGACCCAGGGCAGCTCACTAAGCAAGCAAAACCCTGCCCTGTTCTTTCCCTTAGTTTTCTGATGATTCAGGGAGTTGAATCAGTTCCCTGCAAGGTCAGAGCAAGGTGAGAACAGAGAGGAGAAGGAAGAAGAGGAAGAGCCTGGCCCCTTCAGCAACACCAGTCTTCCAACGGGGCTCAGCCCAGCTCAGCTGATCACCTTTTGGCTCAATTCACATGAAATATAGAGATAAAGCTAGAAAAACTGTTTGATACTCAAGACTTACTCATTCACCACCTCCACATATCAGTGAAGAATAGTTTATGCATGCAGAATTTCCAATCGCTTCTTATGTATTTCAACAATAATATTCATATGTCTACATGCTGGGTTTAGCCTTGTTCAACAAGAAACATATTCTCAGTCCCTGTCAGGTATGCAATTTTTCTGTGTGGGTACGCTGTTCAGTGTGGTCCATTCAGCAGGAACTAGTTAATTTACTTGTGAGTTAATCCGGAAAACCTCTGTGGCAGCCTGAAACAAAGAGGGATTGATGAAAAAACAGACACAGCAGTCATTTATTTGGTGATGTGGTCTGAATAAGAGAAGAACAGTAATGGGTTATTTAAACAAGCCTGCTTTATTGTCTTTGTGCTAACAAGATTCTGTGACATTACAGAAGGAGATCATCAAAAGGTCCAGTAAAGTTCCCTGCCCTTTAGTGTAAAATTTCTCCAATTTCCTCCAGGCAGAAACAATCTGCTGACTAGTGGCATCTGCCCTGTGCTGCTCAGGCTCCTTTAGAGTGAATGAAGTTGTGCTTCCTTCCACATTTAACTAAGGGAAGTGAAGGAAGAATTTCTTGCCGGATGTATACATGCATGTGCTTATGTATAACACTACATACAGATGCACGTACATATACTGAAATATGTGTATGTATGTGTGATTGCATGCATTATATATATATATATATATTTAGAGAGAGACAAAGAGAGATGATTGCAAGTATTACAAGTACATATAGGCAAAAATAATTAAACTAGACCTGCAAAAGTATGGCTTAGAGTTGATCAAAAACAGCAAGGCAGGAAGTGAGTTGATAAGTTTCTGCTGCTACAATCTCTGTTTAGGTCAAGTACACTGGCAGTAGGAAAAGCATTGCCTTGTCAGCCTGTATCTGCAAAAAGCAAACACATTCTGGTCAATGCCATCTGCCCCTTTAATGTGACTTAGGCACACAGGATGGGTAATGCCAAAATGTTTTAGCAGGGCTGTGCTGTCTAAGGGGAGTGAAGATGTTCAGTATTTGATATGTGGAACAGTTGGAGATATGGCAGAGTGGACCAACAGAGATACAGAAAACATGACCTCTGAGGAAAAAGACTTGAACTTGTCTACCCTAAAGAAGAAAAGATTAAGGAGAAGACAAAAGAAGAGCTTCCAAGTAAAAATTAAAATACAAAGGAATAAACTGTCCCTAGAACCATAATGAATTAGATAAGGGGGAATAAAATCAGATTGTATCAAGGAAGATTTAGGTCAGAGACTATGAAAAGTTTCTACAGGGAGAAAGTACATATGTACACACAGAGGAGATGTGACTGCCAGCACTGAGGTCTTCAAGAAGAGAGCAGAAGATCAACTATCTTGAGGGACCTGGATTACGGTTTTCTGCAGAGGGCTGGAATTCTTAAGGCTCCTGCCAGGCTCATTTTTCTGACTTTTCGGTGATTTTCAAGCTATTTTATCAGGCCCAATGATTTCTGACTAGAAAATGGAATCAGTATGCATCAGGGACCCTTGGGATATGCTAGGAAGAGATGAAGACATCTGATGATTGTGCATCTGCTACACGAGCATGCTATGCCCAGACAAGGAGAACACAGACTGTGAGTGTATCCTTTTGGTGTATTATATATGACAGTTGGAGACACTGAAATTGGCTTTGTGTGCCCCTGCAATGGAGACAAATACTCCTTTATTTCCCAAAACACAGAGAAATGCATTAAAACAAATGTTCTGAGTTAGGATTAAGCTCGACAAATCCAGGAAACTGAGAGTTAAACTTCTCACTCTTTCCCATAACTGAAAACTGTTGTGCTTGGTCCTTGATGCATAGCTTGAAATTTTTGCATAGTTTAGTTAATTTAGAGGATTTAGGAAGGCTTGCTATAAATATTACATAACAGTAACAGTCTGTTGTATTAAGAACGAATACCAAGGACTTTATCAGAGACAGAAGATGAAGTTTGAATCATGGCAAGGGGGTATGTAGAAAATGATGATAAAATAGATGTAGGAGCAGTTCAAGCATACTAATATATGCTAATTTTCTTTTATCTTCAATTCAGCTTGCTTTCTCCTGACCCCATTTTCCAAAGGACCAAACTGTTGCGAAACCAGAAAACCAAGTACTGCATAATACTTCCTGGACTTTCTTGGATGCATTAGCTCAAAGAATGCTTATGACTTCAGTGGATTTGAATCTTATGAATGCCTGATAGCAGTGTGTGGTGATAATGTAACCGGCAACATAATTTATGTTCATTGTTTTGGAGGAGGGAGAGAAATCATAGAATATGCTACTTGTAATACATTGTTTTATCAAAGCATTTTACCCTTTCAGCACCACCATCTGTCATGTCTTGGAAAACCCAGATGAAGTAGAGTAGGACATGAGGCTTATGCACACAAATGACAATACCCATCAACTCTTTTCCCCCAGCATGCCCACAGATTGCTCATGAGGTTGGGCTGCTACCCCTGGAACTTTCCACTCAGAGATTTTTGCAGAAAAAAAAAAATCATTAGAAATAAAAGCAAATAAGGAATGTGAGCAAATAAAAAGGGAGCAAGGGAGAAAGTGACTTTTAAGAGCAAGACTGCTAGCAGCAGGACAAGTGGAAGCCAGGGAGCATTAGCAGTGCTCTCCACACACAGAGCAGTATTTGCAGATTGTCTGTGGCACTGGTTATGTGACCCAGGCCCAATGAACTTGTGAGATGCTGGAGGTGTTAGCCTGCAGGGAAGGAATGGTTTGCCATCAGCAGAAGGACTAGCCAGAAGCTGAGGCCAACCCCAAAGTACACAGCGTCCTCACTGACTGTCCTTTAGCAGGCAGAGCTGGGTGCTGGTAACAAGGCTCACCCCCTCCCCCAATAAGTGAAAATCCAGGATCCATCCAGGGACACCAGTTAGGATCAGTAGAAGAAGGGACCAGCCAAAGACAGGACTGGAAACAAGACCTCTCCATGAGTCTGGGTGAAAGGCAAGACCAAGCCTGAGCTGAAATAGGATTACTGGGCCCAAAGAAAGAGGTGGGATAGTACCTTAATGGTCCCTAATCCACATGATACTGTGAGATGGTAACCAAAATTTAGAGTTTTATACAGCATTGTTCTGCACAACCAGAGGGATTTATAGTCCAGTCTTGAGGAAAGTTAGCAAAATAGAAATTGGTCAGTTCGGAATAATATGATTTCCAGGTGGACTTTATTAGTTATTTGATTATCAGTCATTCAAAACCACTTCCTTTCCTAAGGAGCATATTTTCAGTGGTCTTATTAGATAATGTCACCTCTTTCTAGTACTCAAATCTTGCCCAATTACCAAAACAGACAAGTTTGTATTGGCAGAAGCCTGTTACTGTGCAGTGTAAAAAGGGAGGGCATGGAGTACTGGAAAGGTTAATATGTAAATAAGAAGCAGTTCCTGCTGCTTCAAATTGCTTGCCCCAGTTCTGACCTGAGAGAATGGCAGAGAAAGGAAAATATCATTAGAAAACTACAGGTACTGGATTTTGAGTTGCATCTGGACTAAACATATCCAGACAATGTTTTCTTAGCTTTTTCCACTCGTTTGAAGCAAGCTGCATTCCTGTGAACTTCTCTGAGCATCAAATGTCAAGCCAAATCCAAGATTATTAAGTGATATGCATATCCTTTAACCTGACAGAGCAAAATTAGGTTTGGATTGGCTACTTAACACTGTGACTCAAGCTAAAACAAGCATTGCTTTGTTTCCTAGTCTCAGAAGTCAAAAGGTAGCACATGCTCTTGCACAGAAAGCCAAGAGAGGGCTTTGAACTTTTGGGTTTATGGAGCCAGTCGATGCTAAGCAGGCACTGGCCCTTACCCCTGCAAAATTCATGTCTTGGTGAAAATTTGTAAGACAATTCAAGAGCCATTCTCCTGCGGTTGCAAGAATCACAAAAGTGATTCTCCACACTATGGATAAGTTGGTAGAAAAGTTGTCATCTGAATTCTGAGTAAAAAAAACTGAGGTGGGGTTTGGTGCATCCTATGCAATAAATATTTACATAGATCATTCTGTTTTCATCCTGGAAGTTGAATGCTGTGGCCCAAGTTGTTGGGCTTTGGGGTTTTTTACTGTGACAAAACACCAGCAGAGTGGGTTTGATGACAATTTTGATTGCTGAGACCCCAGCAATCTGCCAAGGGTCTTGCTGAAGATGTGAGTTCAGCAGCTGGAAATTTCTAATAATTCTGTCTGTTATAGCTCTGGATGGTATAAACCTTCCATCTCCAACAAAATATGGGTAACGCTATAAAATTAGATGGGAAATCTTGTGTTGTCAACATTCCATGGAGAAGGCTGTAGCTGTAGCTCCTGGTTCTGCAGTCTCCTCCTGTCTCTAGTGCAGTAGCAGAGACATTCTGCCATGTCACAGAGCCTAACTGTGGTCATCACAGCCTTGAGGACCATGAAGAGACACACATAAGGGAGTTGTAGGGGTTCTAGCACCCTCAGAGTTTCCCTTAGTCTGGAATTCCCCAAAGGGCCAAATGGGAACAGCATCTCATCTGGTACTCCTCCACATTCAAGCCTTCTCTACTTTAGTCAGAAGGTGGAACAGTGGAGTCCTACTGTAATATAAAAACAATATTTCAGGAATAGCTGAGCCCTTTCTATTCCAAAGTAGGACCTGTAGGGAGGAAAGCTTCTTTCAACACACAGTATGGGATGTTGCATTTCTAGCATTCTCCATAAAGATACGTATTTCTGATTCAGCTAAAAGTGTCTGGTACATATTTCATCAGAATTCTGTCTTAAATAAATCACAGGAAGAAAACCTCTGAAGAACAAGCATAAACTGTCAGCACTTCTCTAATACCGAGACACTACTACATGTTCCACACTTTCCTGTCTATAGTAGACAGGCTAGTAGACTAGACATTCACAGGAGGCTGTGAATGAATAAGGAGCAAGCATTTGGAGTGGGTTCAGAAGCATGCCTTAGCAAAAAAGGTACCTGTAAGATCACAGGACTCTTGTTTGTTTGTGCTGAAGGAGGTGGAAACAACACATCTCTCTAAGAAAGCAAGAAATCTGTTTCACACCAGTGGCAGCAGCTGTCACCTCCCCAGGTAGGTGAGAGCATCTAGAGATGTTACAGGACAGCAACCTGTTCACACCTCCTGGGCTGGAGCTCTATGCTGGTGACAGAGTGCTTGCTGGAAAATCAGCAAGCTCCCACTGTCTGTTTTCATGCTGTTTTTCTTCACTGCTTGTTGCTTGGCTATTCAGCAGGCTCCATGGGCATCAGAGCACATGCTTGCCTGACACTCACCAACAGTGTCTGTAAACAGGGCAATGACCTACAGTGAGGCTGGGTGGTTGCTGGCTGGCTCCTGGGCTCAGTAGCCACTGGACTCCAAGCTTCCTGGCCCTCAATCCTCCTCACCTGGATGGGATTATGCACAGTGTTCCCAGTACTTCATGTATTGCTCTCTGGGTTGTGTCTCTAGCTCTTCTGATAGCAGCTGAAGAATTTACTGACAGGAAGGCTGGGGTGGCAGATGAGGCAGGGGAAAATGGTGTTTATTTCCTGTGTCCCAGGCCATTCTCTTGTTTCTTCCTTAACCTCATGCTCAGCATGCATGTTGTGGCCAAGGGTAGCCGTTTTTTATTATCCTTTGTTTAAATTTCATATTGGGCTGGGGTTGAAGTCATCTCCTCCCCAGACATTTCCTATATCTGCATGTCTGCAGTGACTCTCAACATGGCACCTATTGCTATTACCACCACCTGGTACCCTGGGGAAAAGTTTCAAGTCTTAAAATTCCTGAGGCAAGAATGATTAGTTTATAATTAGAGAGTAAGTGGTGGAGTCCAGAGTATAAAAGTATTGACAGAGACTATGACTCAAGGCTTAAATTTGAAGCTCCCTTTGATGACCTGGAGCAAGTCTCTGTTCTCTCTTTTTTTCGTTTTTTTTTTTAACCTCCTGAGATGTGTAAACTTAATAGTCTCTTACAGTGTGTTTGACTAGACAGACTCAACCAGATCTTCTTTTCTCTTTGGGTAATGCAAAGCCAAATAGTTTTATAAAGCCAGAAGAGACCTCACAATCAACAGATTACTATACACAGTAATAAAGAAAAGAATAAATATTTAAAGCAGGTGAAAAATGTTAAGTTTAATTTCCCTCCATTTATACTTCTCCCTTTGGACTGTGTGATATGAGACTCTTGTTCCTTACTTAAAGAGGTAGAATATTTCAGGGAGTTTGAATGCAAAAACTGACTTACTGGTACTACACTTCAAATGTCACCTCAGAATCTGACACTGTGCAGCCATGAGTAGTTACAGCTGGAATATTTCACAGCACAGCAGTCATAATGTTATTCCTTAACTCTGAAAAATTGGATGAAGGAAAACATTTAAAAATATTAATGTGCCTGCATGTTGCGGATCCCTCTCTCCTATGGCTGAAGTCAAGATAAGAACAAATAAGAACATATGCTGGTATTTCTCCTTTGAATTTATTTTACCAATGTCCTTTAAAAAGCCTAGTCATTTCCAAGAAGGTCTTAGATGGAACTCAGGACAGAAATCAAAATTGCTTTGACATTTTAGAAAAATCCTTTTGAAGTATCCAATTTTCCCCATGTTTTTAATGCTGTTTTCACAGTTCTTTACAAGCCTTATAACCTTGTGGTACCTTGCTGATATCTCCATCAGTGGATAATTAAAAGGCCATCAAGTTCTCACTGGCTGTGACTGACAAATGTCTTTTAAAACACATGGTTGCTGGGGAACAAGACCTTATACTGCATTCCTTCCTTGAAATATTTGTCCTATTTTGTATATATTCCTGCCAGTAAGTGTGTCAGCATTCAGCTGGTGTGCTGGAGGGCAAAATGCTAGCTTGAGCTTTTTTGTATCATGTGGTGTTTCCTAAAAGGAAAAATAGCCGGAACAACAGAAGAGCTTGCATACATTGTGTGGTGAAGGGGTGTAACGACTTCCACTTTCATACCATATTTTTCTGTCCAAATTGTTTTTTGATTGGAAATGCTTAAGGACTTTTACTCCCATTTAGCAGTTTGTCCTCTTGAAAGGCCACTGAAATCTAAAGCACAACTGGGTATACAACAATGTGGCCCGACATGTCCTGAATGTCCTTTTTGATCATAATATAAGATATTTAATAGTTCAAATTTCTTGTGATGGTGACCAATGTATTGTGAAAAGGACAAAAAAAAGAAAGAAAGAAGGTGAAATCAAATGGCAACCATGTGGAGTTTAGCAAGGATTCTGAAAAACTGCTTGGGTACACTCCAAAAGCCCTTGAAATACCCCCACGTTCCCCCACTCCTTCTTAACAGCCTGCTGTAGTGCTCTTTGTCTGCATCTTATCTTATGATAGCCCTTATTTGGCTGACTTTTCAGGAAACTTTGGTCCACTTACTGAAAAAAAGAGGAACAACAAACAAGTACAGAGAAAACTGAGAAAGCCCAGAGAGTAAAAGGCATTTGGGGACAGACTCTGGACTTTTTCAAATAATTGGGAATTGAAAAAAAATTAAGAGGTAGAGCTTTGTCATGAGATGCTGCACTTACAAGGATTAAGCAGCTGACTGTACATCTTTATAACAGTAAAGAAGAGAGAGAAAGAAGCACAGTATTTGTTCCAGTAATCCCCCTAGGACTTTGTCTTTTTCATAGATGTTTTGCTCTCAAGGATTGTTTTTCTGTTTTTTGGTCTACTACTCAGCCAGTAAATGAACTTGTGAGAACAAACTAAGCAGTGAATAAAGGCTGGGTACTGAATCTGTTAAAACATCCAGCAGATAACAGGATGGGATAGAGTTCCAGCTTCAACTGCATCGTTGTGAAAATCATAACAAAATGGTAGCTTATTTCTGATATTTTCTTTTTAGAGGAGCTCAACTTTGTGACTTGATGCTAACAGTCTATTTTATTTAAATAACAATATGGAAATAAACATCGTATTGAGAGGGAGAATGGGTAAGAGATCAAATGCATTTGCATACAAGGCGTATCTAGTGTACTCATCATCATTTAATATATACTGTGAGCTAAATCCTCTCCTCAGATACAATGGCACAAATCTAGATGAATTTTATTGACTTTGACAGAAGTAATCTGGATTCCATAATGAATGAGGAGAGGGAAGATATTTATATGTAACAGCTTCTTATGAAAATTGCTGCTAAGTTTGTGTTATTTAATCAAGATTTTCTGTGAACCAACAAATTCCTAGCCATTTCTGTCAAAAGCCTTTAGAAGACTTGTTGCTTCTTTGCTTGTAATCAAATAATTTGTCAGGAAACCAGCAGATAATGAGAAAACCTACTGCAGGAGGAAAAAATGTTTTACAGCATAGATTTGGGGAACATATTTTAGTGAGCACTGCGCCTGCTCTGAACAATACTTGCCATGATCCTCAGGGCAGCTGCTCTAGAGCTGGTTATTGTGCAGCCCTGGGAAGAACACATTCTTCCTCCATATCTACAGTATTTTTTTGCTCTCCCTCCCCATGAAAGTGGTCTCAGATACCATTTGTGATGCTTCAAGTACTGCAAAAACAGCTCAGGCATTTCTCTGACCTTCCAGGTAGGGGTCTTCCAGCATAGTGCAATAATTTTAGTCCTCCAGATGTTCTCAGATCCAGATGAACATGCAGGCAGGTCTCGCCTGGTACAGGCTAATAGGGGCTGCAGGGGGAATGGAGGCTGGAGTAAGGAGAGCAGATAACAACCCTAACAGCTGCTCTCCAGATCCAGGGCAAGGAAAGTGAGGGATGAACAAGAGATGAGATGAGATGAGGGGGGTGCTGAAACCAACCACTCTGCTCTGATCTTGATGGTGATAAAATGCAATCTGAATTCAAGCACTGATTGTCTTTTGTCATTTCTGTATTTCTTGGTCACTAGGGGAAAGTTTGCACATGAAAATGCAGTTTACTAGAATTTGCAAAAGGCTTCAGGTGAGTAAAGGGGCTCTGTATGTACTTATTTAATTAATGTCACAAACATGAACTAAGAGATGTTGTTTAGAAAACAATAATTAATCTTGTGGGTATAAGGATAAATGATGTAATTTATTCCAGATCAAGTTTTTCAAGTGAAAATTTCAGAATTTGTGGACAGACCCTCTGTTTCCTCATGTAGCTTTAGTAAGGAAAAGATTAGATGAGGGAATAAACTACCTTTGTAATTACAAAGACTGTGCTTAATTTACCTTCTGCTCAGCCAGGCTGCAAAAAAACCAATTTAAATCTTCTTTTTAGCTTTAAAGGAAGTGAGCTTGTATCGCTTCTAAAAGTGACTTAATCCCACCCAGCATTACTGATGTTTTGCTGAGAAATTCCCTACACTGTCATAATTTCTGTTCCTAAGGTGCTCAGATAACCCAAGAATTGTGCTACTGTTGTAATCCAGGAAAAAAAAAAAAAAAGAAGCAGAACAGGAGGTAAGGTTGCAGAGTAGGATTAGATGATAGTCCATTAGTGGAGCAGTGGTTTGGGTTTTTTTTTTTCAACTAAAGAAGTATCAGTCTTCAGGAAACTAGAGAATTTCTTCATATTAAAAAAGCCAGACTTTAAGTTCTTAGCCTAAGCTACTGAGATGGAGGTTGTAATGTTCCCTATTTACAAACCAGGCTTTATTAAGAGCTAAAGGCTTTCTGGTTTAACCTGAAAAAATGCTAATTGTTTCACAAGTTCTGGCTTGCAATTAAGTTTTTATTGTTTTTGTTGGTTTTTTTGCCTAGGAGAAATGACTCTTCTAAGAAAAAGATTTTCAATCTTTTTGTTCCTGGATTTACTTTGCCAATTAACTGAACAAAAGGCTCTAAAATCACCAGGATACACAGCCAAAATCTCATTTCTGGCAATTTTGTTTCCCTTCTGCTGGCAAAGAAGACCAATGAGTTTTTCCTTTTCCCCCTTTCATTCTTGTCCTTACTTGCCCCCTTTTACCCCTTTTCTGGTTCTTCCCTTCAGCTGTGTTATGTGAGGGTTATTCACTCTCTATTTTCCTTACTCAGTAAGAGTCTTCATGCTTTTTGGGCTGCCAACATCAAAGAGGTTGCAGCAGCTCAGCAGAGCCTCAGGAGAGCAGAACAAAGACATTAGGATGAATGTCTCGGGCCAGCTCCACTGCATTAAGCAAGGGAGCAGGGATGAAAAGGACACTTGCTTCCCAGGGACCAAACAGGGCACAGCTTGCACCTCAGTAAAGTACACAATTATTCTGAGAATAAAATATTCTGGATTTATACAACCATCTTACTTTTGTTTTCTTTCTGGTTCATCCCCTTATAGATTATTTTCCAAATACTGCTTTGGAAGCTCTTCTCATGTTTTACTTCTACAGTCAGTGGAAAACAAGATAATAAACATTGGTTATTATATAGCACAATAAACTGTTGGTTTTACACCATTGTGTTTATTTAATGATGTGACTCCAAACAATCCAGTCCTTTGGGGTGGGTTTTAAGGGATTCATTTCTATGCAGAAAAAGTTACTGATTTCATTTTCTGTCCTTCCTATGGAAAAATGGGGACTAGTTCCATAGGAAATGGAGTATGAGCTATATCCCAAATGATGGTGGGTTACAGAGGAACATCTTAAGGACAATGTCTTCTACTCTGCATCAGGCATTAGAAGACCCTGGTTGGATCTTTGAGGTTTACCATGAAGTTCTGCCGAAGTATAGGCTCATCATTATGAAAAGCTTCCAAGGTGGACAGATAGCAGGGACTTCATAACTCCCTGTGTCTCTCTTTTCTTGTCACTGTAGCTGTGGTCCTTGGGGGGGGGAAATGTTTCCCATGTGTATAATGTCAATAGGCCTGCAAGAGCCAAAAAAGAGTTCCTGTTATCTCCTCAGACTCTCTGTTGGACTCAACAGGTTCCAGTTCTCCAAGGTGGGTGTTCCAAGACCTCAATGGGAGCAGAAGAAGGAAACAAAGTGCTATGTCCCACCTTCTCCTTACTAGGGGCCATGGGAAGGATTTGTGCACAGAAGCTGTCTGTGAGAGAAGGAGTAGAGAGTGGGAATAACAGTCAGCTAAAACAGAGAAGAGCTGTGTTTTAAATATCTTCTTATTCAACCGTCATCCAGAATAAATCTTGGGTATAACCTAGGGTAGATTCCACAATATTGTGGAGTAAACAACATTGAAAACAATTGCTTCTGCAGAGAAAATGAGATTAAATATATTTTCTTTTAAAAATTAGTAAAAAAAATAATTTTCAAAGATCTGGAGAACTCAACAAAATTAAGAAACCTTTATGCAATTACAATATTCCTCCAGTGTATGCTGTTCTTCTGCAAGTTTCCTTTCTCATATTTGACCCAGAAAGCCTTAGAGATGCATAATTCAGTGGGTGTTTTCTGTAGTGTTCTAGATGCAAGCACAATGCAGAACTGTGACAAAGAGGCTGTACGGTTTAATAGAAGTTAAGAGATTCATTTAAGTTGACAGGGATACAAGTAACCCAGATTTGATCTGGCTGTATACAGATTCAGCCTTCAGAAGATAAGGTATCTACATTTTTTTCAGATAATAATTACTAAAAAAAGAACAGTTAATGGCTGTACTCTTCACCCCTCCTGACAAAAAATTGCCAAGAAATCCCTCCATAAATCAGAGAGTATAAAACATATACAGAAATTATAATAAAACTGTAAGGATAACAGGGCAAATTCAGATTTCTAATTATTAGGTAATAATATATAATTTGGTGTACAGATAGAAGTGTGTTGAGCTCTTGGCATGAGTTCAAGAGATATATAGGGCTGGAGAGAATCCAGTGAAGGGCTGCAAAGGTGATTAAGGGGCTGGAGCATCTCCTCTGTGAGGAAAGGCTGAGAGAACTGAGACTGTTCAGCCTTGAGAAGGGATGGCTTGGGGGAGTCTCATCAGAGTGTGCAAATACTTGACAAAGGGATGAAAGGATGATGGAGCCAGACTCTTCTCAGTGGTGCCCAGTGACAGGACCAGAGGTGATGGGCACAAATGGAAGCTCAGGAAAGCCTCTGTGAACATCAAGAAATGCTTTTTCACTCTGAGTGTTACTGAGCACTGGCATAAGGTTGTCCAGAGAGACTGTGGAATCTCCACCTTTGGAGATAGTTGAAACCTATATGGTCCTGGGAAACTGCCAGTAGGTGCCCCTGCTTGTTCAGAGAAATTGGACCTGCTGGCCTCCAGAGTCCCATCCAACCTGAACCTTTCTGTGGTTCTGAGAAGGGAATTATAGCCCTGCAGCCCACTGGAGCTGAACTGCAGACAGAGTGGTGGTTCAGTGAATGAGTGGAATGCTATGAAAAATACAAGGTTCATTTTCCAGTGAAGTCAAGCACATCTTTTCTAGCCTTTTCTTCACTGGAACTAAGATTGTTTAGTTAAGACCAATCTGTTTGGCATTTTTTCCCCAAAGCTGAAGAGTAACAAGAGTGACAGATGAAGATGGCACAACTTGTAGAAGATTATAGCTCATACAGATGACAAATTTTCCACCCTGGAACCCTGGAAAATTTGTAAGGGAAATGTTGAAGCAGAACACCTATCATTTTGTGATGTATCCTGAAGAAAAGATTCCAAGCTGCTAGGCAATGGCTTCCAGCTCTGCCTTGCACATGGACAGCACTTCAACCATTCTTCCTGCTCTCAAGGGTATAATTTGCATAACCATTGGTTTCACTGCATTAACTTACTCTAGCAATCTGCAGATGATAAAAGTCTGTAAGTGGAGGTGGAAACCCTGGAGATAAGGGAAAGTGGTGGGATTTTCTTTGGAAGCATTAATTCCCTTATGTGTGCTGTGAAAGAGAGACACAGGCCATACATACTCAAAGTTGTCTGAAGGATGTCATGGTCCAGTCTTCTCTGCACTTCTGCTGGGAAAGCATCATCCAGACAACCTGTAAACTGTCCTGAGTTTTACTCCTATTCTTGGAGACTTGTTTATTGTGCAGGAAAACACTTCAAAGATTTCCTCACTCCCGTGTGGTGTATTCCTGCAGCAATACCAAAGACAATTATACCAAACCTAGGATGGGACAGGAGCCTGGGTAAAGGGGCCTGGATGAAGGCTGGAGATGCAGTCTTTATAGGAAAAAGAAGGATCCAAATTTCTGATCACTCCAATCATCTAACCCCATTATGTGGGTGCCAGGAACTCTGCCTCCTGGTATCTGCTTCATGTGTTTCAAAAGAAATGCCAGAATAGTCAGGAAAATTGTATTTGTCAAGTACCATATAATCACAGCAAGGAGGAAGAACAAGGTGAAAATTTAAACACAAGATTCCAAAGTTCTTTAAAAATCAGATTTTTATTTGTATCCATCTGTCTGCTGGACTTTGCCTTTATTTGAATTGGAAGTAGCAGAAGTGTGATTCTCTACACTGTGGGGTTGCAATTGCGGGATCCTGTGGAATGAAACCCTATGACCAAGAACAGACTGTGCTGTGTGAAGGACTGAAGATGTTGGCAGTTCTCACAAATGAAGAAATTGTGACTGGTTCCCAGTCAGGTGGTGAGTGGCTTTAGTAATATTTTTTAAGTATGGTGCTTTAAACAGAAACCTGCAGGCTTTTACCTGGAGTGAGCTGAAAATTTATACATTGAAAAACAAATCATTAGTCTTGTACCAAGATAAATAGCAAAAAGAAACAGTGTCAAAACTTTGACATTTTGGGCAATATTTTGCCCTTAAATTGTTGTCCAAGGGTGCTCCTGCATCTATAAGAGCACCAACTGGCACATTAGAAAGTGCATATTATGGATTTTTGTTTCACAGAAGCCTATTTTCCTCTTGATCACAAAAGGAGGTTTAAGAAACGTAATGTCACATAAAAGAAAAGGGCATCTTATGAGCAGCACCTGGAAAATAAACACAGGCAAGGGAGAGTAGGCCCACAAGGATATTTAGAGGGATATATAATACCTGATAATGTTCAGCCTAAAGGTTAATCTAACCCCTCACATTTTGAACATAAGCTCTTTTGAAATATGTGAATTAAAATGACATAAACAATACAATTTTTTTTAAAGCCCTTGTTTAATAATGGTCAGAAAACAGATTTTGTTAGAAATCTGATCAAATAAAATGTTGTTTTCATGCATTTTCTCTGCCTGGTTTCCACCTGACATACCATCACATTTTACACAGAAGCTCTGATAGCACAAGTTGGTCTTGTTTTATGTATTGTTTTGGATTATGGCAGACTTCAAATCACTTCCGGATTCAGTTCTAGTTCTCCATAGTCAGTGCATGCCTGAGTTCTCCAAAGGATACTTTGAAGTGATAGTGCAATAACACTGCCTTTGTCTGATGTGTCTGACAGTATTTGGCACTCTATCTCACACGCAGTATGGTCTTGCTAATAGAAATAACAGCCAACAATTCTATCATGTTCTTAATGCTGATGAAGAAAAATCTCTAAGACACCCTTTTAACTGAAGATAAATTATGACCATAATAAAGAACAGAATTTCCTCTTGCTTCCCCTGCCCCCAACAAAATGCATTTTAGGTTTACCAAAGCTGCATTTCAGTGGATCACAATATAAGGTCCATTCAGTCTGGAATGAGTGTTTGCTGCAAATCCTCTAAAGCTCCAGAGTGGCATTTGCCCTGCAGGCAAAGACCATGGACACCAGAGACAGTGCAGGCCTTGTACTAGCATTTGCAAAAATAATAGTCTATCCATCAGAACAGTAATTTTCCTCACTCCAGGGTCCCAAGCTGAGAAAAGGTTAGTCCTACAGGCCCAAGGGAAACTGCAGAGCACAATAGAGTTCACACCGCCCCATGATTGTTATAATTCCATGAACTGATAAACATGTTTGTTGGTGATAACCATCTCAGTTTCTGAAGAAATATTATAAAGTGAGCTTAAGGCTTGGCACTGAAAAAGTTATTTATTTTTGCAGAGGTACTACATAGCTTTATCTGTTTTCCTTTTGCAAGTGCTAAATTAAACATGATAAAGGCAGAATCTTGAACCCTCAGGCATCTATGACAAAATGCAAATTTCCTGCTGCTTAGCTACAGCACCACAGACTCTTTGTTGGGAGCTCTTCACACTGTAGAGAATACAAAACTTTTGATCCTCTTTCCATTGATGTCAATGGGACTTTGACTTCATAGACAGTAGAGGCAGGCCCATAATGAGCTTGTTTGATCAAGTTATTCCTAACAAATTTTAGCATGGTGTGATGAGGTTTCTCTGCCCCTGGAATACCTCAGATGTTCAGGAGCTCTTCCCAAGGCCAGGACAGTGGTTATGGACAGAACTGCAAGGCTGGTCAATGAGATGCATAACAAACAGCTTAAAATCCAGAAGCAGCACACTAAATTACTCTTACACTCCAAGGGCCTCACCATCACTGCTTCTTGCCTTTGCTTCATCTAGCTGCTTTTTTTCTGTCCTCAGGAGAGAACAGAGGGTTAAAGGAGTGAGTTTGGCAATGAAGTCACAGATTCATAGTCTTAGGTACAGAAAGATGAGAGCAATTTCCTTCTTTTCTATCAAAACTGAATGTTCAGGTTGTGTCTTTCATCATGGTCAAGTGGAACTACAGGATATCAAACCCATGGGTTTTTTGGTTTATTTTTTTCCAAAACATATTCATAATCTTTATGTATGTTTAAATTATTTATCTTGACTATACAGCTGCATGAATCCTGGACATCTTTTCTAATTACTCATGTACTGAAACATTTGGAATTGCAATTTTTTTTTGGTTTTTTTGGGTGTTTTTTTTGTTTTTGTTTTTGTTTTTTGCTTTGGGTTTAAAAATTATATTTGGGCAATATTCCAATAACAGCATTTAGTAATAAAACCCATAACCCTTTGAGTTCTGAAACAATTTAGCTATCACTATTTGCTGATGTGACATCAATTTGCAAAAAGTTTAGCTCCACTGAAACAGGCTCTTTGCTTGTTTGGAATGACTGTGGCTTGTATAGTAGTTCTGGGCAGCTCTATTTCCTGAAAGTTATAACCCTATAGATTTATATTGGTCTATTTGGTAAAGCTGGTGAAATGGAAAACATGCATTTTTTGTTCAAAGGTTTTCTTTTTTTTTGCTCCAGTTTCTTGTTTCTTGTATGATTCTTATTATGTGATTTAAAAGCTCATCAGTATCATATGGCCATAAATGTCTTCAGCAAATCCATATCTTCTGTTTTTCGTGGTTGGGGAGCTGTGGCAGATGTTTATGCAGATCAAATACTGAGAACATAAAGAAGACATATAACAAACAAGAAGTTATTTGTGCTATAGAATGTGTCATTTTTATTTTACTCCAACACATTGGAGGAGATACAGACACACTAAACCAGAATGTACTTGATCAGCAAAGGTGATGAAAACATTTGTTTTCCATTCCTGTTTAGCTCCAATAGTTTACACCATGCTAAGTGCATTAAAGGACATCTGTTTCAGTGTGCATTTGAATTCCAGTGTATGCTGGATATCCATGATCCTATAGGCTTTCCAATAAGAATACAGTAGATTGATTTTTTTATCTTCTTATTTGTTTTTGTGTCCTTCTATTTGTTAATATTTTGATGAAAACAAATTTTGGGTGAGCAATTGTTTGGGTTGGTCTAGTTTGCTATCCAAACTTAGCAGTTACTTTCCAATGTGTGCATCCAGGACAAATACTCTTTCTGTATCTCAAGGAACAGCACAGAATGCAATCACTGCAAAAAGCAAGAAGCTGTACCTAAACCTTGCGGTGAGTGTTTACCATACATGCTGTTAGAGAAGGAGCTGTGTCTTCAGAGCTCCCCTGATAATGATGTTCACTTTTTGCAGAAGGGGAAGGGGAACATGGCTTACACAGCTGAGGTGGCTTCTTCCTGTGACCTCCTGTGGCCAGCCACAGTGGATTCACAGCCAGGTTTTCCACAGGAAGTCCTTTCAATCAAATCCCAGCTTATTTAGTCATGTGTTCCTTCATCTTTCTTTTAAAACAAAATATTTCTAGTCTGGCCTTCTAAAGAGAAGTTTGAAGCTCAATGCTGCTTGAATTGTTGATGTTTTAAAACTAGAAAGCAAGTAAAAAAGACTAGCAAAGAATTTGCTTCATGGTAATAGGTGTTCAGAATTGCCAGTGTTTACAGCTTTTTTCTATTCTTTTGAGAATAATGGTGTCTAAAGAAATAGCTGAACACCTTGAGACTCTGAAAGTAGAAAGATTTGCACAACTGTGTGTCCCCCTTTAGTTGTGTTGATTTCAATGGCTTCAGCTTCAATATGGCCATTTATTTATATTTCTAGTTGCTCCTGAGTCTCCTACCACATTGTCCTCATCCCCAACAGCTTTTACTGT
Organism: Cinclus cinclus; assembly: GCF_963662255.1. Lineage (NCBI taxonomy): Eukaryota > Metazoa > Chordata > Aves > Passeriformes > Cinclidae > Cinclus > Cinclus cinclus. The sequence continues at coordinate 114,260,319 of NC_085046.1, read as the reverse complement.
AGTCATGACTGTTCACATAAATGCCACTACTTTACTCCTGCCAAGTATATGAGAAAGGAGAAATGCAAACATAGGAATTGTTTCAAAATAATCAGTTGGACTCCTATGGTTTCCTTTCAGAATCTAAAAGCTCTTGGCCAAGCATAGATTGAAGAGCAACAGGAGTGTGGCAATTACATCACAAAATGTGCTTTCTGGCTTATTTCCCCTGTTTAGTCTACCAACCCCAGAAGGCTTGAAATTATTCTTGCTTTTCTTCTTCAGGCTTTGGTTTTCAGAGGAATTGAGTGGCATCTTTCTTACAAGAAGTCAAAAGGACAAGGAAGGGAATGCCAGCAAAGTGATGCCAGCAAAGTGATGCCAGCAAAGAAGCCACCAATAATTAGGGGAAATGATCATGCAAAGAGATTGTCTCCTGTCTGCCACCACTGTCTGTGAGGAAGAAAGAAGCACCAGCAGAAAACTACCTGCTAGAGTGTTTCTGCTTCTAGATCAATAAATAAAGTCTCTACAGTTCCCCTGAAAGATATCCTGCTGTCATTGCAGTCTGACTCTAACACGTCAAGTCAAAGTGAGATTAATATCTAACATCAGCTACTTAATCATGAGCAGCAACAACAGTCACCCTGACTACCTTTAGATCAGGTTTTTAAATCATGGAGCAGATAGAGCTGCTGAGCTTTTCACCCAGAATGCAAATTAAAGGTAATTTATTAACATGGAGTCAGATCTAGAAAAACAAAGAGTTATCCAATTTTTTCCACATTGTAATGTAAAAGATTTCTGCTTAACCAAGATTCCCCATTGCACAAGGTAGGGAAAGGCAATTGTTCAATGCCCTGAACATAGAATCAAATGTAGTAAAATCCACAATTAAAATAAATCCTTGGTGTCCTTAGTTTTAGCATAAAACTCTTCACACTATTGATGATTGCTGTTGACATTGATTGCTTACTCCCTCAAAGAATTTCTTGTGCAGCAAATCTTGGGGGAAGAAAAAGAAGGAAGGAAGGAAGGAAGGAAGGAAGGAAGGAAGGAAGGAAGGAAGGAAGGAAGGAAGGAAGGAAGAAAAAGAAAGAAAGGAAGAAAGAAAGAAAGAAAGAAGGAAAGAAAGAAAGAAAGAAAGGAAGAAAGAAAGAAAGAAAGAAAGAAAGAAAAAAAAGAAAAAGAAAAAGAAAAAGAAAAAGAAAAAGAAAAAGAAAAAGAAAAAGAAAAAGAAAAAGAAAAAGAAAAAGAAAAAGAAAAAGAAAAAGAAAAAGAAAAAGAAAAAGAAAAAGAAAAAGAAAAAGAAAGAAAAAGAAAGAAAAATATTTCAAATCTGCAGGTAATCAGGATTTTATGTGGTTGCATATGTGGAAAAAAAAATTGGCTGTTGACTTTTGTTTCTTTGTTTAAGGTTTGAATAAATAGCTCAGAGAGATCTGAGATTCTTTGGTATCTTAAACCTTAATAATGCAAAATTTCCAGGTCAGTTGATCTGACAGCTTTGTAGGACTATTTAAATAAGAAAAGCTGAGAAGTTGTCTTTTTAAGCTTGTGAAGAGATTTGTATCTCTGGCTGCTGAAGAAGGTTGATGCCAAATGAACACAGGCTAGGCTCCACAAATACAATTTAAATCTCCCTGGGGAGTATGAATATTTGGCACCTAATTTGGTCAAGATATCTATTTCTGGCTCCTCCTAAGAGGGATTCAAATCTTCAAAGTCACAATTTTACTCTGACTCACTCCACAAACCCTCTCTCTTTCCACTACACTGGAAGGTCATCAATAGAGAATAACCTAGTTTTTGTGTCCAAGTAATGTGCCCAACATGAGGACATTCAGATGATAAGCTTCTTCTTCTCTTACTCAATGTCCACTATTTTTTTTAAATTTTATTTTAAGTTTTATCCTGTGTAATGGTCAGGTAATATTATAACCACCTTTTCAATCAGATGATGGGTGGCCTATTCAAATTTGGTCTACTGCCTAGTAATCTACCTTTATTTTCAGTGGAAAAATGACAGTTTGCACACATGTGAGAATAATCTTTCACATCTTATTCTGGTTTTGTGTTTTTATGGCAAGTGATTAAGCCCTTTTTTATATCCAGCACAAGTTTCAGTTGCCACCTACCCCATCAGTTGAGTTTATGGAAACAAAACTGGAGAATTTGGTGAGATACTTATAGGCTGTAGAAAGCATTACATCAAGATGGAAGTTAAGCACTTAATTAGGGAATACAAGATGCTTTCATAGACTGAGGAGAATTAAAAACTGAAAAGAATGAACTGATTAGAGAGCAAATCACAATCAGAATGTTTGAAGACTAATGTCAGCATTAAAATTCACTATGGGGTGGACTCATATTTAGAATTGATCCCAGATAGAGCAAGATGATTCATAATAATCTTGTAATATAGAGTTATCTCTAAATCTGGACAGATCCCATGCATTCTTGTAACTCCAGAAATCTGAGTAATAAGAGATGCACAATATTTAATTGGAGTTGGCAGTTAAACAAAACATAGAAATGCTGTCATATTTAAATTGATGTCATTTTAAATGATTACATGGTAAAAGATTTCCCACTGTTTATGTGCAGATATTCTGCAAAAATAAAGAAAAATAATGACTCCCATGACCATGGGGCATAGACTGCTATTTTTTCCTTCTATTTACAGCACAGACCATAGGAAGGGAATTATGCAAGAAAAACAGATCATCAGTTTTCAAGCCAGGGGTTTCAATTGCAAATGCAGTGTGGCAGCAGACATTTTCCTCTGTCAAAAAGTAACAAAGTAACTGACAGGGAAGGAAAATTGGGCCTGCAGACAAACTGGTGATTCAGGAAAAAAAAAAAAAAACAAACAAAAAAACAACCTGAATGACAGAAGTAGGAGTAAGTGGCCAGGAAGCCTGAGGTGCTTCTTTGTGAGATGAACACATACAAAATAGGGGGGCTTGGCCAATGCCATGCTTTTGGTTTTAATTTGTTGACCAAATGGATGTTTGGGGAGTAGTACAGATGCACTCATCTCTAATGGACTGTATCCATCCAGTCCACATCCCTTCTAATTGCTCTTAGGTGATACAGGCTTTTAGAGACACAAGAGCTTCAAACTATCAGGGTGCCAGAAGGGAAGGGCAGCTTCTCATCTATACTGACATACTGGAATTGTCTACATGGCACCTGCCTGGCACAAGGATTGTCTGGGAATAATGCTCTGAAATTCAATCTTCTATCTTAAATTACTCCTCAAGGGTTTCTTAAAATGTTTTCATGAAGTTCTAGAATCTCCTCTGTAATGTTTGCATTCTCTTCCGTGTATTTCTTATTTGTGAATAATACATGGCTCACCATCAGTATAAGTAATTACCTGAGGCCTGAAACATCTATTTCTATCCAGATGATCTATTAGTTTCATTATTTCTTTTCGATAGCATCCTGCATACATCTGAAAAGTTTATAGATAGGCAGAAAAACTTACTATTGAGCCAATTATGATGCAAATAATTGTTACTGGATTGAGCAAACTCATGATCCAGACAGCCACAGGAAATTTTTTCGTTTTCCAGACAGGAAGAAAGGAAATATCTTCCCTTTTATTCATTTACTTATAGCAAGTGATATCATTATAATGTCTTTTCAAGGAAGATAATTAATGTTCTAAGTTCTCCTTCAACAACATGTAGTCAAAATGTCTCTCTGAAACATAAGTATCATCCAGAAGCTTGAATGCATCAGAGAGTAACTAGATTTCGGTCCAGGTAAACAACGGCACTTCTAGAACTTGAAACCTGATGCCCAATTGATTTGTACTTCAAAGCATTTGTTCAGTGCAGTAACACTGGCAAAGCCAAACATCTGATCAGCTCCATAGCTTTTTTCAATTACAGAACTAAAAAAGGCTTATCAAGAGCTGCTTCTCCTTGCCAATGGATAAATTACTCAGTTGCCAAATTTTTTTCGAAAGATCTGGTTATTCTCAAAGATCTCAAAGGAGGGAAAAGTCATCAAGGAAGAGGTCAAGTTTTATCCTTATCTACCTAGACAGGGCTGGGTAAGTAAGCTCCCTGCCTCACTCTGTTGCTTTGCCTACCTGGTACAGGACAACATTCAACAGACTTGTTTTGTAATGTCACACTCAAATATTCCAGCTGGCCTTTTAACAAGTTACAGAGGAAGAAGGTAAACGTCAAGCCTTTCTCAGGTCTGTGACAAAATTAGAAGTGTTCTGTAAGGGTTTACATACAAGGTGTGTTGACCTAGTTCTCACCTTGCTCACTGTGAGACTGCAGTGGCTTAGTTTACCTGAATATGTGAAGGGAAAAAAAAAGACCAGAAAAACAAGCAGAAAGACAACAATGGACTGAGATAAGCCACTTCTCAGCAAACACTTCACAGTTGTTAAAAGACAATGCCAGGACAGGAAAATGCCTGGGGATTCAAAGATCTAAATAATAAAGTAAAAAAAAAAAAAAAAAAAGAAAAAGAAAACTGGCAGACTTTAAAAGAGAGTTTTTTTCCAAAATAAATATTCTTCAGTTTTAAAAAAGCTTTTTAGTTATCGAATATCCCTTACTTCTAACTTTCAAAAAAAGAATAGCCAGGGCAAACACGGTCCAACGTGCTGTGTAAACACAAGAGATAAATGGGGCTCTGAAGTAGAAAGAGATTTGAGAATCTCATCTTCACTTCAAATGTAAGTGCCTGGTAAAAGAGAGTCTCGTAAGAAAACAGAAAAGGTGCACTGAACGGCAGTGGCCTATAAGAAACCTGGATTTGTTGATAAACTACTTACTCCTTTTCAAAGAAAGGTTCAGACATCCATGCTAATCAATAGAGCAAAAAGAGATGATCTTTTACTTCATGACTTGTATCTGAAAAATTGGCACACACAAAATAATAAAAATATTATACTGTCTGAAAAAATAAATATTTCTTACATTTAGTTTACTCTCTCACCAAAATTAGTTTATTAACTTGTTTTATTCTAGTACACAAGTACATCATTCTTGCAACAAATTGCAAACATGTAACATGTAACTAAGACACACATAACAACAAACCAATTGCTTTTCTTTCACAAGAGCCTTCCGACAAGAAATAATCACAATGACAACCTTCATCTCCCACCCAAGCAACCTCAAGCATGACTCAGTCCAGTTTAACCCTCCTCTTCCTCTCCATTGTCTGCTTAAACAAAGGAGATTTACAGTGGGCAGCCATAAGAGCCTGAAATAACCTGATGTCACTCCTTTGCTGCTTATCTTCTCCTTGTACTCTATCTTGAAATGAAGTCATAGCGCTACATTTGTGACATCCCCTTCATTTCCATGGAAACAGATTACCAGTTCACAGGCGTTTATGGCTTCACTGCCACATAAAGAGAAGGAACTGATCTCTGTGAAAGAAAGCCCTCCTTGAAAACAGCAGCAGTAGACGTGGTTTCTGATAGAAATAGACGTATTATGACATTTCTCATTTCCCTTTAAATTCCAATTGACATGTCTGAGACTGGATGCATGGCTGCACTTACATCCTTGTAATTAGTGATGCATTATTCATAGCGATTCATACCTGCTCTGAAAGATGTTCTTTCAAGGCTCCATTCTACCTTACTTCCTCTTACTTCTGGATTTTAATTTTTTTTCTCTTACACAAGATATTCAAGCCAGAAAGCAAGCATCCTTCCCCACTTTCCATGTTAATTTTTCTCCTGTCATCCATCTTAGCTTTCAGAATCCACTCCAGTTTTATTCATCCCTCATGTCTTTCAAGGATCCTTTTCAGGTGACTGTTCCAATTTTGCATCTTATGTCATCTATCCTTGTTTACTAAAAAACAGTAAGACATTCAGAAGGAGGCAGAGGCAACAAAATGAACACAGCAACCAAAATGAACTAGATTTTGCCTAGTTCAGTAGTTTGGAGTTTGACCTAAATATTTTAGTCCTGGGGATTATCATCACTATTTTCCTTGGATTTCTCTTTCCATATTTCCATTGCTTGGTTACATTGCTGTAGAATAAGGGCTGCCCTCAGGCTGTTCTGATTTGCACTCAAGCTGCCACTTGCCCATTGAGCTATTTGGAAATGTTGATGTTGGCTGCAGCACAGGCTCACTCCAACTGTTCATCCACATCTTTTCATCTAGAAGCCACAGGACACTGAATGGGAACAAATGTGAGGTCATTTGTCTTCATAATTGCTTATAAAGGACCTTGGTGGTCTTGTACAAGTGTTTCAAAAATATCTCCCCTTCCTGCGTGACTCTGAACCAAATGGCCTGGTATGAGCTACACCTGTGCTCTCCTTGTGTGCTTCACAGCTACAAGAAGTTTGGGTTTTTTTTCCATTTTCCTTGCTGCAGCTGTTCATGCTGATGATGAGAAGTTCGGCAGGGAAGTTCGACCTGCTCTTCAAAAGGAGACCCTAAGTGACCTACCCTCACAGTCAGACTGTAGACAGGATGAATGCTTTTTCTGAGATCTGACAGAGACTGTAGAAGCAAGGGACAAGAAAGCATTGATCTAATGAGTCTTTCATCTGAGGAAAGCTGCCCAGTGGGGAGACAGTGTGGGATGACACAGAATCAAACGAGTGTCTGAGCTCCAGTTGAAGGCAAGGGAAAGGGGATGTTTATAAACCAGGAGAAGCTGCACAGCAGTCCCTTTGTCCAGGAGCTGAGCACACCTGCCCCTGAGTCATTCAGCAGGATGTAAATCCAGGGTGTTACTCTGTGATATTAAGTTCAAGGCAGGAGTGAAGTTTGGCTGTTGTGCTACCTGCCTGTTAGATGGCAGCCTGCAAACAGCTCACAGACACAGTGAGTGCATCCAAAGAAAAGCAGGGAAGTGGATGAGGGGTCTGGAGCACAAGTCATATGAGGAGTGGCTGAGTGAGCTAGGATTGTTTTATCTGGAGAAAAGGAGACTCAGGTTGGACCATATTGCTTTCTGCAACCACCTGAAAGGAGGTTGTACTGAAGTAGGGATTGGTTTCTTGTCCCAAGTAAAAAGAAATTATCTGTAGTTGTGCCAGGGAAGGTTTAGATTAGATATTAGGATAAAATTATTCACTGAAAGGGTGGTCAAGGATTGGAACAGGCTTCCCAGGGAAGTTGTTGAGTCATTATCCCCAGAGGTATTCAAAAACCATGTATGCGTGATGCTTAGGCACATGGTTGAGTGGTGACCTTGGCAGTACTTGTTTAACTGCTGGGTTCAGTGATCTTTAAGATCCTTTCCAACCTGAACGATTCTATGATTGTATGTGATAGACTCAAGGGAAAAGGGGTAAGAGTAGAAAAAGTGGAAGAGCAAAGAAAGTCAGGTATGAATGATCCATCCATATCTCCACTTGTTTCTCCCAGGAATATCTATTTTAGTGCACTCAGTACCAAAGATATGAAGATTTGCTCTAAGTCAGACTACATTAAAATATTGCCATATATAAATTTTGAAAAACAACTTTAAACAGAAGATTAAATATATACTAAGTTAATATATAGACAGAAAATATGATAGCAAAATAAGAGACCATTTTGTTGGTATAGTATTCATTAATATACTCTCAAGTGGTCTTCAGTGTAAATGAGTAGCATCTGATCATAAGAATGTTCCTAGGGAAGGCCATGGCACTCCTTATCTGAGTAATGATAGCAGATTTGTGCTGTACTTTGGTAGCAGACTATCAGAAACCTTTTTTTGTCTTATTGACTAATTCATTGTGATTTATTATCAGAAATAATTCATGGATGTAACATGGAAAGTGCATTTTCATTTTGCTCAGCATCATGGAAGTTTCTCATGACAACTTTTCACCTTATATCTTTTATTAGACATTGCCATCAGCTGTTTTCACAAATGTCATAAATAAGATGTCTAGCTTTGGTTCATCATAAAGCCCTATTTTGAGGCTGTATGCCCCTGCTGTATCCCATATACCTGTAGTTTCCTTATCTGAGGGGTAAGGTAAGTGGGGCAGAGTTTACACCATACCTAAAAGTACCTAACATTCAGGTTATATCAGTGTTCATACCACCACTGACAGTCTCCTGACACATATAACTTTTGGCGTTATGCTATTTCTGAGAAAAAAATCCAGAGCTGTTGGTGCTGTTACGCAGCTCCTATTACTTCACTGAATTTGCCTGGGGCAGACATTAACAGTGCTACTACACTACCCATTGACAGAAACACAAAGGTGTACATTTTAAAATAAATAATTGTCATGACTAGTCCATAGTAGCATTAGAAACTAATACAGAGTGAGTTAGCACTTGGCTCACCTGTACAGAGAAGTTGGGCATTTCCATGCTCTTTTTAGAGCCAGGAGATGCAAAGAGATCACAACCAATGTTTTCAGTCAGTGTTAATTCAGCTCATGTACTTGCACTAGAAAAGACAAAATGGAGGTTAAACTCCACATCTTTACTACAGCACCTTCAATACTTTTCCAGAAATATGTTCCCAAGAACTTCTTGTTGCTCAAAACACCTTGACTGTCCATCTTTATGTATGGAAGATACCTGCTGTCACTCAAAACATCCTCTAAATGCTCTTCTATAAGAAGAAAGGCTTGATTTGCTCTCTTGTCTGTATCACTCATTTAAGTGATCTTTCATGACACTTTAACCCAGGAGTTTTTTTAAAATTCCTACAGTTTACTTCCTTGAATAAAAGTACTGACATAAATTACGTGCTTCAGGAAAGTGTTGAACATCTGTGATACCTTGTTTACCTTGGGTCTGCCTGAACAATCCCCTTTTGGTCATTGGTGTCCTGGTTGAGGAAGTTTAGGAATAAAGAGATGTGAAAAAGGTGACTGAAACTATACAAAAGAGTAGAAGAGTAGAAGAGATATGTAACCAGCCACAGCAGGGGATCCCTGGTATGTGGAAGCTGCTGAAACAGGGTTCTCTGGACAAACAGCAAAATCTGCTTTCTGCAACCTACAGCAGTGTTTTCTCTAAATCACAGTGTCAGTTCAAATTGTGGAGATAAGAGCAACAAGCAAAATATGGGGCCAGGACTTTTCCCTTTATGGCAAGCATTACATTTAATAAAGTGGTTTTTTTAATCCATAAACATCTAAACAACAAAGACTCTTATGTTGGTAGGAATTAAGCTGTTCTAGCTGCAATCTCTGCTACTCTGTTGCTGTGGAGCTAATCCTAACACAGGAGAAAAGATCCTGCCTTTTTGCTTTATTGTCTGGACAACCATCTGATATAAACAAACTGCTACCTCATTCTCATTGATATAAAGCGGCCCTTACCAATTGTGCCAGAAGGGCACAACTGAGCCCGTGCCAAAAGAACAAATAGTGTCAGCACACTTCTTAAGAATCTGGATGACAACATCACTACAGCACATTAGCCTTGATACAGAAACATAAGACTTCCTTATAATTATCTGACAGAAATGTTCACAGAGGTGGATTTAGTTTCTGGATCGAGGGGCACCATACAACATGTCCATAGCACAGACAGTTTTTAACCTGTTTGTCCCCTGCCCCTGGCTTTCCTTCCCTTTGACTTAACTATTTGTCTTCCTGCTATTTTATTCTTTCCCCTCTGAGCTCCTCTCTTTTACAGATGCCTCCTGTTTCACCAGCTCTTCTGTTCTTTACATAATCTCCCTTTCCTTTAACTTGGATAAATCTATTTGCCAGGTCAACAATATCTTTCTGCTTCCTTTCGTATTTATAATTACACTTATCTTGGTCCCCTTTCTTTTTTTGACATCTTTGATTTGTTTCTCAAAACTATCATTCTTCTTTTCATAAAGTATCCAAACACCAAGAGAAAAAATAGTAATACAACCTGATCTTTCTCATCTTACTTCCATTCCTATTCACAACTCTTTCTTCCTTCCCATCCTAAGTTTCTCTTTTACTGTTTTCTCCTCATACCTGCGCTGTCATAGGAGCTCTGTTCCATGCATTGTGAAAATCTCCTAAAAGTGTTTTCCCCCCTTTTTTTATCATCAAGTATTTTCACTTTCCTAGTGCTTTTCCCCCCTCCTACTGCAAGGTTTATTGTCTTTCCCATATGAAAAGTACTCTTGATGTCCCCTTGATCCTTCAGCTACTTTTCTATCAGCTTTCTTCATCTCCAAGTTCACTGAATAATCTCAGGTTGCACATTTCAGTTCCATTGAAGATGCCTTCTTCCCCTTGCATTCATCTTCAGACACACTTAATGTGCAATGTCTTCTAATAAAATTTGAAAGAAAATACTCCATCCTTAGATATGCCCTTCACTTTAGTCTTTTTCTTGAAATTGCACTTCCTCTCACTAGCTGTTACTTTGGTGTTCCCTGGTCTTCTTACTCTCTTCAGCATATCTGTCAGAAGCATGTCCTTGCATTCCCTTAGCTCTCAGTGGGGATCCCAAATGTGTCTGTCCTTGCTTTCATTCTCACTCATCTTTATAACTTACCTCTGTTTAATCTCATCAACAGAGCACAAATTGAATTATCCTCTCAATACAGATGACCTACAAATCTTTTCCCCTGCCCAAGACCTCTCCTTTAAAATCTTAGCTGAGTATCATTGTTGCACCAAAGTCTCATTAGCTGCAATACTGTTAATCCTGTTTGTGAGTTCTTCTCTGCCTCAAACATTAACTCTATCTCCTGAAATCTCATCATGAGGTAGCACTTCCCCATTTTTTTCTCCGTCAGTGTGATGTCTGTTAGCTCTCACTTCCAGCTGGTTCCTGGTATCACTCTGTGGCATTAATTTATTATTAGTTACACACATAGCAATTTAATTTTGCTATGAATTAAAAATCTGAGTAGTTTTAGAACTAGATTTAAACTTGAACATGCTTAAGAGTTTGCTTCTCAGCTGAGCGGCAATCTATGTAGCATTTAAAAATAAATATGGTCTACGTATTGTGAGATATATATTAATAATATACATCCTCTGTCCTTAGAGATACTACATCTTACCAACTATCCAGTACAAGCACTTATGATCATATCTTAGCCAGTTCAATAAAACTTTCTTTAACAAATGCTTAACACTGTCCAGCTAGATCAGCTGTCCATTTACAAAGTACAGAGCCCTCCCTTTGCAAACCCTTTCCTTGCTGTCATCTCTGTCTTCCTCTTCAGATTCTCTCAGCCTACTGCCATCCTCTCTGTTCTTGGCTCCAATCAGCCCTGAGCACTCACCCTTTCATCATCTTCTTGTTCAAATTTGAAATGAACATTTCTATGCTGTCTTCTACACAGCCCCTTACACTCGATAGGCAATCCACAAGTATGTGCAAAGGATATTAATTTTCTCTAAAAGCCATATTAAAGCATTCATCTCCTAAACAGTCTTGGGAAAAAACACTGTAAAGCAGAGCTTCTTCTATGGTAGGGCTACTGTCATGTACCAATATTGTTCCATTGTTTGTCAATTTGTTGTTCTATTTATTGTGTCATGACCTATACTTGACTCATTTTTTTTTTTTGGTTCAAGGATCATCTCTTCTGCCCTGGTAAAAGATGTTACAAAACAGCATAGACAGCTACCACTTACTATTTTTAGGAACAGCAATTTTAGCACATTGTCCTGAAATAAACTGTCAACTTCTACTAATATTATTTCTCTTATGTAGGGAAAATGAAGAGTATGTCTCATAGCAAGTTAATTTGCAGTCTCTGTTGAAGGAAAATATGTTTAACTGATTTTTCTGTTGTTCTCAGCAGGCTTCCCAACACAGCAATCCTGGGTGTGCAAACACTGTTGATTAGAGGCTGGTGTTGCATCTCCAACCTCTGCCTCATGAAGCACTCAGAGGTGAGGAACACAGGTTTCTACCTATTTATTGTGGAATCAGAGGTGATAATTCATTCTGTAAACACAGTGACTTTCACTTGTAAAATAATAAATAGATATTTAGAGAGAGAATTGTTTGTAGCAATGAAATAGCTGGATATTAGCAGCAACATGGGTGTTTTTCCACAAGGGCAGCCAAGTGTACCAGAGTCACCCAGAAATTGCTAGGCTCAGTGCTTCTTGTTGCACTCAGTCAGTGGTCTTCTGACATTCAGTTATTTGGCTCTGTTCCAATAACTTGGATGACAAATGGCATTTTATCAAATGTGTGTACCACTATGATTTGGCAGTATGCCCAACAGATTCCACCAAAGATAAGATGCAGAATAGGAAAGATGGACCTGGATCTGTATTATATTTTCAGATAACAAGAAACATGATTCCTCTGAATAATTTCAAAGGATATCAAATAGTCAAGGTTTTTTTGTTTGTTTGTTTATTTGTTTTTTATTTAACAGAAAAGAGAAAATATACTACTGACTTGGGTTCCAAACACTATTTTCCACACATATTTAGGACAAATATTTAGGGGATACACACTTCTTCCCTCTGTTCTACAAACCTTCAAATTAGTACCAAAGAAGTACTAGTCCAAAAATGTGCTACCCCAAGTAAACACCCACAGCATGTATTTCTCTGAACTGGTGATGATTTAGGAGTGGTTGATAAAAGGGCAGAGCTGTGATGGCCTCGTTGGCACATGTTGCTGAGCATCTCCTCTACAGGTAAAAAGCTTTTGTTTGTATCAAATTTAAAAAATAATTTTTAAAAAATCATGAGAGGAAAGCTGTATATGTACCCATATATAAAATTAGATCCATAGGATAAATCTGTTTCAGTCATTTGCCACTCAGTCCAACTTACTGGCAGGTCTGACATGGTCGAGTTCCAGCTCAGTGCACACACACTGATAAATGGTCTACAGAGAGAACTACAATGATAATTTGATATTTCATTGTATTAGTTATTCAAACCATACTTCTCAGTCCATCTTTTACATTACCTTCCAGCGTAGCATATTTATAAATAATTCTAGTTTGTAGAATGCATTTGAGATCGATCGATCTATCTATCTATCTATCTATCTATCTATCTATCTATCTATCTCCTAATTAAACATTTGTCAAATATGCTAGTTAGCTCAACATTAGTTTAACATGAATTTAAAAAACTGGTGTTCATTCTGGTATTTCTCTGCAAGAATTTCAGTATGAGATATTTGCTGCTTGAGATATCGACTTGAGTTCATTCTAAGAAAGACAAAATTAAGAGCAGGTGGTCATTAAAAACTTATATATTTCATATTCAGTGCACACATGCTTCTTAATCCTAAATAAATTATATTAATCACAATTTAATTATGTGTCTGCCTATTAAATTAGGATTAGGGGCTAGAGTTGACAATGAAACTAGTCAGAGCTTCACCATCTGCAGATTAGGCTTTGCATGACCTACTGGGTATTTTAAAAATATTTCAATTTTAAAAGTAATAATAATCTATGGATATTTAAAACACCTCTAAAAGTTGGCATTTATCCATGATTAATGGGAAACTAGGGGTCCTTATCACTTGTCTGTGTAATTCAGTCATCATTTAGTGATAAATTGCAGAAAAAAAATATTTTGTTCGTAGAGTGAAAATCAATGGTGGTAGCTTCTGATATGGAAGGATGCTGAAGACTCACATCTTGACACTGTCCCACACAACAACCTTATCCCTACACTGGAGAGGTGCCAATTTGATAGATGGACCACTCAGTGGATAAGGAATTGGCTCTACTGTTGCACTCAAAGTCTTGCAGCCAACAGTTCATAATTCCAAGTGGAGGCTGGTGATGAGTGGCATGGCTCGGGGGTTGCCACTGGGACCAATCACGTTCAACATCTTTGCTGTGACATGGACAGAGGAGTCCAGTGTACCCTCAGCAGGTTGGCTGACAACACCAAACTGTGGTGCACTTGACTTGCTGGAGGGAAGGGATGCCATCCAGAGGGACCTGGACAGGCTTGAGAGGTGGCCCCATGGGAACCTCAAGAAGTTCCACAAGACCAAATGCAAGGCCCAGAACCTGAGGCAAGGCAATCACAGACAAAAATACAGGCTAGGCAGAGAATGGATTGAGAGCAGCTCTGAGGAGAAGGATTTGGGTGTGTTGGTTGACAAGAAGCTAAACATGACCCTGCAATGAGCCCTCACAGCCCAGAGTGCCAACCCTGTACTGGGCTGCATCAGAAGTGAGGCCAGCAGGGTGGTTCTGCCCTTCTCTGCTCTCCTGAGACTCCACCTGGAGTCCAGCTTTGGGGACATGAAGCTTTTGGAGTGGGTCTAGAGGAGGCTGAGGAGGACTATCAGAGGGCTGGAGTACCTCTTCTATGGCAACAGACTGACAGAGCTGGGGTTATTCAGCCTGGCAAAAAGAAGGCTCGGGAGAGACCTTCCAGTACTTAATGTGGGCCTACAAGAAAGCTGGAGAGGGAATTTTGACAAGTGTATGTGTATTTACAGGACAAAGGGCAACAGCTTTGAACTGAATAAATGTAGGTTTAGACTAGATATAAGGCAGAAGATTTTTAAGATAAGGGTGGTGAGGAAGAAGAACAGATTGTTAAGAATGGTTGTGGACGGCACATCTCTGGAAGTGTTCGAGGCCAGGTTGGATGGGATTTTGAGCAACATTGTCTAGTGGAAGTTGTCACTCCCTGTGGTGGGGTTTGATTTTGATGGTCTTGAAGGTGACTTCTAACCCAAACCATTCTTTAATTATATGACCTTTAGAAACCTGGGATTTGCAAACATACAGGAGTTCACACAAGCTATTTCTAAGCAATGTTCAGATGCGGAATGTTGAAGTGGCAAGAAATGAGTGCATGTTTTCCATATACTGAAGGTCTGATTCTGTCCTCAGACAAAATGCCCATTAATTTTCCTGAAATTTTCCTGAAGTGAAATCTAAAGGACTAGATCATACTTCTGCATGCAATACCTATGTGATCCTTCATTAGCTATGTGTAATTTTTTGTGGCCAGTATGGGATTTTAGCTTCTGGAAATAGCCAGAGATCCATGTGGGAGTGCCAGATATTACTCAGGATACTATGAGGGGAATGTGTCTTTTTGAAGTGGCAGCTAGAGATGAGACTGCACACCTTGAAGCATATCAGCTGGCAGCAAACACTTCAGATAACTGAAATCAATTTATATTTCCCACCATATATTCAAACATGCATTTTGAGAGTGTAAAAATATGTAAAATAGGTAGACTATAGCCATTCCCCTTGTTAATTGCACCTTAAATATTTCCGCACAACGTCACATGGTCAACTGTCCTTTTATAGCAGTTTTGCACAACTTTGCCCAAAGTTTATTCTCACTTCCATTTGGAAGCAGAACTGAAACTTGGAAAAACTAAGATATGTTTGAAATATTCTGCAGAATTTCAATAATTCTGGGTATGAAATGAACCTCACAGGTCAGGAAAAGTGTTCTTTTTCCCATCACTGTACACCAGTACTTTTATTACCACTCCCTGCTGAGTTTTCCATCTCCTCCTGAAGGCTTAACTGAACCTTAAATTAGCTTTAAATCATCTCTATCTCTAATGAGGGCATACTGCTAAACTTCTGGAGGACAATATCTTCATGCGCTGGTTTTACCTTGAAAGCACCTGAGGGGAGGGGATACTAGGAAGTTTTTCTCCATGAAAACTTCCTCTGAATTGATGGGACCAACTGGAGGCTGGTTTAGTTGTTGCCAGCTTGAGAAACCAATTGGAAAAGTCAGTTCGCTCCGTGAATCGCATTCGAAGCAAGAAAACCCCGAGAAAGCTCTCTTGCTTTTCTGGCCTTTCACAAGGTAACACCGACCCGGCCCGGGCCCCTCTCATGCGGCCCGGGCCGGGCTGGGCTCGGGAGAGGCTGCCGGGCCCCGTTTCCAACCAGGAGCCCCGATAACCAAAAAGAAGAGCAGCCCATTGCTAAGATTATCTCCCTTCCCCGGTGTGTCCGTGGCTCGGGGGGCCCTGCCCTGCCCTGCCCCGGCTCGGAGCAGCCCTGGGGTGGCCGAGCCCGCCCGGCCGCCCTCACGGGCTGGGGGGAGGCAGCCGGGCCCGGTTCGGGAGAGCCCCCAGGGCTTTGTGTGCTGGGCAGGGCAGAGGGAGAACCCCCGGGCTGCGGCTGGAGCTGGGGGCGGCTGGAACCGGAGGAAAGCCATGGAGACACAGCCTTGGCACCCATTTCTCCTCTGGATGGACTCTGCGGTTTTCATCCTGTCCCTCCAGCGTGGCCTGGGCACCCTGAGATCCTGACACAGCTCCGGCATGGCCTGGCCCAGCCCCTGCAACTTCTGTGTGAGATTTTAACTTTTTTTCCAGTGCTCAGATAGGACTGACAGACTTTCATCTTTCCTTGGGTGAGAGGCAGAACAGAAAGGATACACCAAAGTCAGTGAAGCAAAAGCTAAGTTTCTAAATGGAAGGAGAATGAGGAGATGCCATGAAAGTTGTCTGAAAAAATCTTTTTTTAAGTTATAGGGTTGGACTGTACTGCAGCAAAGAATTCCTTTAAATCATGGAGAAAGACATTTTGGGGGGGGGGGGGGGGTGGTGTGGTGTGTGTGAGGTGTGAAGTGTTTTGGAAGATCCTCTTCCCCGAGGGAATAAGGGGGATCTCTGTTCCTGGGAATGAAGTATGAATAGAGAGAAGTGAGCTGAAGAGAACTTTTGCCTTTGAGGAGCTCACCCTTAAAAGTAATACCCCATAACTTTTAACATAGCCCACAACCCAGCTCTGGGAAAGCTGTGAAGTGGGAGGAGATTCATGATAGCAGATCCTGGGCGGCTGTTATTCATGAAAAAAGTGGTGTCAGGAGAGAACTGGTTATTTCCTCTCTTGAAAAACATCCTTATAGCTAAACAAAAAGAAACTCTTCTCCCTAAAGTGAACTGAAAAGATAATTTAAGTAAGGAATTTACTGAAGTGTCTGTATGTTGTTAAGATACAAAAAAGAGGAAGAAGGGAGTGGTCTGAAGATCTGCTCTGAATTTATTATTATTTTTCTTTGTGTTATTAATAAAGGTTTTTTTTATCCTCTGTTAAATTTTAAGTCTGCTTTGCTTTTACTTCTATTTCACAACAAAAGGTAAATGTATTTAAAATTGGCAAACCCAAACTATAACACCTCACTTCTCACAAACTATACTTATCATGAAGGGAGACCCAAATACAAATAGGGAAGTGGTACAGGTGTTATTAATCCGTCTCACTTTTTCCATTACTTACCCTGAGGTAATTAATGGAAGCTCCCTAACTCCCTTAGGCTAGGCATAGCAACATTCACACCACCTCATGACTGGAATAGGGAGGGAGAATACTAGTTGAAAGCAGCTGGAAACCTGGAAACTAGGTACTTTGGATCATCTTAATATAAAATAAAGTGTGTGGGCACAAAACATTAAATTGTGCAGCTGGGGATCAATAACCCTCAGCCTTAGGAGCACAAAATAAATGGAGGTTGTAAGTAGGGCTTACAGCATCATTCAGCAAACAGTTGGCAGCCATTTCCATTTGAGAGCCAGGATGTGATACTTGGGGAGCATTCCAGCTGCATGACTGCTTTTATTTGTATGGCTTTGGCAGTATAGCTCCAGCAATCTGCATCCCTCATTCCTCAGTTTGGTTGCTACAGCTTTGGTGGGTTTGTCAAGGAGTCTTGTTTACTGCTTCCAAGTGCCAGATGATCTGTCTTCAGTAAATGTCAAAACTCTCTTAGTGTCACTTCTGCTTTTGTCCCTCATATATGTGGCCATACATAAGCAGCATGTGGCTGCTTACGCTTACTTGTGTTGAACCAAGTAAACATATTAAAGCACATCTAACTCCAAACATTGTTTTAAGCTGCTTACAGGGAGTCCACGTTAGATGGTCAGGTCATTCTGAAGCAATGTTACCTAGTGTTGGCTTCTTGGCAAATTTGCTTGTTAGTTTGCATTTAGACAACAGGCAGATCAAACCTACATAAATGTACAGACTAATTTGGGATAACACTAGCTTGAGGAAGAGCATGATTTTCCTGGAAAGTATGACACTGCAACTCAAAAAAGACGAGCTGTTACTGCATTTTAAAACCATTCATAATCATGAGACCGAGACATGTTACAATTGCTATTTCTGGATCATGTGATATAAGGTACTTCCATGACTTTTCATCCTTCACTCCAGCTTGGACAGATGGATAGCCTCAGGAAATATTTCACAGAATGTGGAAGAGGACTTGTGGTACATGTGGAAAAGCATCCTTCGTATTTAAATGCCTGTTACAAGGTTGCCAAGGTTGAAGATGTTAGTTCTTATAGTTTTGTGTTGTTAAGTGTTTTTGCAGAGTTTGATGGGCATGCATTGGAACAGGAGAAGTTTGTAATGGGTGTAGACAAAATTTGTTTCACTGTGAGGAGAAATCTGCATTGGAACACACTGTCAGCAAGGTTGTGTCATGCCCACTGCTGGAGACCCAGCTGCAAAAAGTCCTGAGATACTGGGCCTGCTCATACAGATAGCCTTAAATGGAACAGGAAGATAGGGTACAGATTCTCTGAGGGCGTCCCAACCTGAGTCACCGTGTGATTCTTTGAGTCTGAACTGCTTCTGTGAGGTAATTTCTTAGGAGCAAATCTCTTAGAAAGTTTTACACAAGGTAACTGGAAGGATTTGGAGGAAGAGCATCACCCAAAAGCAGTTAACTGGAACCTAGGAATAGAGGTGAGAAAACTCTCTGTTTGTGTGAGGCAGGCACCTCTTCTCCCTTCTTCTTCCTGTTCATGGTTACTCTTGCTTGCCATTTGAATTACTAAGGGTATTTTCCTGTAGACAAGGTAGAGAAGGTCCATAACCATTAATATAAAGATGGAGCTCAAAAAGAGGTACTTTCTCTTTGTATCAGTGTTCAGAGAAAGAAAAAGCATTTAAGAAAGGAAAAAAAAAATTGTGAAAAACCCAATCATATTGTTATTTTGTAGAATGTTGCAATGATTTACAACAGCTGTGATCTATGGGAGAAGGGTGAACACCATTGTAGTTTTGATGCCAAATTTTATTGTTATATGCAAAAGGATGTCCATGAATCTTAGCTCCAGCTTCAGTCATCTGATGGAGTACAAACCCTTGTTTGGTTTTCCAACCCATTTCTCCAGGGTGCAGATCTGTGCTGCTGTGCTGTAAGATGCCCAAAGACAAGATCTATTCCCAGACAGCACATTAATTCAAGGAGCAGCCGTTAATTTACCTGCTCACTTTATAATTTTTTGTTTTGTTTTGTTTTGTTTTGTTTTTTTCCTTTTTTATATATATCTCCTTTGGAATTTTTACTAAAACTTTTATTATTACTACCACTTGTCTCAGCATCATCCTTGACTTACTTGTTTTCAAAAGACACTGCCCTACAGCCTGTGTAACTCCCTTCACTGGAAGTAGGGGGAATTAGCTTAAATGGTAGAGCGATCACCCGTTAGGTGAGAGATTGGGGTATTGATGCCTGCATCCTACATTTTGGACCACTCAGTGGATAAAGAATTGGCAGGATAGTCACGTTCATAGAGTTGTGGTCCACAGCTTGGTGACCAGGGAGAGACCAGCAGCAAGTGTGTTCCTTGGGGATTCGTACTGGGACAGCATTATTTAACATGAGAGTGACATTTTACAAGGTCATGTAAAGGAGTGAAGATCAGCGGTAATGACTTTAAAACCAAAGAGAGTAGATTCAATTTATAAGGAAGAAATTCTTTACTGAGAGTTTGGTGAGGCACTGGAATAGGTTGGCCAAAGAATCTGGGGATGCCCTAATCTTGAAATTTTCAAGGCCAGGGTAGATGTGACATTGAGAAACCTGGTCTTGTAAAAGCTGTCCTTGCCTATGGCAGGGGGAGTTGGAATGAGGTATTCTTGAAGGTCCCTTCCAGCCCATTCTATGATTTTATGATTCTATGAATTTGCTTTAAGGTAGAGATGTTTGTATATCCATAAGCTTTATGAAAATGAGATGTGAGACAGAAACTAGTAAAAAACCTTCTGCAATGCATCCATCTACACATTTTGAATATCCAGTAACACAAATTATTAAGAGCTGGGTTCCTTGGTGTAACAGTTCTATGGACTAAAGCATTTTTGGCTGCAGTGGGCTGCAGACCTGTTATACAGTCTGATCATCTTCTGTCTCCCTGATCTTCTGACCTGTGAATGTATTTTGTATGAGTGCTTTAGGTTACTTCCTCTTGTGAAGGACTTTCCACTTGCCTCAGTGCAAAGGATTATAGCTTTCCTGCTCCTTTGGTGTAAATCCATCATCTGAAGTATAACTTATATGTACCATCTTCTGTAGTCACAGAGAAAAGAGGAATTTAATTTCCCTAGACCAGTTTTCCAGACACTTCCTCAAGGACACTTCTGCTGAGCAGTGCCAAATGTGTTCTGTGTCTAATGCCTAAAGTGGAGATTTCCAGTCCATATTTCCAGATGGACTGTTAGGATGCAAAAGGAAGGCTTTCCCAATATTCCTCCCACTTTAAACTACCAACCCCACAGTTCTAAAAACAAATAAGATAGAAATTGCTGGACTATGCATAGATCTAGAGTTCAATATCCAAAATACACTAGAAAGAATGGGAACATATGGAGAAATGAGTATCTGCAGAAAGAAATCTGCGAGTGCACAAATTGTTCAAAGTCTTTAAACTTTATGCATGCAGTGCCCTTCTCTCCACTAACTGAAATGGGAACCTGAGAAGAGCTAGCTGTTAGAATCAAACCAGCAATTCCTAAAAGTAAAATAGTTTTTCTTCTTTCAACTTAAACATATTCCCACCACTAACAAAGAACCATTGTTTTGCTTCCAGAAATAGTGAAGAGTTTATTAGTGAAGCTGGTTATGCAAAAAGACGTGCTTGCCTGAGACTGATGCACAGTAACTGTGCATAATGGAGCTGAGGAAGTTGCCATATGGAGAGAAATCATTGGAAGCCTGGCACAGGGTGTGAAGTTCTGCTGTCATATGATAACTGAGATGAATTACTTTTGGGAGAGAGAGCCTTGCAAGTAAAGGGTCAGAATTAATGATGCAAATAGCAGAACTCCTGGCAGGCATTTAGTTCCTATTTAGAGAATTTGCTTTACTAAACCAGTTAAGCTAGTGCAAAATCTTGCATAGCTGCTGACTTTTAATTAATTAAGGCATAGGTTATTATGGTTATTAATAAAGTAATGTATATATATGCTCCATCTGTTCTTAATACTAAAATGCTTTTCAAGTGATAGGTTGTGATTGTATAGCACACTTGCTGCTAAAATTGTCAGTTTCAAATTCAAATTGAAATAAAGTGTTTCGCTTCTTGTATTTGTTATACTTCAACGAAAATAAATTTCTAGAACAATACAATGCTAAAATATAGTGTTGCTTTAAGCTTATGCCATTCATAGCCCTTGAATAATTTTCATACATTTTTGTAACAGGAATAACTCATTAAGAGTGCATAAATGTTGAAGTTTATAACCTTTTCCCCAGGCAGAATTTCCCAGACAAATTGCATTTAATTACTTGAAATTACTGGTCTCTAAATTTATTGACCTACACATTCACATGCGGGAGTTAAGGATACGACCTTTCATGTAATCTTCTTCAGTGTCCACAATGTAGGGCACCCCAACAAAGTCCAGGAACTGTAATTAGATCCAAATCTGTTGCAGAAAATAAAAATATTCTGAAAATAAACATCCTCTGCATTGAAACCCTTGATGAGCCCCTGCTTCCAATGAAGCTTATGTGTAGTACAGATAAACTAAACTTCTAGAGATCACATTGAGGTCAGGATTTCACCCTAAAATGATTTTTTGCCAAAGAAACACATTTTCCAGTAAAATCTTCAGCCACAGAAATTTATTCATATTTTCAAACAAAGGGCCTAACAGACTTTTTTTCTCTATCTGATATGCTCTCTCTCTCTGTCCTTTTTCACTGTTTCTCCATCTCTCTTTTTTTCTCTTTGAATGGTTCCAAATATACTTGAGTCACCATTTCCTACTAATGCCCCAGAGGAATGCTTTGGGTAGCAAATCAGAGAACAGAAATAACAGCATTAACTTTAAGCTAAGAACATGCATCTCCTGCAATACCAACCCCACCCCAATCCCACCCCACCCCCCAAAAAAGCAACACACACTCCACATCCCCAAAACATTTGATTTTCCTGTTAGGAAAATCCGTAGGTTGAGTAAAAAGAGTATTTTCTAAATAGAAATAATTTGGAGAAAGTGTATTGAAGTGCATTTGTTGTAAATCTGGAGTCCTGAATAAAGCTGAATCCTTACAGATTTCTGGAGTTCAGAAGTTAAATGAATCCCTATTAACATCTACCTCCTGGGAAAAAATAATCAGATTGAAGCTACAGTAATTTGAAACTTTTTCAGCAAAACATAGGATCCGATTGAACTCAAGTATCCACTCATGTTTTCATACTTACCAATACTTCAGTAAGGTTGCCCACAGTTTACAGAATTTTTAGCTAACTTGGATAAAGTTTTGAGCAAACCTGGGGTTAATTATGACTTCATGTAGAAACCATGATAAACACTGTGGTTTTGTAGAATTTTGATTCAAAACCAGGCAAGACTTGTGGGTTTTGGCTAAGCATCACTGAGTTTCAGTTGTGTGCTAACCCAAAACTGGAAAAAAAAATTGCCTCTGGTAATATTTAAAAAAAATATAGGGCATTGAAACTACACAAAACTGAGTTTAATACACTGCTATTTGCAGCTTGGCAAGATGTCTCATGACTTTCTATGAACACCTGGTGACAACTCTTCATGACAACAAATGAAGAGCAATGGTCTTACAGATGGGTTTTCCCCTTTGAGTCTTGAATGTTGTGAGATTTGCCTGTTAACATACAGATCTCTGACATACCAGCACCTGCTAATTCTGTACCAGAGGGAGAGGGAGAGGGAGAGGGAGAGGGGAAGGGAAATCTCAGCATCTACAGAATAGTTCCTAATATGTGATTTCCAGACACCACAACTGTATCTGGAAGAATTTGCTCCAATATAGCTCCCAGCTGGAGCTGTAATCAAGTCCATCTTTTATAAACAGACTGACTGACAAACTAACAAATAGCAAATGTTGGTGAGAGTGAGACTGGTGAAAGCCAAAGAAATTATCCAGCACAAATAGAAAACTGAGATATTACTTGTGTATAGCAATTGTCTAGGGGAATCTAGAAATACAGCAGTCACAGAGAAACCATCTCTTGAGCATATATTCAACTGGAATAAAATCCCATTTGGAATAATATGTCTTAGTTACATAAAGTCTGTATTTCTTTACCTATTTAGTACTTCCATGTTCATGATAGATGCTCTCAGTTCAATGAAAAGCCAGTGTCGTGCTGGTCTTGCTTAAGATCCTTCATAACACTAAAATTTATTTAAATGTTACTTGGTGTTTTCATATCTACAGTAGAAACATCTGCTTAAAAGGCTCTTTTTTTTAAATATGCAGTGTTACTGCTGATATGTTCTCACTTTCCCCTTGCATAATGATAAGAGCTGATTTGCTTTGTTTTGCTCTTCACTTTTCATGTAGTAAAAAAGCATCAGCAGAGTTTTCTAGCAGCAAAATAGAGATGATAGGCTTTTGCAGGGTGTTGTTTTCATCTCTGTGGCTATGGCTTCATAGTATGTTCTCACCAGGGACAGCTATGAGGCATTTTTCTATGTTCAAGTGACTCAATATAATGCCAGACTAGATCCTAAAATACTTGCACTTACATTATTGTCATGCTCTGATAGTGTTAGCAAGCTCTGAATTTTTGACTGAAATTATTGCTCAAGACCAGTTCAACTAGGTATCCCTATACAGCTTTATATGACATTACAACCTTCTTCCAGCTTGCAAACATTAACTACCTCCTTTCATAACTGGTTTCACATCACTGACATTACTGTAACTCAGTATATTCTAAAGACTATAACAAAAATTGAGGCCTGTTGACTGAGGAAGCATTTTTATCAATTTAAGAAGTGCATTTGTCAGTACTGGTTTTGATTAACACCAAAATGAATGATTCAGGGTCCAATAATTGTAGGAATGCAAGTATTGATATAAGTTTGACAAAAGTAATTAGTGGGTGACTTTTAGCCATAATGTGGTCTCTTAATCTTGAATTAGAAAAATAAATACATAATGTTGGTGAGCTATGGTATCAAAGGAAGGAGGTTTATTTAAGAATGTTTCCAAGAACATTTACTTTGGGAAGCGCTGGTATAATCCTCTTCTACCCTCTGGAATCGTACCACAAATCCCCTGTTTGTTCCACTTACTACTTCATGCACAATATTCCATCACTACACAATATCAGAGTATTGGAAATGTGCTTCTGGCTGCCTGGATTAGGACCAGATACCATTTCCCCTCCTTGACACTTACACATTTAAACAGTGTCAAGCATTGGTCCTTTGGCTGTGATTGCACATTGCTAATGGGTGTTTATGAAAAGTATCCAAGAAGAGGAGAAAATAAACAAAGGGGAAACAAAATAAGCAAAGTGACAAAAACAATAGCAAAGACTTCATCCAGCTGAACTAGAGGCAAAGGATGTAAATATCTCAGTGGAGGATATTTACAAGCCCTCTGCAAGGGTTTGTATCTGTAGGAGGGAGAAATTAATTTATTTATAAAAAGATGTGAAAAATGTAAGATGCCGGAATCATCTGCTTTTCTTTCCCCATTGAAAAGCAAGTTTTTTATTTGCATGTGGAACTTAGCCTTCTCCTGCGTGTGCGCTTCTTGATGAGGTTTTGTAAATAGCAAAAAAAAAAAAAACCCAAACCCCAAACCAAACAACAAAAATGTAACCTGGAATGAAAATGTTATTTCTTCTGTACCATCCCTTTTTACTAGAGAAACAGGCTTGTCTCAATTTAAAGATATTCCATATAACTATCTAATAATTTTTATGAGATAACAGAGAAGTTGGATTCAGATGTCATTGTACTCTCAAAGAGCATTATCAGTAAAGAAAAACAAAACTCAAAGGCATATTGAACACCCACAACTGCAGCCTCTGATTCCAGAGACTACACTCTCCTCCCTTCTCCTAACCCCAGGGAGGGGAGGCAAGGGGGCAAAAGAGGATATGTGTTAGCTTTGTTCTAGTTAGCTCATGGAGGTGGATGGACAACTCAGCTTCAGATCCTGAGCATTCAGCCTCAGCTTTGCATTGATCATGATTTTCAAAAGTACTCACCGCTCTTGGGTTTTCAAATTTTTGACCCAGTACAGCTTGAGAGTTTGAAATCTCTGTAACTTCAGCCCAGAAAACACTATAGGTTCAGCCTATGTTTGCTATACTGACCTCTGCTAGCAGTATTTGAAGGGAATTCAGAGAGGGCACCAAGTCTGGCTGCTTTCCCTGGTTTATTCCTCTGGTACTCACCCAGCCCTCACAGTCATGACCTTATGGATGTTTAAGGATGCACCTTTGTCTGGTCCCTCCCTGTCTCTTCATGTTACTCTGTCCCTTGTTGAACTTGCTGAAGATTGTGTCTCTGTCTTACACTCTGTCAGGAATGAGAAAATTAGGTTTTATTTCAGAATGACACACTTCTCTGCTGAGAAAAATTAACACAAGACTCACTTAAAAAATGTCAAGCTGGTATCCAAAAATACAGGGCACCAAATTGTTTCTAGTCACTTAAACAGTGAAAGAATGTGAAATATACACTGGAAGTAAAGTGCTTGAAGTCTGGGGACAGTACTTTTTAATTAATTTGTGTGCAGCGCAGCATATTGCTCAGGCCCACAAATCTCAGTCTTTTCTTCCTTCAGTATAAATACCAAGATAGTTTTCTGTGCCCATGTCTCAAGCCAGACAAATGAACTCTTCTGAGGACTGAAGGACCAACAAAAGCCACCTTGCCTTTTGATCTATTTTTCCTTTGTCTTGCCTTTTAACATACATACAGCAGTAGTGTGTCATTCGTAGTTACACATTAATCTAAAAGATGCAATGAAATGAAGGCATTTGCTTTGTCTTTTTTGGGAGAGGATAAACAGGCAAAACACACTTAAAACAGCAATTCTCAAAGCCATATCTTCTGACCTCACTTCTTTCCAGAGACTGTGATGTGCTTGAGCCCTTCCCTTTCATCAAATACACGTATACCCTGTGGCCTTTTCTGCTCCAGATCCTGCCTGTTCCAGCCCTTTGCAGACAACCTCTGCAACTCAAGCACAAGTAAAACCAACTGTGAGCCCATCCAGCTTAACTGTGCCAATTCCTACATTCCAGGTTAGCCTTTTCTGGCTGCCTTGAACTCCCTCTGCAACCATTGTCAGCCCTGCTCAAAATAATATAGAGAAAAATCTCTTTATCCTTCACCCCACCCCAGCTCCTCATAGCTTGGTTCCTGGCTTGCTTTGGCTCCTACTCGAAAGAAAATGCAGTGATATTTTCCTGCTGCCCAAGTTCACTGTGGTTTACTGTTTTACTGTGAATGAAAAATGTTTGAGCTTGCAGGCAGCCAGCCGCTGCCTCACACACCCAGCATGGTCCAGCCCAAGGCACTGCCTTCAATTGTCCTCAATTCCCACTACCACTGTGCCTGCTAGAATAAATATTATGTTCCCTATAAAGTTCCCAGGTAGGAGGAAACTACTGCATTGGAGGAGAGGAGAAAAGGTGAGCAAACAGAATGGAGAGAGAATAAAGACAAAAGACAGATGAGATTTTTAGGTGAGGACTTGTCCCTTGGCTGAAGATACATTTTCAGCTCCCCCAGGAGCTTCTGACTTGTTTCACCAGTCAGAAACTAGCTGGCTTGAAATATACTTAGAATGTAATTATCAACTAAAAAATGGTACAATAAGAAAATAACAAGTCTTTAAGGAACAAATACAACCAAAATATTGAAAATCCTTAAACAGAAATACTGAAAAATCTGACTAGTTTAGACTTAAATTTAAAGAAGATGGAAATCACTGTGACTCAGGCATGAATGGGAGAATATAAGTAGCCTTGGTGGGAGATTTTTCATATGTTATATTATGAGCTATTTATGTTGCATTTGATACATGAATGAGATGTCTTATTTTATTATAATAGCACCCTTGATTGAATACATTTATCCTCAAGGCTTGTGTAGTAGAAGGCAAGAGGGTGATCAGCACTCTGCATCTTGGAGTCTACTGCCATGATGGCTTGTGCCCCTTCACATCCAGCAAAAGAGGTGGCAAGGAGAACTGGCATGAGATCTGAGATACTTCATGGCCAGTAGAAAGTGCACGCCATGGGTTGAAGTCCAGCTACTGTTTCAGTCATCCTGTGACATCATATAAAATACTCACTAAAATGACCATGCTTTTGGAATTAATTTCCCTCACAGCGGCACTGCTCAAACAGGCCAAAAGCCTGTCAGAACTAACTGATGTGTCTCAGCAGCAGCCAGGAGCACATTATGAGAGAAAGAAAGTCAAAAGAGGGGAAGCACATGCAATAGCAGTCCCAATATCCTTTCACATCTGCTGGCATGGTCTGCTTCAGAGACATTTGAGCTGCAGAATGCAGCTGAACCTCAGCCTTTAAATAGCCCTTGCGTGTGCAAGGGTAACAGTGAACAAATGCCACTTTTCTGTGGGTTTATCAAGCATCATGGACACTCTGCTGTGAGAGAGAGTCCACATCCATAGCCAGAGTAAGTTCATCATAACACTCTTTATCTTCTGCTAAAGCTTTGAGATATAGCTGCTGTTACAAGACAGTTGGCAAGGGTTGGGCCATTTGGCTTTCTGTAAAAAAATTGATACCCTTTCCGGAGGAATTTTCCACACATGGAAGTGGTTGTTCTCAATGAGAGCAAACCAGACACACAGGAAGTTGTGTGACTCTGAAGAGCTCATGTAGTGCTACATGCCCAGAAAAACTCCCTTGGCATCTGGTGGTCTATATCTCAGGCAGTCCTGGAGATGGGAGTCTTTGTATTTAGTAATCTCCAGAAGCCTTTCCTTACATGAATGTTTTTGAACTATTGTGACTTTTACAGTCCACATCACAGGAAGGAGTTTCATAGTTCAACTCTTCATTTCATGAAAAATATTCATCTTGACTCCTTGAGCTTGGCTCCTACCAGCTTTGTAAGACAACTACCAATTCAAACACATAAAGCGACTGTGAGTCATTATCCTCAGCTTTTCCAGCAGTTTTCATAGGTTTTGGTCATCTTTTCCCCGGGCTGAAGAGAAGAATCACACTATATCCTGACAATCTTGGTAATTTTTTGCCACCTCCATGCTTCTTCTCTAATCTTGCTATTTTCTTTCCTAAAAGACTGAGTGAGGAAAGAGGACCACACAGTGTCCAAAACTTGAGTGCGGCATGGAGTTATACAGCAATATACATTTGTTTTCTAACTGCAACCTATTCGTCTCATTCCCACCATTCTTTTTGGTTTGTTTTGCTTTGAGTTGCAAGTGTTCTTAATAGATTTATCTATTTATAACCCCACATCTTGTTTATGCATTAAAACTCTCAGGTCAGACCCTTGCTGGGTGAGAAGTGCTGGAATTCTTCCTCCCCTGTGTGTACCACTTAAATCTCTGTTTATTCAAATAGCACAGGCCTCCATTACTCAGGTGAATAAGTAATTTATTTTTAGATAAGTTTTCTGTAAGGGAAATTATATGGAGTAATAAGAAACACAACCAATCTGATGTAGTGCAGAGGGGAACATTTAACACTGCCATTGCTCCTCTTTGTGCCTCTCTAGGAAAATTAGCCTCCAGGATCAAATTTTGATGCATAAAGACTATAAAATTGTTGTCCAAGGCAGCAGATGCCTTTCACCCAGCCCCTAAAAGGGCACTGCCTATATATATGAATCCCACATTATGAAATAGGACAGAATAAGGTGAGATCTTCTGTTAACTAAAGTCAACATAATTATAAGACAGGAGTTTTTAAGACTCCACTGGAAATATCTACAAAATTCCTCTATGGCTAAGAATGTTATCAGCAGTACAGTACAGCAAATCCTAACTGTGCAAGAAACCCTAAATCAGGGCAACAGCTGCTCAGTTTAAGGTTGCATATCAGTATTATAGGACTAAGTATAAGCATGAAATTTGGACTGTGTGTTAAAAGGGTAAAACTGAGAGGCATCCACATGACTTTCAGCTATTTAGTGAATTCCTATCTTGCATCAATATTGTCTTTAATAGCAATTGATAGACTTGTTTTTCAGTATTTTGCTATCTCAAGTTGCAAAAATGTTTCCCATTATTTAAATTTTATGACACACTGCTTCTCTTTTTCCAACTCAGAGTTCATGTCATAGAGTGTCCATTAACATTTTTATTGAGTCCTTATACTCTCACACTCTCCTTACCACCCAGAAATTAGGAGATTTGAGCTGCAAGAATGAATCAAGACACTGTTGTATCAGGGTTGTGTGGTATAGCTGGACTGAAAGCTGAGATAAAATTACTTGATACACAAAAGCATGAAATATAGCAGTGAATTGCCAAAGAAATGAAAGCAACATGTGGAAGATGTCCCTGCCTATGGCAACAAGTTGGAATGAGGTGATGTTTTAGGTCTCTTCCTACCAAAACCTTCTATGATTTTATGATTTCATACTTACTTTTTAGCAGAAGTTGAGCCAAAGCTCATTATTTTAGGAGCAGTATTTCAAAACACATATTTAAAAATTAATCCAAGGACAGCAAGAAGAGACTAGTCTATATTATGCTTCCCACGTTATTAAAATAGTATGACTGCTTTAATAGCAGTTCTCTTCCCTTCCTCTTTTCTCTATTTCATTTTTTTAATATTCTCTATTGCATTTTCTTGGCTGAGCAAAAATATGCACCAAATCGAATATAGCAACCAACAAAACTGTCAAGTGAAAGCCATGAAAATTTCTGTCCAAAAACTTATTTTTCACCTTCACACCATCTAAAGAGCATAAGGAACAACTGAGAGGTCTTTATACAAATCTCAGAGAGATTATAGAGGACAGGGAAAGGGGCCAAATGAAAATCTGTGCATCTGCCATCCATCAGAAACACGTGTTTCAGGTGGCTGTAATAGATGACTATGCTCGCATCTAGAGAAAATAATCTCGCCTCATAAACCCCTAAACTGAAAAGCTGCCTAAGATATAGAATAATTTGATACTGGTATATGCATTTTTTACTGTATAGGACTCATTGTAAATCATCATGCTGTGTGCACTGAGAAATGAATGGTGTTCAAGGTGAGAACCTGTAGACATTAATTTCATACTGTATCTAAAATATTGCACCCTCATCGCCATTAAATGATCTATAAAAGGATTGAGTAGTTCAGCCAAATAACCTTGGTTAACTATCACAAATTATTGTTCAATCACTTATCTTATGGCCAAAGAATAAAGTTGAGTATCTTGCTAAATGTTTTTAATTTGCAAGAACTGTGCAGACCCCATGCAAAAGGCCATTCCATGGAATTCACCAAATTACTTCAGCGCTTGTGAAAAGCTGCAGGATTGCTTCTACCAGTGTGTAGAAGGACTTTTATTTGGTCTCAACTAAAATGCAATTGGAAGACATGGAGACAGATAACCATCAGCTCCTCAGTCTACAAAAAGTCTATTAGTCTATTCACCGGCCATAAAACCCATCAGCTTGGCTGGATATGTGGGACAGGACGTAGTGCTGATGACTTTCCATTTTGGCTTCTTCCATCACTAACATTCTTCCCTGTTAGCAAACAAAATGGACAAGCACTTTTCAGGCTGACAATCCCAGCATCTGGGAGGCTTTGGGGTACGGCCTCCATCTCCACTCTTTTCTATTTCTGTGGGAGGGAGTAAAAACTGGATGTGTATTAGCAAACTGTTGGAATGGCAGTGCTTATTTACTACAGGTAGGCAACTCCTGGTGTGAAGCAACAATTTAAAAGGCCATGTTTAAATCTCAGAATCACGGAAATGCTTGGGTTGGAAGGGACCTTCAAGATTATCTGGTTCCAACCACTCTGCCATGGCCAGGGGCACTTTTCACTGGTCCAGGCTGCTCAAAGCCCCATCCAGCCTGGCATGGAACACTTCCAGGGATGGGGCATCCACAACTTCTTTGGCCAAACTCTTCCAGTTGCCTTACCACCTCCACAGTAAAGAGTTGTTTCCTAATATCTAAGCCAAAGGTACTTTTTCCCAGTTTTAATCCTTTCACCCTTGTCCTGTCATATAAATAGTCTCTCTTCCTATGGGGTAATATTTGGGGGGAGGGGGAAATTAGAGGAAAAAGGGAGAACAACAACACACTCCATGACAGTAGGGAGGGATAAAGGGGATAATTCATTTATTTATGCTTATTTAAGAATGCTGAGGTGAAGAGAGTATTAGAAGAATAGTAACATTTCCAAGATCTGGATCAGGACTTGTAGGACTGTGAAATGAAATGTTTAAAAGGACTTTTACAATTGCATCACACAGTAGATTGAGCACAGCAGTTAAAGCTAGCAAAAGGACAAAATGGTTTATATACTGCGGATCAAGAGAAGACAGTTGAAACAAATGGCAAGTTTTCGGCAAATGTTTTTGATATTCAGAAAGGACAAAAATAGTGGAGTTAGAGGACAAATAGTTCATGTTGCTCTGCGTTCTAGCAAATATGAGCGACTATGAGCTGAGCTTACTGTGGTTAATAGCAATCAAGAATGCTAAAGAGCTTATGCAGCATACCTAAAATTAATAAGAAATATTTGGCATGGCCTTAAGAATGGTCATCTCTTTCAGAAAGATATGATCAGCGACCTTAACAAAAGATGCCTAACAATCATCCTAATAGGCAATGCAACAAGTTCAAGCCAAGGCACAGGAGAATTAACTCTTTCTTGGAGTCTGATGTTAACTTGAGGCTGGAAGGGACCTCTGATGGTCATCCCGCCCCTCATCAAAGCAGGGCCAACACTGAAGGTAGATAAGTTCCTTAGGGTCGTGTCCAGTCATGTTTTGAGTATTTCCATGGACTGATATCTCACAGTTTATATGTACACCTGTTCCAGTGTTTGAACTCCTTCCCTGTGAAATGCCAGTAATCAGGAGAACAGGCAATTTATCGAGGCTGGCTTTAAAGCCATTTAACTGGGAAGAAATTGAGAAGAACATAGATCTGCAGGCTACTGGCAGAAGGGATTGCCCAAGAAAAAGACATTAACTTTTGTTGTTTGCCAGTTTCCTGCCATTACATAGAAGACATATGTAGTATTTTAGAAATTTGGGTGCGGGTTCAATGGCTGTCCTCTTCTGGTGATAACTGAAATAACTTGGTTTTCCCCACTGCATTTACCTCTTGGTCTTCTTATCCTTCCGGCAGAAAATCATATTCCCACAAAAAATGAAATGTCTGTTCACTATCTTCCAGCACTGACACACCTGGAAAATAAACTGCCGCACAAGCAAAAATCATAACAAAGAGACAGAGCCAGATTCAGCAAAAGATTCCACAGAAAGCAGAACTGTGTGAAAGCAGTTGCTTGGCTCCACTTTGCAACTGAAATAACTAGTCCATCTTGGCAAAACTGAATTCATGAGAAATCCAGACCATGCTTGGGAAAGAACATTTCATGGAAATAAAAAAGGACTTCCCTTGTCAGAAGGAAATTTTGGCCTGGGGACTGGTTGACTCAATACTACGAACCTGAGAAAATCTGTAAAGTTTGTATAAAGTTTGTATAAAGAGGAAGTCAGAAAGTAAATACACACAAAACATGTTGCGTCCTAGGCCAGCAATTTTTGTGAGCTGGGATGAAGCTGACCTCATACCATATATGCCTCTGTTATGTGTGATCCATGGAGGGAGCAAATGTGCTGCATCCCTGTCTGAGGCTTTTGTTGTACTTTGGCAGAAGCAACAGCTGGCCAATCTGTCAACCCTGCTGCTATGTGATTCTGCCCCTGGGGACTCATGAAAATGGTAAAAAAATCAAAATAGCATGCCCTAGACTGCTTTGTGAAGAAGGCACTGCTTGTGGGACAGAGTGCAGGATCACAAAACAGGGCACCTACCGTCTAGTACATGGCAAATCACACAGCTAATCCCACCACAACTGGCAAAAAATTTGCACTTCTCTTTCCCTCCCCCTTCTTTGATACCACACAGATCATCTGCTTGTCTGGTATTAACAAAAACAAGACCCCTGGTCATGTGAGGAACCAAGTCCTTCATGTAATGGGAATGATAGATAAAGTGCTGGGTATAAAATCAGCCAAATGAACAAAGAACAAAGCTTTTACTTTTGTTTCGGTAAAAAATAGCAATTATTCTTGTGTTTCATAACCACACATTTATATACCTTCTCTTTCTTTCGTTTTATTTTTTCTTTTTCATTTAAAGTGAACAACCATGCTAGTGGTTATTTCTTTGTCAGTAATGCCTGGTTCTGCCTGATAACATCAAGCTTTGTAAAACAATGTAGTATTGTCTACAGTCTCTGCCATTATAGTAAGTTAACAGTTACTGTAAACAGAAGGGCTCTTCGTAGAGAGGATGAACCAAAGATATATTTTAAATTAAGCACCAAGCAAACACTCCAGCTGGCAAACGTTGCAGGAATAGTTCATTCTTTCAAAAAACTGCATTGGATTTGCACTGCCAATAGTATACACAGAGTCATTGTTTCAGTCTCAGCAAGAGGGTTATTTATACACTTTGAATGCGTACTGCTTTCTCCTAAACTTTACAAAAGCAATCCATTAAAAATCATACCAAGAGTATGAGGGTTTGTCCTAATGTTTGAGGTTCGTTTTCTCTGGTGGGTGCCACTAAAACTCATTTTAAACAGGTCTTGAGGACAGAGGGGAATATTAGGTCACACAGTCAGATCTATTTTATATCACAGTCCATAAAATTTATTCCAGCTACTATTGTATGGAGCCCAATGGCTGACATTTGACTCAAGTGTGTGCTTGGAAGGTTTGCAGACTTGAATCTACCACTTTCTGATGTAACTGGTTCCAGCAGAAATCAACCTCACTATTAAACATTTGTATTATACTTCCATTTGATTTTCTTTGGCTTTGATTTCCATGGTTAGGTTCCCATTGTGCTTTTCTGTGATCCTTTAAAAAGCCCTTTAATAACTGTTATTTCTTTACCATCCAAGAACCCTGAACCATCTGAATGCCATGTATTTTTTGTTCATTGGAACTTCTGAATAAAGCCAGGAGAGGAAAAGAAGAGAAGCAGTTTTGATTGAAATCTAACTAAATTTTATTTGCCTTGTTTTGATTTCTTTTTTTTTTTTTTAAAGTTATTTCAGTTTAAATGGGAATGCCTTGCTGTTCAAATTTGTTGTTTCTACTTAAAAAACTTTCAGCAACTTTCAACTCTGGCAAAAGGTGTCCATCCAGAAACATCTGCCCAAAATGACCCTCAAAACCCAGAAGGAAGTTCAGTAAAATTCGTGTTAATTATTTACCTTATTCAGCCTACATTTTTTGCTAGAATGGTTCCATAAACATATTTTAATCAGCATTTACATGTGACAAGCACTTCAATTTTTAGTATTATTTAGTATTATGATGACTTCCCTAAATTGTACCTGCTACAAAACCTCTGCCATTCTTAACTGAATATATTTGATGTGGAACATGAAATAACCATTACCAACAACATAGAAACATTAGTTGTCTTTCCTATTTCACCAGAACGAGACGTCTTTTCAGTTCATCAGGAAAAGTTTCAAGAGGATGTTACCATGCATTTCTTGAATTAGGATTGTTTAAAGGTAAAGTACATCTTCCACCCAAAAAAAGTTGACTAGGCAGTGGATCTTACAAAAATACACGTGTTTGAATATGTAGGAATGTCTGTCTTCTTTATATAGTCCTCTCACACATGTATCAATAGCTAGGCAGAAAAATATAATGAAATTTACTATTAGTTATCTCTAAAAAAATAGTTCCCTGTGATATGCAGACAAGGTCACCATTAAGCAAATATTTATATTCCAGAAGACATCAATTTTTTCATGCTTCTGATCTCATTTTCATATGTGTTACACAGGCCACTATGAATGTTCATCTTTGACTTCTCATTCTTGATTTCATTTACAAGCATAAATCTAACTTGCATCATGAGAGTATTAAAGGACAAAATAGCCTCTAAAATTCTATCAATGGCATCTATGCAACTTTAATGGAAATATAAAGATCAATTTCCATCTTCTCTGCCCTCATTAGGCAAATAATGATATTTTCACCTCCACTGAGCTGTTAGTATGCCTTGCTATTGTCGTTACACCCAACATTAGCATCCCTTCACGTATGAAGGTGATGACGATACACAACTAGCAAAACTTTCATTTTAGCCAGAAGCAGCACATTGCAATCAATATAGCATTATGCCTTCTGTGATCCTAATAATTTTGCTACTGAACCTAACTGGCAATCAACAAAATTAGAATGATCGCTAATCATTAGGGATCCTCATACACTCTAATGTATTTGCTTTAGGATCAGTGAAGAAGTAGGAAACCTGCCAAGAGTTTTTTGGCTGGCAGGTCCTTAGAGGCTTATGAGACTTCCCAGACTTCTCATTTTTCAAGAAAGAAGAGGCAGTTTTGAAAAGTTTAAAAAGACTGTGAGTTTTATGGAGATTTGTGACAACTTTTAGAGGGTGTAATTTCCTACTGGGTAAAATCACACAGACAAATTTCCAGGCCACTTTGCTATGCCAGGTAAAAGCCTTCACTGTACTGACCCCACCTCTGCCATCCTCTGATGTACAGGCAGCCAGGTTCTCTTGTGTTTCATTAGATATGGACCCACCAGACTTACCCACATGTGTTTCTCAGGAAAGACTGGCATTACCACCTGATGGTGGCATTAAGCAAGTCTAATGTTTCACCAGACTGGAGGATATTTTCAGTGGTGAAGAAAATCTAATAATGATGTTACATCACATTCCTTAATTACAGATTTTTGCATGTAATCTCTCTTCTGTATGGAAATATAACTGCTAAACAATGGAAGATGCTGCTTCAACAAGGAGAATAGATGTGTCTATGACAACAAACAGATAAGTATGAAGTGTAGGAAAATGATTACTTGAAAGCCTCATGCTCTTTAACATATCTACATGGTTTATAGGCCTAATCTGGTTAATAATAAAATAGCTACCAATGAAACAGAATTCCCAAAACTCAGATGTACATTTTGGCTTTATTTAGCAGATTGCACGTAACATCAGCTGTTTCGTTTTCTTTTTTTTTTTTTTTAACAGAATGAAGCACCTGAATACACTCTTAACTTCTACCAACCCTTGAATTATTAAATGTTTTTCTTATAGTCTTATGAACTGGATGCAGAAATCCCTAAACCTGTAAAATTGCAGGACCACACAGATGCCAAAGAGAGTTTAAAAAGATGAAACAGCTGAAAGAAAGTATTTCAGCTACAGGAAAGGAAATAAGAACAAATTTATTTCCATCCCACCCCGAATAATCTTACTGAGAGAACTGTAGTAGTTTGTTTGGCTTTTTGGAATACTGGATGGCACCAGTACAATGCAGCACTAGGAAATGCCTCTCTGCTCTTGCATCTGTAAGGCAAGCAACTAAGCAGGCGAGCCAACATTTCTTCTATCTCTCACTTTAACTGAAACAAGAATCTGGCATGGCAAATTGAAGTTCCATTGAAACAGAGCCACTATGAAAATACAGAGGAAATCCAGTCTCAGACTAGTTCTGACACTGCAGAGCTTTCACTTTTTATGTAAGATTTTATATAAAGTGGTTTTACCTTATAAATAGACAGGAAGAGACACAAGGGAGATACAAGAACATTTTAGCAATTCCTAAATAGTTCCTTTTCCTCTTCTTTGTTTTCCTGATGCACTCCCTCGATACCAGGCTGTCAGTAACACTCAGGCTTTGTTTTGCAGTCAGATACACTGTGCAGCACTGCAGAACATGAATTGTGCCTGAGTTGAGAGATGACCCAGGAGCAAGTTGTTCAAGTCTAATCTCCCTTCCTTGGAAGGTGCTAGTCCTTCTGGATAAATTGCTTTCCCAGTCCTAAAGTAATTGCGTCAATTAAGAGCTAATTTTCCCTCTACTAAAGTCTTCTAAGTGTTTCGAATAAGGTCCATTATGGCCTGCTAAGTATGACGGCAAAACTAGCCAAGTCATTATCCACACAGCAGTGGAAGCTGCTTTGAAGGGCATTGCAAAGCAGTCTCCAGTAACCGAGTATGCTGTGCCATGAGTTCCAGAGGGATGGGGCAAATCCCCCAGGAACAGATCACAAGCCTGTGTACCTTTCAGATCTGATAAATACAACTGTTTTTTTCCTCCTGTTGTTAACCAGTAAGAAATTGCTTTACTGAAGATAAATGCACCCAGTGAAATTATTTAGATAGCAGCAGTTGATAATTTGCTAGAACAGATTATTTGAAAAAATCAATTGGGATATCTCTGGTGTATTGATTAGCAGATGGATATCCATACTATCAGAGATACAAAGTAATTTAAGCAAAAGAGTGAGAATTGAAATGGATCGGTATCATTAGTTAAGCTGGATAGGGCGATGCAAGAAGCAAAATGAATTTTGAGCTCTTTAAAGGAAGCAGCTATGAATGTTCTAATTTAAAAGTAGAAATAAATGGGAATTTAAAAAAAAAGTTTCAGTAAGTCTGTTTAAAATTGCTTCAGCTTACTGGAACAGAATTACTAAAATGAGGGAAGAGAGTGGAGACCTCAGGAAAAAAAATTGTCTTATGGTAACTGCAACTGGTATCAGAGTGCTCAAAATATGCTGGGACTGTCTGCTCTGGTGAGCCCCAGCTGGCATGCCCTGAGCAGGTGATGGGCTGACAAGCCAGTGGAGGTAGAGCTGGGAAGTGCAAACAGCAGGTAACTGGTCCATCCTGAGCTGCGTCCATCTGCATGTGCTGGGTGCTGCATTCCTACTGTGAGAAACTTTGCTTCCCCTGGTGAAGGAAACCACAAACCTCCACTTTAAAAGGGAAAAATTCTGAAAACCCCTCTCGAGGGGTTACCCTGTAGAAATATGACAACCCAATAAACAGAGCTCTGATGAAATACGTTCCACATCTGTAGTCACTTTATAGTTGACCAAATGTGCAGCCTGGAGTTTGTATTTGCTAGACCTAAGATAATAACAGTCCTGAGAATTCCCAGCGGTTGTTTGCTTTGATTTGCAGAATGTTTGTTACACCACATTATAATCAAAAATTGGGTATATCCGCTGGTAAGACTCTCATGAGTTACAAAAACAAAACTTCTGCCAATATTGCTTTATACTTAAAAGGGGGAGAAAATTAACAGATTTTTTTATGAGATAGCAAGGGTTTTGTTTTGTTGTTTTTTTGGGGTTTTTTTTTGGCTGAAGCATCCTGTGGCCTATGCTAGGACTCAGAAAAAAAAATTAAAAATTAAGGCAATAATCTATAATATGCTTATCACCTTGTTGTCTGTGATTCAGGTCACTTAAAAATGTATCAAAAATGTATGTACTGCTTCCAGAAGTTAAATAAAAGTAATGTTGTGTGAGGTAAAGAGTAAAAGAAGAAAACCCATTCCACAGTGTAGGTTGATCAAAGAATCAAGGTATGAGCACTAGGCAATTTCAGTGGCTGAAAGAGTCAATGCCAGAGAAATGGGCAATGGGAGATTTACTGTCCTAGCTATGCATCTGTTCAAAAAGCAACACTGACCCAATTGGCAAAGTGTTCAACCTAGCTGGTTTTAAAGAGGGCTTGCAAGTTGCTGTAAGTGCAGGCAAGTTTTAAGTTCAATTACAACTACAGGAGAAAGCTGCAAATCTGATGGTGAAATGTAGGTAGAAGAGGCCTTAACAGGAATTAATTAGTATGAGAAGGAAACACACATAAACAGCAGAATAAGGAGCTGGGAGTCCAACAAAGTAGTCAAGGTGTCTGAAATGCCACTTGATGGCCATCCTTGTTTTGTGTGTTCAAAAGGAGCAAAATAAACAAATGATAAATAGAAAGCAATAAGGTTGAACTGTTATACTAAATTATGAGGGTAATTCTTCCCTTGAGGGAAAAAAAAACCATGGTAAATGTCAAAAGCAAGGGTAAAAATAGGGTATACAATGAAGAATGCTTGTTAAAAAAAAAATCATTACAAAAATTTAACAAAATATCTCAAACAAACAGAAAAGCTCCTGGGTTTTTGTTTTGCTTTGCTTCTTTTTAGAATTCCATCTACTAGAAACAACAAGGCAACAAGTAAGGGTTCAGAAAATGCAAGAAACAGAAAAAGACCTCAAAGAAAATCTATTACTTCGCAAAAAAAAAAAAATCTCAGAAGTCAGGTAGTAAAGTGAACACTGAAGTATTGAGCTCCTGCTTTTTTTCAGGCTGCAGGAGGGAGATTAGACTTCACCAGACACTGAAACAAAGTAAATAGGGAAATGGGGCAGCACAGACCAGAGCAGGGTAAAGAGTAAATTAAAGTGTTTAGACCGTACAGATGTATTTGAGTCAGCAGTGCCTGACAAAATCCATGTCAGTGTACTTAAGGAACAAAGCAGCTGACAAAGATCTGAGATCCCACACAGACCAGGGGAGGTATAGGAGGACATAGTCTGAAAAGAAGGAAAAGGACAGGAATTCTAGGCCAATCTGTCTTTTTTTTTTTTTTTTTTTTTTTTTTTTTTTTTTTTTTTTTTTTTTACCCAAGAGAATTATTACCAAAACCCAATGCTTTTACAGATGCCTAGAGAGTAAGGAGGCACAAACATGAAGTTACCTACAGCTCACTTCAAACTGCAGAGCACATCACACTGAGAGCTGCAGGAGGTCTCTGCTGCTTAACACTTACTTTACATTTTCTCTTTAAGAACTTACTGCTTCAACAGAGAATATGTATCTGAACTACCTGAGAAAAAGCAGACTCAGGAGCATTGTCAGGATCCAAATTCTGCTCATTCTTGTGAATCCAAGGATAGGTGGTCTGGAATATTTCAGATTAAATTAAATTAAGATAGGTCCAAAAAGCTGTGCTGCTTGAAGAGAAATCAAATGCTAAAAATGTGGAATAACAAGCTGGGAAAAGCCTTGCAGCGAAACAAGAAATCGTAAAACTATGGCACCTACAGGATATCAAAACATATCCCAGAATGGAGAGGAATTCCAACCAGCCAAAAATCTTGTTAATGTCTTGCTAACATTTAATCATTTATGTAATTCAATCATACATGTAAGAAAGAGATTGAAAGTGTGGACCAAGAGAGTAGTACTGTGAAGAAATAGAAGTCTCCGTGCCACATGAACATGGAGAAATGGAGTAGAGTTTTGCTGAGGAGATCTCTCAGGGGTTTCTAGAAGCACATCTCAGCTGGGTATAGCAGCTCCTTCAGCCACTATTCAACTGATTCAGTTAAGTGCAGGTAGTCTCTTCCATGACAAGCCAAAAAAATTAATTGAAGCCATTGCATTGGAAATGCTTCTACATTGGAAACAAGTTCTGAAAGGGGTAAAGAGCATAAACCACTGGCTTCAGGTATTAAGCAGGTTAGATCCCGCAGCATGAGTATTTCTCACAATCTGCTGTGACTCTATGCTATGTATCTAACTAGACTTAGTCTCCACTAAGAGGTCTTCGAATAGAAGATGCTGGAATTATGTCATATAGGTACCCAGGATGAAGATCTCAGTCTCCATACCAAGTTCACAATACCTGAGATTCAATATAAGGTCATGTGCAGGAAAAGAAAAACCTAAACACCTTAGTCTGAGAGGTATTAGCACAAGTGTCACTTACAGGACCCCCAAAACAACTGCTGTTGTTCTGCTCTGCTGCCTGCTTTAGGAACCTGAGATGATCTGCAGGGCCCATAGCAGGTTGTGCGTCACCTCTCAGCAAGTACATAACAAATCAGACAGTAAGGAGGAGAGAAACAAGTATGATGAGGAGACTGAAGGAATGAAGTTTTGAGGAAAATAGCCATGTTTGGGAAAGCAGTTACACCATTTTCTTCCTGTGAACAAAATGCTTTAAAAAAGACAGTGTAGATAAGTTGTTCTGGCAATAAAGGACAGGACATAATTTTGCAGCAAGATCTATTGAAGGTGATACGAGAATAAGGTCACCAATGCTGTAGGATGACATCTCATGACAGTTCCCTGAAGAAGAAATAATGCAAAGGACCTTGCTGTCATTTACAAGCTCCCTTCTCCCACCCTGTGAACCCTTGCTCAGACCAATGCCTACATACAATGATAACTGAAGGGCTCCAAGTGTTTGTCCATCCACTCCATCTGTGTGTCAGTCCATAATGGTGAAGAGGAGGAAGAACGGGGAGTGCAGGGCTTTCAGAGTGACTGACAAGAAGGGAGGAGAGGACAGTACAGTGCAGCCTGGTGGTGAGACAGACATCTCTTTTTCAGATGGTCACAGAATCTGACAGTCTGTTTCCTTCACTCTGTATTTTTTCTAATTCACATTTCTACCTCCTTTATATTTTTCTTCTCTGTCTCTTTCTCCCATAAACTTTTCTCTCTTGCATTATCATTTTTTTCCAATTTTCCTCTTTTTTTTTTTTTTTTAAATTTCCTTCCTAGAATAAGACCCTCTATTTCCAAGTCACATTTTGATTGTCTAGTTGTGGTGAGTTCTCTCTCCTGTGGCTCTGTTCTATAGCTGGGCTGTGCACATGTTCTAACTGTGGAGCTCTTTTGCTAAAGAAAACATGGACTTCTCTGAACTGTTCAGCACTAGAAAAGACCAGGCTAGGGAGAAAGAAGCATGATGCTGAAAGAGAGAATGATGGGAAAACATTCCTTGACGTGTACTATACCTGATTCAAGCAGGAAACTTGGCAAACCTGACCAAGGAAAAGCAGGACCAGACTGCCTAACATCTGCTCAGAATTACCTATGGGCCAGCAATCAAGAGGTGCTAACACCCAGCACAGACCCTTTATTTCTTTTCAGCAAGAAAGCAGTTCAAACCCTCTCAAGGACACCCTAGGTGCTGTGTGTTCCCACCAAGGCAAGCAACAAGTCACGAATTGGATCACCTTCTTGGAGGTCTGATGAATGCATTGATGTCACCATTTTAGGAATTTCAGCCTGAAGGAGGAATTTAAGGAAAGAAAAATTAATTTGAAGAGTGGTGTAGTACCCACTGAGTCTCAGAAAAAAAAAAAAGTGAGGAATAGGTACTATTAACAATGAAAGAAATCAGATATGCTATTACAGAACAGTTCAAATGGTCAGATAAAAGGCTGATTATGTGGTCTCTTAGAATGAGCCACCATGTAATTTCGATCATTACCAGCCACTTTCTGTCACAGCAGATAATTACTGCTTGTGAGACGTGACCAGAATACTTGGTGACAAACATATCTGCAGTCCAGACTTCAATTTCAATCTTAAAGTGCTCTGTTTTCAAAAGTCTCATGTCATTTCACAGAGTGCTTAGACACAAGGAATTCAGCCAGTTAGATGCCACAGTGAAACTGCTCCCTGCAACTCCAATTCTTTATGTAGCCAGACAGAGAAAGCCTCATAAGGAGCTGCAGGTCATTTTACCCTGAGTGGCTGTTCTGCACAAAACGACAAGGCAATCCATTCTTCTTTTGCAGGTATAAAAGTGATTGATGACCCAAAGGAGAGCTGGAGAAACACCTTTATGCCTTAAAATGCATAGTCTGAAGTGATCTCTGGATGCTGACCATGAACATTTTCTTCATTCTCTCATGATAAACAGATGCATAAACAAGTATCAAAAAATGGAAACAGGAAAGTTGTTAAGAAAGTTCCTTGGATACAGAATTAAAGGAATGTGTATTGAAAATGAGCATTAGGCTTATGCTCAGCCTTAAAATGAGACAGAGGAGATTCAGATTAGATATTAGAAATTAATTTTTTTCACTGTTAGTGTGGTCAGGCACTGGAATAGGCTGCTCAGGGAGATGCTGGAATCACCATCCCTGGAGGCATTTAAGAGGCATCTGGATCTGGCACCAGGTGATGTGGTTTAGTGGTTTAGGGGTTACAGTGGTTGTGCTGGGTTGGTGGTTGGACTTGATAATCTTAAAGGTATCTTCCAGCCTTGATGGTTCTATGAATAATGTAGGCATTTGTCAATAGACCACTATTCCTACCAGAGCAAGAATAAAAAAAGGGGGCCAAGGAAAAATAAAACACTCTCAGTGCATTTGGAATGCAGTGTTGATGGAGAAAGGAGAAACAGGTCCTTCTAAGAGCAGTCTCTTAATTTATTTTCCATAAATCTGCTGGGCAACTTGAATCGATAGTCTTCTGGAGCACCTGAGGGCTATTAGAGCTCTTTTCCATTACATACTGTTTAATAACAGCTCAGTTTATTCAGGCCGAGTGTATCCATTTGCATATCTATCCTTAGAACTAATCTGAAAAAATGATGTAATTTTTTTTTTAAAGGTTTTAAGGATAGGTCTCTTCCCCATATAAATCTTAGGTTTTAAATTATACAGAGGCCCAGTGGCCCTTTAGAGCTCTTGCACTCCCTGACTGATAAGATTTAAGTCCCTGAGGTCCAAAATTAACTGTGCTATAGCATGCATTATGGCTGCATCACAGAGCAATTTTATCAGCAGTAGGAGACAGCAGAAATGCACAAGTCTGGTGCTATCAATAGGAAGTGATGACTCACCCAGCTAGTGCTTTCAAAGTGGCAATATCCTATACACTAAAAATACCTTTTGAGGGTGATAAGTGACCCCATTGCCAGGAATAGGTGAAAGAATGTTAGCAGCAAGAAGAAGGAAAAGTAAGTCTTTATACACTGCACTCTTTACTTCTGATACCTGTGAAAAAAACTCATTTAGGTTGTGAGCTTGACCATTAAATTGAGTGAGCTTTTCAAGCTTTATTGAAGTGATTTTTGAACTGAGATGTTATCCTTATAATACAAGTTCATGTCAGTCTTCACATGCCCCACTGACTATAGTCTGATCATATAAACACAGACAGATACAAGGCCTGGGACTTGTTCAAATAGAGCTGCGATAAAAGGACAACCTGACTTGAATGAATGGTGGATAATCTTTAGAACAATAGGTGAAAGGTGCTCAGGAAAGTTAAAATAAAGAATTCTTAGTACTCAGAATGAATCCTAAAGAGGAATGACAAGATGTGGTTGTGTGCAAGCCTATCTATTCTGCTGTTCAAAGAGTTTGAAGGCCATTGATATGGGGCTCCAGAGACAGTATTTGATAAGCTTAGCAATCCATGTGGCACCCTTCCAAATCTGCATGAGGCAACACAAATTCAAGTTGCTTCCATCTTTCTAGAGAATAGATTGGATGTTAAGTAGAGCAAAGCAAAGCAGGTTTCTGCTAGATGTCTAAACTCCGATGGTAAATGACTTTTTTAAAGGTGCATTGATTAGAAAAATGACTGCTTGCCCTTGAGTCACAGCCAAGCTCAGACTTGCTCTATATCATTGATGAATACTGATGCAAGAGGAATGAATAAACTTCTGCAATAACATTAGGTCTAGACTGTCACTGAGAACTTTTTGAAAGGAAGAATGTGGATAATCTACTTATGTAAAGGAAAAGCAAGAAACCAGATTGCATTTTAAGCTGTCTTAATTTATAATATATTGTTCAGTGGGGTCTAGATTTATTGGCTTCCTATTTTATATGTTATTATGTATTTGTTAGCAGACTGATGTTGATTTCTAAAAGAATACAGATGCAGGTTAAAGGTTCTTGGGCTTTGTGCTCTTTACTAGGGTTTTTTCCTCTAAAGTTCCACTGCTGTTTAGCAACCTATGTGCTCCATAGGCAAAAACCTCCCCCTAACTAACATCCACTTTTCTATATTATAGA
This sequence comes from Cinclus cinclus, assembly GCF_963662255.1. Taxonomy (NCBI): domain Eukaryota; kingdom Metazoa; phylum Chordata; class Aves; order Passeriformes; family Cinclidae; genus Cinclus; species Cinclus cinclus. Next base: position 114,215,606 of record NC_085046.1, on the reverse strand, counting down.
GTCATTCTTCTCCTTCTATGAATCTCACAAGGATTTTTATGCTCTTTTTGAGAATTCCCGACTCTTCCATACTTTGTTGATGTTGGATAGTCAGTTCAAATGTCACCAAGTCCTTGGAAAGCCAAACACACACAGATTGAGAGCAAGTACATTTTGTCTCTGTTAGAAGTCAGCAACAAAGGGACTCCTTTAAATGCTGTATTTGCCCCTGGCTTTTTGCTGAAACTGCTCCTCAGCCTCTGGATTTCTCTCTAGTGAAACAGAAAAATGATGTAAGAGAACTCTAATTCCTAAACTGCAAATGCTGAGTGAAATGTATGTACAGGCTTTATGTTGGGTACTGATAAAGGTAGCAGACTTTTCTTTGGACTGGAGCTTTTACCAGCTTGCTTGTAATCCATTATGAAAAGGTCAGTAAAAATCTGCAGTGCTCGTTCCAGACTCACAATTCAGATATGTCTCCTTGGCCTCTTCTTGAAGGACAGAGAAGCAGTAAGAGCAGAAGCAGTGGAAATCTAAGGAAATGACAAATACATTTATTTAAGAAAGATAGTCAGGGAGTTGCAGCAAGATAAGAGCAGAGCAACAAATAGAGATGAGGTAAATACTGGGTCCCAGCTCCTACTGGAACCACCTAAAGGGCAGACTGGCACCTTCAGAGATATTCATGTATCCTGATTATCTCCAGCTGCACATTTCCATCACCAGTTGTATGCTAGTGCCTCTATGACATGAAAGAATCAGAAAACTACTCTGGTCAGAAACCTATCACTTTTTATTATTTTTGGACTCGTTTTCAGGCAGATCACTTTACTGAACTGGTTCACTGGACATCAGGATGAATAGTAAAGGTGGCAAAAAAGGGAAGTGGGAATGTATGTCCAAGGTTAGGTGAGACAGGCTCCGCTTCTGTTGACTTAAGGCCATCATAAAATCAAAGCCTAAGCTGTAAATACTTGAAAAGCTGGTAAATATTTCTTTCAGAGTGCAGGTCTGCAGGACAATTCATAGGTAGTGAAACATAGGGAGTTCTGGGTTCCAAATAATTGTGTTCACAGGGCAGATATAACATTTTAGATAAAGAAATTCACTTTGATATTAATATAAACAAATTAAAGCATCAGAAGCTATTAACAGAAATGTGATTTAAATGATTACCAGCTGACTTAATTTGCACTAAGGGAAAAATATCCAGGACACACTCTATTCCCACACCTTGACAGAACTGGTTTAAATTTTAAACTCAGTAGAGAAAGACAACAAACTCCCAAACCTAACTTGCTGGGAGGTCAGTAGTGCAGAATTCGGAGAAGGTTTTGTTCTGCAGTTTCTAGAAAAACACTGCTTTCAGGGAACTCCAGCTAGTGGGACAGCATATGTGACCTGAAAACCAGTTTGTTTGGAAATGGCTGGATATATACAAGCCTTAGAGGAGTGAAATTACATCATTCCTTCCAGCAAAAAGCAAGAAAAAGCTACAGGGTAAGTTGCCCAAGCCATGGGGTGTCTTCTATATAACTGAGAAATAGTTGCAGATGATGACAAATGATTACATAGCAGAGCAATAATGCTGCATTATTTTTCTTTCTTTTAAGATAACCCAATATATGCACACATTTGATAAATTAAAACTGCTGTTTATAAGTAGCATGAAATTCTGAAACAAAGCACACCTGTTGTGGTTCCTCTTTCAAACTTCTTCTTCAGTGACATTGCTAAACTAACAGCTCAGTTTCCCTGCTTATGATGCAGCTACCTTTCTATGACAACCAAGCATCCCTGAAGGCAGTTTCATTGAACATATTATTTCTGAAGACTGCATTTTTTGAGATAAAGGTGCAAGATATCAGGAGATATATCCATATTAGTAAATTCTGGCATCCCATCAATAGTAAGAACTAAAGGGTAGTATCAGCAATTTCATATCACCCATTTATTTCCTGCATATGTGTTCCCTCCATACATAGAAACAATCATCACAGCAGGCTTAAGAATATTCTACATCCAAGCAGGATGAGAAACAGTATTAAGAAAAGATGTTTCTGCTCAGACTATGTGATTCAATTTTATTTGTTTTTCATATTTTTTTTCTGTTTTGCCATTTTGATTGAAATTATTCATAATAAATAAGCAATTTTGAGTTGGTGTTTTCAGGATTAATTTCTTCAGTAGGTTTTACTTTTCTTCTTCTTCCTCTATACTGTGTAATGTGTATCTTAAAACAAATGTTCTTCCACTCAGAAAACAACATCCTCAAAGACAAAAAATTCCATATTTAAAATATATTGCATTTTGATGCCTCATCCACCTGGCTGATGATGGAATTGAAATATCACTTTGTGCACAAGCTTTTGATTTAAATATCATTCTTTTAGTACTATTTTTCCCCTTGGGAAGAAATAGAACAAAATAAAAAATTCATCATTTCACCTTGAAGGGAGGTATGTTTTATTTTCAGCTTTTTAAAACCAGTTGCATGACATGGAAATGATCTTAGATTGTGTAGAAGGTTTTGTTTTGTTCTGCTTTCTCTGTCTGCTTTCCCCATTTCCATTGCCTCCCATCTTTCACCTGAATCAACCCTTCTTTCTCTTTCATTATCAAACTTCCATTTAACTGCTAGCCTTGTCATGTCTATAGTTAAGTGAAATAAGCATAACAGTGCATGAAGCCTCGAAAATAATGAACTCATAAATGAACTACCTCTGTGAAAATAAATATGTACATGAATAATAGTACAGTGATCTTGTCAATGTATGCAGGAATGACTTAATTCCAGAATATTACACATTTGTCCAAACTTACTGATTGCTTTCAGTATCTAGGAAGTTGTAGGAGTCCAAGTTTGTCCATGTCTGAAAACTGATTAAAGATTCCTCTGAGCTGAATTCTCAGGTATCCAGGAAAGACCATTTTACAGCCTTTCTTTGCAGGTTAACACCGGGGGTGGGGGGTTGGGGGGGGGGGGGTGGAGTGTCTTGTTTTAGGAATTAGAATTAACATTAGAAATTGAACAGTTTTAATTTACCCCCTGTGCTACTTCTTTCATGAACTGCAGATGAAGATATTTGTCTTTGGCAGATATCTCTTGGGTCCTGGTCCCCATTCATGAAAACTAGGGTCTGGTCACAATCTCCAGTGGCATGCTTCTGCCCTTTTGCCTGGTTTCCTTCCAGAGGATACTGGGCTGCAGAAGAATATGATGAGCTTGGTTCTGAGTGGTTATTTCAAATGCATGTTTTGAAATCTAGGCATGAATATTAACAATGCAGTGACAAAGGAGGGGAAGCTGCATAGGGAGAGAGGCTGTGGAGAAGAGAACAAAGTCACAGCCTGGTTATGGTTCCTGTTTAAATCTGCATCACCAAAAAATTACAGAGATAAAAAACACAGAATTCTTCCATTTCCCCAGGGAAGACCCGAACCAGTCACCAAGATATTTATCACTGTCAGGTGAGGGAAAGGCAGGTTTTGTATCCTGACTTACATCTGTCATCTGAACACGGCAGTCCTCACTCTCAGTGGAGCATTGCATTCTCAGGCATGCAGCAGGAGATGAAGCTGCATGCTCTGGCCTAATTCTGAACAGACAGTATGCATTGTAAAACCGCATTGCCATCATATTTTGCCTTGGGTGCAGTTCACACTCACTGCTTCAGTTGTAGACACTGCTCAAATGTAGGCTAATGTGTTTGTTTTATGCTCTTAGTGCTCTGTTTCCTGAACATCTCAAGACCTTGATCATAGGAGAGGTTGTAACAAAAAATCTATTTCTTTTTAGTGACTACAAGTCTGTCAAGAGACAATAGCATAACTCCAGGCCTCTGAAGTAATGCATGAAAAAAATTATAAAATAAAAGTCTCAACAGACTTGGGATATGACTTGTTGCAAGTTGTTCAGTTGTTGGTCACATCTAAAATATGGGGCTTGCTCCTAAAAACTTCTTTCTCTATTAAAATAAGATGCTTTTTAATTTGAAAAATATTCTAAATCCATCTATCTATACATCTGTCAGCCTCCTTGTATATTTACCTACCCACTTACCAAGCAGCTTGCTTATCAGTCAAACACATTATGTTGCAGAGCTGCGTCATGTTCTGTGTCCCTTGGTTCACAGAGGTCTAATCAGAGCTAGATTCAGAACTGAATAGCAAAAAATGAGCCAGTGAAATCAGAGTGGCTTTGGTTGAATAACAGAATAAGGAAAGATTCAACTAAGCTGGCTATGCAACTAAAATGTACATGAACTTGTAATGCTTGATACTTCTCAACACGGAGAATTCTGCTGAAGTTATAGGTAGAGCTGTATTTGAGAAGTTTGAGTTTCCAGACTCTGAATACATCAATCAGATTGTTCAGTTTACAAACAGGACAAGCCTAAATACCATGTTTCATGAAGGTGAGACAGCTTTGATGTCACGACTCTCACTGCAAGATCTCTAGAAGAGCAGTGCTTGGGAAAAAGTGCAATTGAAGGAGTATATAGGCTCCAGACATCTTGTGGTATATTGCTGGCCATCAGCATACAAAGTTTCAGGACTGACCTATTCCTTATTGAGAGCAAAGACTGACAGAGGCAAGCAAGGCACAGATGAATTTCAGCTGAGTACTTCCGTCTAAAGCTCTTCCAGACTGATGGAGGTTCAAGTTAGGAAATGAGACAATAGAAAACAGAAGGGAAATTACAATGACACTGGGTAAAGCAACAAAGAAAAGGAGCAGCAGTGACAGAAAAACAATTATGGTCTGTGTATTTTATAGCTTGAGTGTGTAGGAGTGTTTCTCCCACCACACTGGCATGAAAGCAAGAAGAGCATCTCATGCCAGGGGAGTAGCAGATGGAGCAGCTATATTTCATATGAGAACTTGTGTTCTGGGACTGTCAAGCTGCTGTGGGAGCTGCTCAAAATTTGTGTGTCAGCATTGCTTCAGCCCATGACTTATATCCCAAGGACAAAATATCATCTGGAGTTGTATTATTTACAGAAATACAGCTTGGACTTTATTCTGTGTAAATTGTTTTACTGCCTTCTTTATCCCGTGTTAAAATACATTCTGGAAGTGTTTTAACTAATCTCTGACACATGTGAGTCATGTTCACATCCATTATCCAGAATAAATTATGTGTGCAATACAGAAATTAGTTTCCTGTTACATATAAAAATGTTTTCAAGGAAAAATTCCCCTTACATGACAAGAGGGATATGGGGTATTCTGCAGGACTTCATGCTAGCTGGGGACTTTTGGAGATGTCCAGCTGTTATGGTGCAGCATTTCAATCTGACTGGAAAGTGTCAACATATTTTTAACAGGACAGCTTTTTGAACAAATAAAAATGGCAGACACATCCCCAAATGCTTCTTCCATGCAACAAACTATGATCTGTGAAAACTCCTGAACCTGTATGCTGAGTTATAGATGTAGGGATTTATATTTGCACACAGAGGGATGGTGTTGTGGCCACAGATTCTCACAGTGCTCTCTCCTTTAATTCCAGCATGAGCTGAAGCTTCCTTGTAGACACCTGATCTCTTTTCATCGGCAGGCTGAACTTACCCAAACAATGGGGCACAGCAGTGGGGCACACCAACGGTGTGGTAGCGCACATGTGATGTAGATGGCAAATGACTGCCTGTCTACCGAATAATTTTGGTTAAGAACTGAATCCACATTGTACAGGATCTCCTAACATTGTACACAGTGCAGGCTGGAGGCACAGACTCCACTTAAGCACAGTGCAGAGTTGCAATTTTTTCAAGCATTTATACATATAGCATCTTACTTCTGCTGAGCTTTTCATATTTCAGTGTTTGAAATGTCCAGGGAAAGAAAAATAGAATAAAATCCTTTTCAAGGTGGCAAGAACGCAAACAAAAAGCTTTAAACCAAAAAATGTTTTCTAAACTACTGTCTGGCTTTTTAACCTAAATATCTCATGGACAATTAGCAACTTCATTAAGAAACTACAGGGCTACCAACAGCACAGATCAATTATCAGCTTCAACCTATCTATCAACTTGCTGAAGAGCAATTTTCACATCCAGTTCTTTGATAGATTATCAAATTATTTTTTAAAAGGATTATTTTATGCATAATGATAATGGCTAGTCCAATGAAATGAACACAATTTATCGATGACATTTTATTTTTTTCTTCTTATAGAGGACAATCTCAAAAGCCTACACATCTCCTGCAACAATTTCAGTTTGAAATTGAAAATCCATCATCTTTCTGTGCTTCAGTTCAGCAGGAAGAAAGGTGAAAAGTTTTTAAAAAGTTAAAATATCGTAGTGATCAGGAAGCAATTCTGTTTATTTAACTCGTTTTTAGTATAAATATTTAAAAGAGAAATGTAGAGGGAACACGATGAGATAAAATTCCCCATACAGCTTAAAAAAATTTAAGTGCAAATAGTCAATGACAAAATAGCAGAGTAATGACCAAGAAAAAACTTCTACAAAAGCATACAAAAAGCCTAGGCTGGATGTGATCATATTTCAGCCTTGGACACATGCTGTATTCTTAGAATACAGGAAGCTCCTCGTCATGCCAGCTTTCAAACAAAGGCAACAAAAAGAGAAGCATTGCTTTAAAAAGCTAAAATACATTCTGTTAACAATACAAAACACTCAAGGAAGAAAAGACAGAAATATCTCAAGCTCACTTTTGGCTAAAATTCTCTTTTCAGCAAAACCCCCTAAATTTCATAGATCAGTTGAATTCATTTAAAGAAAAGCATTGATCTAGAGAATGATTTTGCATTACTCTCCTAGCATGTATTCTATGAACAATAATTGTGCTTCATGGCCCACTAGACCTAGTAATGTAATTCAGCCCAGAAATTTGCAAATATATTATACATTAACATGAGAAAAATGAGATACTAGAACCAATTGTGAAAGTTTCAGATTTTTTAAGGTTGGCAAACTGAATAATGTCATTCATATATACGTTTCAGGGATCTTTTAAATATTTAAAGAACACAATCATTCCAAGAAGCCCTGTTTATAAATGGTTGATTAAAAGAGCACTTAGCAGGTGAGTTCCTCGTTCCCATTAACCATGCAGGCACAGGGTGGGGCTTTCCTCTGGCGAGCAATGGGGTTATTAAAAGAGGGCTCTAGGGAGCTAGCAAACAGGGGCATTGACATGGTTGTTTGTACAACAGTTTGTAGGTTTCCTCCTGCTAGTGGGGTTTTTCTTCCTTGTTTGTTGTGTTTCTGTCCGTTGGGTTTTTTTTCTTGTGTTTTTTTTGTTAGTAGTGGTTTTTACAGGATCAAAAACTGGAGTTAGTACAAGTGTATGTAGCCAAGCAAAACCCTCCAAAAAGGATGTGTCTGTCCAGACCGCTTCCTGTGTGGAGTGTTTGAGATAACCAGGTACCAGGGGCATTGCAGAAGAAGCCTGCAGTGTGAACAGGTGAATGATCTCCTTTTGCTGGTGGCCAGGTTTAGGGAGGATTAGGGAAAAAGAAAGGGAAATAGGTTGGTGGAGTTTCACCCTTCCATCCTTGAGGGAAGTCCAACAAGAGTCAGAGGACTGCCATGTGCCATGCCTCCCACTGTCAGGCAACAGGAGGACACCTGGTGGATAAAGGTGGGGGGAAATGAGTCCCTGCTCAGGGAGGTAATAAAAATTCCTCCCCACCCCCATCTCCTACCCAGGTGCCACTTCAGAATAGGTGTGAGGCCCTGGATCTAGAGGGTCAGTTAGAAGATGTAGAAGAAAATTATCTGCCTGGTGTGCTTCCCAATTACGCTTCATCTATCAGACGGATGACCACGTCTGACATCAAAAAGAAGAGAAGGGTAGTCATAGTGGGTGACTCCCTTCTGAGGGGAGCAGCAGGCCCCATATGTCAACCAGACCCATCCCACAGGGAGGAGTGCTGCCTCCCTGGGGCCTGGGTACGGGATATCACTGAGAGACTCCCTGGGCTGATTTGGCCCTCTGTTGATTACCCACTGCTGGTAGTGATGAGATTGAAAAGAGGAGCGTTAGGGTGATTAAACGGGAATTTAGGGCTCTGGATCAAGTGGTTGATAGGGCAGGAGCAGAGGTAGTGTTCTCTTCAGTCCCTTTAGTGGCAGAGAAAAACAGTGAAAGGAATAGGAGAGCCCATATTATTAACAAGTGGCTCAAGGGTCGGTGTCATCAGCAGAATTTTGGGTTCTTTGATCATGGGGCAACTTTTTCAGCACCTGGCCTGCTGGAACTGGATAGGGTGCACCTCTCTGTTAAGGGCAGAAGCAGTTTAGCTCATGAACTGGTGGAACTTACTGAGAGAGCTTTAAACTGGATTTGAAGGGGAAGGGGATGCAGCTGGGGTCTCTGGAAGCAGGCCTGAGGGTGGTAAGCCTGAGCTAGGGGTGATATCAGTAACCCAGCTGAGGTGCATGTGAACCAATGCACACAGCATGGGTAACAAATGAGAGGAGCTGGAGGCCATGGTGCAGTAGCAAAACTCTGTTGTAGTCACCATCATGGTAATGTGGTGGAACAGCTCGCATAGCTGGAGTGCTGCACTAGATGGCTACAAGCTCTACAGAAGGGAGAAGGGGTGGATGGGTGGCCCTTTATATTGGGAGGTTTCTGATACCATAGATATTGAAACTAATGACAAAGAAGTTGAATGACTATGGGTAAGAATTAAGGGGAAGGCCAACAAGGTTTACTGGGAGTCTGTTATTGTCCACCCAACCAGGAAGAAGAGGTGGACAACTTATTCTATAAGCAGCTAGAAAATGTTTCAGGATCACCCATACTTGCTCTTGTAGGTACAGAAAAGAGGCAGACCAGGAAGTTCTTAGAGTGTGTGGAGGATAACACACACACTTTTTGTCGCCACTGGTGGGTGAGCCCACCAGGGGAGGAACTATGTTAGACCTGTTGTTTGTAAATAGAGGTGGGCTGGTGGGAGATGTGCTGATTCTATGTTAGATCTGTTGTTTGTAAATAGAGATGGGCTGGTGGGAGATGTGGTGGTTCTATGTTAGACCTGTTGTTTGTAAACAGAGATGGGCTGGTGGGAGATGTGCTGATTCTATGTTAGATCTGTTGTTTGTAAATAGAGATGGGCTAGTGGGAGATGTGGTGGTTGGAGGCCATGAAATTACAGTGTTCTCGATATTTGGTGAAATCAGGAGGAAGATCTGTAAGACTTTTACATTGGATTTCCAGAGGGCAGACTTTGGCTTATTTAGGCAACTTATTCAGAGAGCTCCTTGGGAAGCAGCCCTTAAAAACACAGGAGTCCAGGAAAGGTGGATGTGCTTCAAAACAGAGATCTTGAGGGCATAGGAACAGACTGCCTTTGTGCTGAAAGATGAGTCAAAGAGGAACACGTCCAGCCTGGATGGGCAACAAGGTTTGGAAGGGATTTTGGAATAAAAAGAGGATGTATCATCTTTGGAAGAAGGGTCAGGTCTCTCAGGAAGTATTTAAGGGGGCTGCTAGGAAAAAAGTTAAGGAGGCCAAAGCTCATTTTGAACTTAATTTGGCAACTTTTATCAAGAATAATAAAAATGTTTTTACAAATACATTAATGGCAAAAGGAAGGGTAAGACCAACCTGTGTTCTCTACTGGGTGCAGGAGGGGACTTAGTGACTGCAGATGAGGAGAAGGTAGAAGTGTTTAATGCCTTCTTTACCTCAGTCTTTAGTGGGAAGGTGGCTTGTCCTCCTGGGCCGGCAGATGGTGTCAGGGAGCAGAATGGTCCCCCCGTTATCCTGGAGGAGGCAGTCAGAGAACTGCTGAACTGCTTGGATGTTCATAAATCTATGGGGCCAGATGGGATCTATTCCAGGGATAGATGATGAGGGAGCTGGCAGATGAGGCTCTCCATCCATCCTTTACCAACAGTCCTGGCTCCCTGGGGAGGTTCCAGATGACTGGAAGCTGGCCAATGTGACACCCATTCACAAAAAGGGTGGGAAGGAGGATCCTGGTAATTATAGGCCAGTTAGCCTGACCTCAGACCAGGTAAGGTTATGGAGTAGTTCATATTGAGTGTCATGGTGCAGCACTTAAGGGATGGCCAGGGTATCAGACCCAGCCAGCATGGGCTTAGGAGGGGTAGGTTATGTTTGACCAAGCTGATCTCATTTTATGACCAGATGACCTTTCAGTCATAGTCTTAATACACAGTCTTAAGCTGCACCAAGGGAAATATAGGTTGGATATTAGGAAAAAGTTTTTTACAGAAAGAATTATAAAATACAGGAATGGTCTGCCCTGGGAGATGGTGGAGTCACCATCCCTGGATGTGTTTATAAAAAGATTGGATGTGGCACTTGGTGCCATGGTTTAGTTGAGGTGTTAGGGCATGGGTTGGACTCGATGATCTTAAAGGTCTCTTCCAACGTAGTGATGCTGTGTGATTCTGTGTAAATGAACCCATATTCATATCTGAGTGTGAAATGACTGCCATACTGTAAGGTCCATTTTATTTATTCCAGGCACAGAAAGAGTATGAAACTCTTCCTTGTTTTACTCTAAAGAAAAATTCCATTCAAACTAGCAGCAATGTGTGTAATAAGGATGATTTTCTCCTTCAGGAAAGTAACTTAGGAAGTAATCTTAAATCAGTCCACTTTTGACTCTGTGAACTTTAGATTAAGGCTTGCAAGAAAATAGTTTTAAAGACTATTGAAACAAAACCAAGAACAAAGCAAAAAAGATTTTCATTTCAATCTGGACCCACAACCAGATTATTGATATTTTCATCCTACTCACCTTGTTGGATACTGTTTTTTTATTGCAACATTAAGACTTAGACAAATAGTTGTCAGTACCTCTCCAACCTTTTAACCATCTGAGATGTTCCCAAAAATCCATCAGGGCAGTCCTTCCATATGAAAAGATTCTTTGTTGTCTGATACATTAGCAGAAGTTTAGGCATATAAAAAGTGTGCCTGACTTGAGTTTGGGTTTGTACCTTTGGTAGCCTGTACAATGGGAATAAAGCTGTAGAGATCAGGGGCTGATGACAGTGTGAAGTAGAAACAGAAACCTCTGTGCTGAGGGTGTGACTCCTGTTGAGACAGAGTGCTGGGGCAGGCTCTGTACAACAAGCCACTTCAGATCCAAACTGTTCCACTTAGCTTTTCTGCTTATTTTCCCATTTGTCAAGAGCATAGACATCCTTTTTATATCCTATGTGTTAGTTTATGCATGCATTCTGTATTTGACATGTAGTATTTTTAAAAGCACTCTACCATGTTTGGAAAGTGAAATAATTGTATTGAGGTTGATTCTCATTAATGTCATACTTCTGCAATCTTACCAAAAGTTTAATGGCAATGAGGAAAATGTCTTCAAACCAGGATGGCTGGGTTGTATGGCTATCTTCTGTGTATGGTTGAGTATTTTGAATTGTTCACACTGTTTTCAGAGATTATTTTCTTCATTTTGTTTAAAAGGCTGTATAGGGCTGAATCTTTGCATATTCCCCTCTCAAGAACAGACCTTGAAAAGCTCATTTTGGGTTTTCCTGTTTTAGTGTCCGATGGTCTGGGTAGCTTTTAAAGCTTTGTTCTGAAATTATACAGGAAAACACTGTTTAACATCCCTTGGATATTAATGCTGTTGACAGGACAGTATTTCAGAGTCAGAATTGAACTAGAATTCAGAGATCTAATTGATATGAGTTTGGTGTTTTGTTGTTGAACTTCAGTAGCAGATGCATTTGTGATGTAGTTAAAATACATTTCCATTTATTCCTTTCACAGTTGATCTAGAACTCCCAGTCCATTTTTTCCCATAATCTATTTGGTTTTGTCTTTGAATTTACAGCTCTGTTAGAGAACTAGTGTAATTTATTCATGTGTAGCATAGTGTTTAAAAGAAAAAACTTTTTGGCATGGAAAGAATAGGTGGGATTCTGAGAAATTATCTTGAGCAGGTTCATCTGAGAGGTTACATAATTACTATTTGCTGTTATTGTTGGCACTTTCTTCAATTTTTCATATGAAATTTAATCAACAAGCAAATAAATAAAATGAAACTAAAGCAAACTAAAATATAAATAGATACACTACCTGGCAGCTCATACCAAAATATAATAATAAAGTATGTTCTCAGTTTGATTATTTATACAAGGAGATTTTCTGAGAGTGCAAGTGTTCTTAAGGAAGGTCAATTTACAGCATATTTTTTTCCACACCTCTAGGAGGTTCCCAGAGCTTAAATAATTTTGTGAATTCATTTATTTTGACATCCCAAGAAAGCTGCTTATAATGAAGTGATGCCCAAACAAATCCACCTACGACAAACTGGAGAAAGTGTTAGCCTGGGTTTGTTTGAAGAGATAGGAGAATCTTTTCCGAGATAAAAAGTAATTTTATTTTCTTAAATATTCTGTGTGTGCAAGGAGAAGTGCAACCACTTGGTTAAAGACCAGCACATGTTGCAACCCAGTTGAAATGAATAGCAAAATGTCTTCTGATTTCAGTAAAAAGGAACTTATTTCAAGGTCTTCCAGTAATGTAAGATGGCTGAAATTACTTAGTCAATTAAAAAAAGGGGGAATTTGCATATCGTGTCTCATCAAGGCATGATACATTAATTTCCATGTAAACACATTAAATCTTTGAAGTACCTAAGTGAGAGCATATGTTCTTGTATATGGTAGAAAAACTGAAAACTGTGAAAATTACAAAATTATATTAACAGTCCAGTAACTACTCTCTTGCAGAAAAATGGAAGCAGAAACTGTGTTCCTTTAAAATATATTCCTCTTAGTTACAAGAATAAAATGCAAACACCTTGTCCTTAAGACAGAATAATTCGTAGTTCTTTTTCACTCCCCTTCCTTAAATGTCATCTATGCTAAATACTAAGCAAGAATGATGTGGGACATATTCACCCTCTGGAAACAGTTGGCACCAGGTTTCTTATCTCATTTTAGATATCAACTATTTCAAGATTCTCCAAAACTTTTTATTAACAAGTGGAAATTAATTGTTTGGGAGAAGGCTGTGCATGATAAATAAATGTAGTTTTAACAGCATCATACTAAGGCACGGTTTATTGAGTACATGTTTTATTTGGTGTTGACAGCCCAGACAGGCACAGCTGTTGGTGCTTCCTTCTAAAAATAATTTCAATTAAACACAGGTCTCTCTGTGTTATGGGTTGTGCTGTGCTTTGTGTTGATCTTGTTTTTTATTAAAACATATAAAAATTATAGGAGCCTTTTTTGTATACAACAAGCCACCACCAATGAGCTCTCCTGACATTTTGAGATGGCAAAAATCACCATCTTGTGGTGAATACAGTGCAGACAAGGTCCTTCATTGCTGCAGGATAGTGAGTTAACCCTGGCACAACAACCCAGAATGGATGGGAAAATAGCCATGTGTCATTGATTATACCAAACATGGGGCATCACAAGGGACTCTGTGGGCTGTGATAGGCTTTGGAAGACAGACCAGGTGGGTACTGCCCCTCTGCTCCTTCTCAGCTTATGGGCAAGGGAAGATAAATGACAAGTTGTTACTAGCAGAGATATGACTTGTCCTGTTGTACCAAGGGGCCATTTTACTCAGGAGAAATCTCTTAAGACAGGTAAGATATGGAAGGAAGGGATTACTGATGATAAATCAAGCCAAAAACCACCTGTCTAATTGAGTGCACAATGACTTGCAGGGATATGGAGACATGGAATGTGTAAGATTAGAAGAAAATTTACCTTCTTGGGGAAAAAATCCCCACACCATTAAACCCTTGAGAAAAACTCTATGCTCAAAATAAAAGTAAAATATAACTTTTTAGGAAAGACAGAGAGGGTAGATAGGCAGAATGATGTTATGTGGAACCTTCAACATACCCTTGTTTGCCTCAGTTATTATTAATATAGGGAATATGGGACACTGAGCATTCACAGATCAGTTATGGTTCATTAACAAAACCAGTGGAACGTTCTGTGTGCTGCAAACCAGAGCAAGTTACTCAACAAGCACTTCTCAGTAGTATATGAAAAATCATGTTACTAATATCATCAGTCCAGGAAACATTTCATTAAGTATTTGTGTGGGGCCCCATGATGTTTATGAATGGAAATTACAAAGCAAGGGTAAAAAGTGATTCTGCTAAAGTGTAGGGGCTTTGAGACACTGGTAAATAATAATGCAGACAGGGAAGCTACACAACAAAAGTTCTCTTAATAGATGCGATATACCAACAAAGTACAGAACTGTACCCTGGAATTCTGAAAGGAATTAAAATTCACAGCAGGGGAAACAACCTAATTAATGCCTCTGAGTGACATGGATTAGTGGAAAAGGACTGTTTGGACCCTGTAATCCATGAAGTGGAAGTAATTTTATCCCTGTGTGAAACACAGGTGAGGCTAATACTGAAATACAGCATGCAATTTTGGTGGCTGCATTTATAGTGAGGTTTAGAAATCTCAAGAGAGCTCCGATGATAACCACAGTACTTATTCCATGTTCTGGAGAAAACATCTTTCTATTAAAAGCTTAATGCTTAAATCTGGTTAGCTTATTAAAAGGGAGGATTGAGGAGTGATTTGATTACAGAGTATAATGTCTTCACATTGAGAAAACAGGGGGGAATATATAGCCTTTTATTTAGTGAGAAAGGTGTAAGAAAATCTAAGAAATTGAATCAGATAAATTCTAATAGGATATTTCCTATTAGTACTAAACACAGTAACACTCCAAAAGATTGTTTCCTGAAGTAAACTGCTTAGAAAATCCATCATCTCCTAAACTCTTCTCATCCTTAAATCAAAGCAGCACACTTTGCTTTGACGATATGCTATCGAAACACAAAGCCATTGGATTCAGTAGTAGAGTAGTATGTGGTGTGTGATACAGGTGATCAGCCTAACTGGCTGAGGGCTTACACTACTGCTTGTTGGAAATCCTTTGAATTCAGAAAATCACCACTTTCGAAGCCCCTCAGTTATAACTGCTCCTTAGGTACCGAAAGAGCTGTAACAAGTAACTGGCAGGAGCTCCCCTCTGGCAGTGAGAAGGCTCCATCCACGCAACCCATGAGTGGCATCCCATCCCTCAGCCAGCTCTTGAGGAAGTCACTCCTTAGAACTGCAGAAGTACAATCCTTGGACAGCTCTTCAAATTGCTTCCTATCCTTCAAGTAGAATAAGGTGTGGGACAACACTGTAAAAGAATGTGATTACACACTCTCCTGCACTGGAGTATCTTGCCATTCTAATGCTTTTTGCAGTGAAGAGGGAAGAATCACCCCCTTTAGACTGCAGGGTCTTACATGGGTGTGTGTTAAGAGACCAGGGTGGGTAGGCAGGCAAACCTTGCAAAAGACAAGGAAAATGTTAAAGAAATAAAGATGAAAGCAAAACCAAATGTGAACAAGAATAAATGTAATGCATGAAAACAGAGAAGGGAGTCAGAAGGCAAGTAGCTGGAAAGAGAGGAGCTACGACTGCTGCATATGGAAAAAGGGCCACTTCCAAGTTGAGCTGAAGCCACAATGCCTGCTGAAATTCTGGAATTCAGGGGTGGGAAGGTGGCAGGAAAATGGATAATCTGTACTAAAAGAGTCCACAGGACTAGATATTAAAAGACAATGCCAGTAGACAACAAAATTGTGATTTAAATATATGGAAACATAATTTTACACAGAAATTCTAGACTTAGGAAATGCTAAATACTGTGAATATGAGCACAATTCCACCCAAGGATAAAAAAGAAAGAGAAATGTTTCATAAAATATATTCTATACATTCAGAAGGAATAGCCTCATTATTACTGGCATAGTGAATACTGCAAGAAAGGGGTTTATCCATAGAGTCACAAAAATGAAATTACCAATGAGATTGCTATTACCATGATTCCTATTGTAGTTGCTACATGAGCAATAGCTCTGCTATTAAATCTCTGAGCACAGAACGAAATTCTCAGCAGTGTGTAGTCAAGGGGGGGGGGGGGGGGGGGGGCTGAATATTGCATTTTGCATGGTTCATTTTATATTTAGATTCACTGCAAGCTTAAAGGGCAAAAGGATCATTCCATAAAAAGCCTGAAGCAAAGAGGAAATGGGAACAGAAAACCAGGTGCTATGGAGACCTCTCCTGCTTCCTAAAACATCAGTGTGCAGTTTAAAATAATTCTTGTGAGGCAATAAAAAAAGTAAACAGTATCCATATCCAGCAAAAGTTTGCCCTGCTTGTAAAATCTAGGATGACTGCCCTTCCTAATGCACATACAGCTTCTGTGTTCAATTTTCACTTCTTAGTCAGTTTTTCCCTCTGTTCCTCAGATCACTTTACTTTCTGGTCCAAACTGCAAGGCACACTTCAGATGTCTAGGCTAAAATGTCAGTAATTTTGTTTGTGTAGTTGCTTGCAAAGGCAAGGGGCCTGTACTCTGTAGAACTCCTCAGTGCATGCTTTTAAGGCTTTGCTCTTTTGTAGAGTTAGACTCCTAAACCTGTCAGCCATCACAGAGCAGCTGTTAGAACAAAACATTAGAGGCACTTGGAAATCTGTAAAGAATCAGAATTGGTGAGTCATTACCTATGATATTTAAGGAACTGAAACACCTGAAAATGTGACATGAATCATGCTTCTCTTTGTCACCACCATGACTCACTGTCTCCCACTTGAAATAAGATGTTCTTTAACTTTCTTTCTTTTATAAATCTGGCACATGGGAAATACCCCTCAGGTAACTGGGATGATTTTTCCTGGAAAGAGGAGATGATATGTATGTAAGGAAAGTTCACACAGAAGCAAGAAAAGTTCCAGGGTCAAGATTCTTGTAAGTATCAAGTTGCATATTAATTTTTAAACACAGCTTAAAGCATAAGTGTATACTGCCTCACCTCAGGGAATGAGACACATGTGGCTTCAGAAATGATAAATAACAGGTGTGGAAATTCTCCTAAAAGCTTGTTGACAGCTCTTAAGAAACCACCTGCTCCCAGAAGCCAAAGAGCTGACTGTCACACCAACAATTTACAAAAGTTATACTGAAACTCCCTTTAGATATTAAAAAAGAGGGCAAAAGAGCACATCTGAAGACATTCTAGGGCTCTACGATAGGAGTACTGAACAGGGATTAAATATTTTGGGGATTCTTCTAGAGATAACCACTGGAAGTAGAAGCAGTAGTCTGGATGCTCTGAAAAGCCCATCTTCTACTCAGTTCCAGGCAGTCTCCTTAGAGCAGTGTCCCTGGCCTGCGCCCCAGTGCCACCGTGCCATGCTCCTCTCACTTCCTCTGTAGAAGTATTTTCTTGCCATGACTTCTTGTGTGAGATTTATTTGGGAAAGAATTCAAGTAGAAATCTCAAGATAAAAACATCTCAGATTACCATGTACTCTGATAAATCCACTTTCTAAAATATTTCTTTTTCATCTTAGAAAGCTTTTCTGAGGTATTGTCTCCAATGATCACTTAAAGGCTTATTCTCCTTCTTTGTATTTACACTTCTCTTTGGTTTCCAGACAGGACTGTTTGAACACAGTATTATTTCATTAAGATGTGCTATCCATTCCTAGATAGTGTTTTCATTGGTATCTTGCCCTCCTTTCAATTTTCTCAAACTGAAAGCACCTTTCTCTTTCACACTCTTTTCTTTGATTTATAACATAATACTTCTGTCTTTTCTCTTCAGAAGAGCTGTTTGCTGTTATCTAGGTCCCATATTACTTATTGGAAGACTTTATGTCCCCAGAGGCCAAACAGAGCAGCACCAATTTATCTAGCATCTTTTTCCCTGGAAACAAAACAGAGTCTGAAGTTTCTCCCAACAACTATAAGAAACATTTTCTTTCTGGGATGTCATCCCATCCATTAAGGACATATTTCATGTAGCAATAGAAAGAAGTGCCATGTAAATAGAATTAGCAGTGAGCTAATAAACCTAATAAAACATTCCTCAAAGCTTGTGTCCTGATTAACAACACTCCTGTACCGGGGGTGTATTATGAACTAAAATCTGGCTCCAAGTGGTATCTTGTTAGTTTGTTACTCAAGACCCAGGAACTCGGAGCAGGGGGAATGGTGCCAGTGGTCTTTTTTCCGAGCAAGGATGAGAGTTCCTTGGTGTGTGTAGGCTGTTCCAGCACAGACAGACGTTGCACAAGTGTTCTTGAGATGGCTGCTAAGGAAGTCAGTAAGTGCTCCCCAGAACACAAATCCCTCGTGCATCCTACTGCACCAGCAGGGAGGAGAGCAGCTCTGGATGCCCACAGGACACTTCTTTTTCATTGCCATAGGACGGACTGGACAGACATTTCACTCAGATTACATAACATGTGGGTTTGGGGGTTTTCATCTGGAGGGAAGCAGGCTCCATAATTCACAGAACTCCCTATTTTTATCTTATTTTTCAATAATGTTATTCCATGATATTTGATTAAGTTGTCATTCCATGTTATGGACTTCGTAGCTCTATATCTCTTCGGAAACATTTTAAAAAGTTCATTAAAAAATTGAAAAGGTGTAGAAGAAATGTGAAACAAAAAAACTCCCTCAAATCCCAATTTACAAGATCTTTTAGTTAAATTTCAATATTTCAATGACAAGAGGTGCACAATCCTTAAATGATGGGAGTTAGAATTTTTCAGATATTCTCAACTCCTTTGGGCTGTTTGTTTATATATATCTTTGAATGAATTTTTGGAAAATAATTTAACCTGACAGCCCTGTGTCAGACAAATTTCTAACACGAGCATTGGATGAAAGTGTGTATAAACCTAGTATATTGATTGAGAAAATACATCATTCATGTCAGCTTGCATTGCAAAAGGTGGGCTATTTCTTGTGCCTTAATTGTAGACTACAAGTAGACACTGAAATGACAAATTTCTGATACTTTAACAAGCTCAGTTTACCATTAGAAAGATATAGTGTATAGATTATTTTTTTTGGAAATAAATCTTAGAAGTGTCAAAGAAAATTAATTTAAAAATCTGTCAGTCACTCAAAGACTAAAAAAAAATGATCATAGAGCCTGAAACTAAAGATCTGAATGCTCATTACTGGCTTGGATCTGCATATGACAGACTAAGAATTATTATTGTAAAATCTCAAAAAGTTTGTGAAATAGGTTTTCTGCCTTTATTTTGGGCATTTACAATAGAAGTTATGATATTATCCTCCCTCTGCAATTTAAATTTCATTTTTACTCATTTACCAAGACTGCTTGAACATTATCTCAACCTCTGCTCAGATTTATGTCTTCTGAAAATAAAAGAATTTGAAAATAGACTTTTCTTCACTGGCAAGTAAGCACAATCTGACTATTTATGTGGAAGGCTGAGTTAAATAAGCCCCAGGAGGACCTGAAATGTAGCTTAGTTTCTTCCACAAGCCATCTGCTGTCCCTATTTCTACAGAAAAGAAAACAGACTTCACCTTATGGCTGCTTTGCAAAGAACTGCAGGCAATGAAACGCTGAGTCACAGTGGAAAAGGTTGGGTCATGCAGCCTGAACTAACTCCTGCCAAATACAACTTGAAAGTTGGGAGTAGGGAAGAAAGTTTCCTTTTGGGCAAATGGTTTCATAATTGTTCGCAGCAAGTATTTTCTACATGTTTTTTTCATTTCAGAATCCCATATCTGATCCACAAGTGATGCTGTGTTAGAGGGGTCAAGTGAAACCAGGGATTCCTGGTAATTGGGAGATGTGGATCTGAGAATGATTTTTGTCTTCTTTCCTGAGTGCTGGGGGCAGTAAGATAACTCAACTCATAAAGAGAGCTTAAAACTAGATTTAGGAGAGGAAGGGGATGGAATTCTAAGCACTCTAGAGAAACCAGGGGCTGCTGAGGCATTAGGAAGAAACAGGGAAACTCCTGGGAATTGCCTCGAGGGAATTAGGAAGAATTCTAAAAAGAGGAGTCTCACTATTCCTTCAACTGTTCCATTCCACAATTGCTTACCTGATTTTTCAGCTGTCCAAGGATAAAGTCTGACACACGATGGATGAGATAGAGCTCTTCATAAAGAGCTAAACTGTTTTTTTCTTTTTCAAGTCGAGGACTTTACCTATGTTTTCCTCTAGTCTCAGTTGCTCTAGACACATTTCATATTGCTACTTCTAGACTGATGCCTAGGAAGCTGCCAGAGCTCGGATGTTTTAACATTATTTCAGAAAAAATATCAGCAAGAAATATTTTAATGCAGAACAAGATTTTGGCATCTTTCTGATATGCCTTGCTTCACTTATGTATGTATGAAAGATCCCTTTCTGGAAAACAAGAGGTCTTGCGTTGATATATCTTTCCTCCACATACTAGAATTGATGTTACTAGCATCACATGGAGATATTCGGGTTCTTTTTTAGCAAACTTTCCTGTTCTGCACCACAGCTTGAGAATAGACTTTCCTTTTCCCATTTTCTCCTAGTTTCACAGCTTGCTGTGAATATCAGAAATTAATGATTCTTCTAACTGTGAGTGGGCAGTATATAATGACAGATTAAAATTTATTATTTTGCAACACAAGAGATCCATGCAGCACTTGACACAAATGAGCTCAAATGGGGTGCTCCTGGTTATTTATCCTCAAGATAAATCCTTATTAAAATAAATCACATTAATTGTGGTTCAAGCATCAACATTAAGTTCTTTCTAACCATGTCAAGTTATCTCATCTTCAGAATGACTGACAATAAAGTGAGAGCAGTCTCAGCCGTAGTTTCCTTGGTGAACACATGAGCATCTCACAGCATTACTATAAGGGCAGCGAGACACTGGAAGGGATGGCACAGAAAAGTTTTGGATGCCCAACCTTTGCAAGTATTCAATGCCAGGTTGAATAGGGACAAGACTAACCCAGTCTAGTGGATAGTGTATCCGCCCATGGGAGGGTCAGAAGTGTGCCCTGGTAGCCAGGAGGACCAACCATGTCCTGGGGCACATCAGTCACAGCATTGCCAGCCAGGAGAGGGAAGTGACTCTCCTGCTCTCCTCTGCATGGAGTGGCCTCACCTTAAGTGCTGTGTGCAATTTCAGACATCACAATACTAGAAGGTTGTAAAGCTATTCTCTAATAGCTTTACAAAGCTATAGTGTCCAAAGGAAGGCTACAAAAATGGTGAAGATCCTTGAGGGGAAACCTTATTAGGAATGGCTGAGGTCAGACATTGGTCAGCCATTGGTCTGTTCAGCTTGGGCAAGAGGAGATGGGGCGACTTCATTGCAATCTACAACTTCCTCATGAGGGGAAGCAGAGGGGCATGCACTGATATCTCCTCTCTGGTGACCACTGACAGGACTCAAGGGAATGGAGCTGTGTCAGGGTAGGTTTAGATCAGATATTCAGAAAAGATTTTTCACTCAGAAGAAGGTTGGGCACTGGAGCAGGCATCCCAGGGAAGTGGTCACAGCTCCAAGCCTGACAGAGTTCAAGAAGAGTTTGGGCAGCTCTCTCAGGCACATGGTGTGACTCTGGAGGATGGCCTGTTCAGGGCCAGGAGTTCGATATCCATGATCCTTGTGGGTGCATTCTGTGATTCTATGATTCTAACTAGATGATCTTGAAAACCATTTCAAACCCAAACCATTCTATGCTGACCTTCTCATTACCCTGCCAGAAGTGATTTCAACGGGCAGTTGCAGTGATCTCCTTATCATCATTACAATGTGCAGCACCTAAATGAAGTCCACATGGTCACTTCAGGTAAAACAAGGAACGGTTCTGGAGATCTTCCCTCAAATCTGAGCCTTTACCAACTGGAGAATAAAGCATCACCTACAGCCAGCTCTGCAAGGGTTCAGAAAAACACAGTTACCACGTAGGAGTGGGGATGATGTTAAATAGAAAATTGGTGAAACAGCTTCACCTTATTCCAAAAGCCTGTCTTTTTTATTTTTTAGAGATGGAACAAGGCAGATGTGATATATCTCAGCCCATACACCTTAAGCATTCCCTTCCAAATTTCCTCTTACACCTATTAAAGGGCTTTCAAGCAAGAGAGGCAATATTTTGTGAGATGGGAACAGTCACTTAGGTCCCATTGCAACTTCTGCAATCATGAGTAGAAGGATAATCCAGATACAGAACAGGATCTGAGCCCAATCTGGTTTTATGTCTCTTGTCCTAGGATTAAAACAGGCAAGTCATCAAAACTCTGCCTCTGTTTAAAATTGGCATAATGATACTTCATAGATGCTATTGCAAAAATTCAGTATGTTGTCTGAGCACAACAAAAATATGCATGATGCAATCATGTATGTTACATTTTCAGTTAAAGTAGCTATAACAATCTATGGAAAACAAACCAGTACATGGCAGTGGCAGAGAAGGAAACTGAGGCATTAATAGTTCTGGGCAGGAAGGGCTTGTCTGTCCTCACTGTCTCCCATTTTTTAGTTAATTTTAAGGCCATTTGCAGTGTCTGTGTGTCTCCATCTTTTCTCACTGTCTCTAGAAACTTTAATATCCTGGCCTGAGGATATGGCCCTGGATGAACTTAGAAAGAGCTAGGTGAAAACAGACTAAACAGAGAAATAGGTTTCCCAAGCACACATTTACTTTTATTTAGCTACAAAAACTTCACTTTTAATAGCTCCCCTGAATGCACACATAACCCTCTCTTCATTTAGGCTGGACATACAAGCCTGTAATTTGATTTGTTTAACTAACATTTGTAACCTTCACTCCCTGTGGCTTGCTGTAGGACGGGCTATAGAACAACGCTTCCTAGCCAGGGGAGGGATGAGTCTTGGAAACTGAAGGAAGGAACTGGATGAGCAACATGCTGCCTCCAAGGAAAAAGAGAGGTGGGTCTACCCCTCAAAACGGAACAAAGCATAACATCCCTATTACAGTAGGTTTCCTGAGTCAGACTCTTGGGATAAAGCTGAAAAATTAATCCCCCCACCACCTGCCTGTCAAGAATTAACTCTGAAATGTAAATTATGTGCTATCCAGCCCCATTGCACAGTTATACCGTGTTACGTTAATCATTCAGGGAAAGGACTAGAATCCAGCTTTCCTGAGCTTCAGGTGATGCCCCTAATTCATAAGCCAAAAGATTGCTCTTTCCTCTGTAGTGAATGGTTTTTTTCTCATTACTTGTTAGCAGAGTGCTGACAATGCACCTGAGGATGCAGACCCATCCTGGGCCTTGAGACTACTGCCAGAGGATGGAGCATGGATTGTTCTATGGGTTTCTATGCAAGAGGAGTACTTACCTTAAAGGTGGGCAAAAACCTTCCCCTTGCCTTTTGGAGTGATGGGAAATATTTTCTTTCTTTGAAACAAAAAATAAACCTTAGCCTTTAGTTTGGGTCTGAGGTCTAAGCAGTGGACCCTTAGTGGTGGTAAGTGCATCCCTATCTCAGAATGAAGTCAGGACATTTATAGGAAGAAATTCCTCTGTCTTGTGTACCTTTAGGTCCCATCCCTGTCTCTCTGATGTTTGCTGTGTGCCTCACAGGAAGTCTCCCCATCTATTCTGAGCCCCATGCAATGCCAAGGGTGCTCTTATGGTCTTTTCCATGTTAAATGCAAATAGTCAAACCCTCAGGATGACCATTTAGGGAGTTTCTGCCACCTTGCAGAAGAGCTCCCCCATCTGTGGTGGATATAAATATCCATTTACAGATCCGATATGGAGGATTCTGTCTTCATACATATCAGCATGCACACTATGGGTATTCCACAGGATGTATGTCAGTGTTTCTGATAGCAGCATTAGGTCCAAAGGGCTTTACATCATTTTTCTTGCAACTGGGAAAATAGCATAAAAATTAAATGGAATTACATATATGCACATGAGAATGCAGAGGCAGCAATCATTCATGCATTGGAAAGTGGTCAAAAGAGTTTGTCCTCATTTCCTCCATTCACACATGCCATTTACAAACACAATTGCATGCACTGAATTCCTTGCTGTTAAGAGCCTGGCATGAGCTGAAGTCAGATAAATCAGGAGATGTTAGATTATTTGTTTTTCTCCTTGACCTACAATAGTGGTAAAACCTAAGTGATGCTCAGGTCCTTCAGTCACAACCCTAATACTGTTTTCAATTACATTATCAGACCACATAAGCATAATGATACCGAATCTTCCTGTCCATAGTATTTGCACTCCATTAATGCCTGAACATGCAGCAGTTTCACTCTGGTAAAAGAGATCCTGCCTGCGAAATTTTTAGTCTAAATAAGCAAAGATGGAGGAGCTATTTCAAGAGACCTCGCTGAGGGATTAAGAGATGTCAGACTTTCTGGCAGGAAGCCTGTGGGAGGTCAGGGAACCGAACCGAGGGCTGCAAACCCCCAGCAGCATCAGTCTCCAAATCGCTCTTTACCTGGCAGCTGCCTGCCAGAGAGATGTGGTGGTTGCTAAATGAAAAGCAGATGGAGTTAAGTTTAGTTAAAGCAGACAGTCATAACAACAAAGAGCTCTCATCTAATCACCCAGCGGTAGTAGGGCTGGAAATGTAATCAAGTTGTTTTCTATAAATCATTTTCACAAGATAAGAGGCCTGGCTATACAGCATGGCTCACTAAGTATTTACACTGTAAACTTTTCTGCCCTCAGCACCACCCCTTTGCTCTGAATTACTGCTTTAATGAATTTAATCATGAAATGTAACAGTTGGATAATCAGAACCCTGTAAACGTCCCCCTCCTTTCCTTTTAAATTAAATTATATATTGGTAGTAAAAACACTATTATTTGAAGGTTGTGTTTATGGGAATTCTTGCCCTCTGAGGAGGGTGGTGAGGAAAAGAAAAAAAGAAAGAAAGTTTTTACTTACAAGAGAAAACAGCTTGTGGAAATAATTACACAACTTGTGAGCCCTGCACAGCATCTGTATTTAACAACTTTGTACTCCAGCCTTTAGAAACAGACAAGTAGTCTGGCTATCAGACAGTTGAATATATAAAGTGTTGTTGTATAAAATCTCAGTTATTGTACTACTTTACTAATGTATTGCCAAGACAAAATGACTGAATCTTCTGAAGAGGAGGGGCAGGACACTGATAATGTCCATTGTAATGAGGAACAATAATGGGCATAAAAGTTTATTAACTCCGCAGGTCACTGCACAGCAACAGCAGAGAAGCAGTAAAAGGGGAATTCAATCGTGTTCTATCAGAGCCCACAGCATGCCCTGAACCTCCTCATTAGGTGGGCTCACAGTCCTCCAAGGGAGACAGGTTGCTAGCGGATGGCAGAGTCAGGGAACAGAGCTTCACTGCTTCAGCTGCACCCCAGCCTGTTTCTGGAATTCAGACAGCTCTTCTGGTTTCCTCTGATTGGGGTTTTGAAAGATTTTCAAGATTAACATGTTTTGTTTTACAGTCCATGCTCCCATTCACTTCTAGGTTCTTACAGGCTGGCCACACCAGCATCTTTTTCTGCAACCCCAGTCTCTTACACTGAAGGCAATTGTAAAGAATGATTCACTCCAATATTAAATAAACTCCTGTCTGCTCAGGTCACTGCTGTGGCCTCTGGAGGATTTAAAGCAAATAAAGGAGTTGGATGACAGTGCATTTTTTACTTACTTTGTTTAAAGTTGTGCATTGTTTTTTTTCTGGAAAGACAAAGCACTTTCCCTTATTTTGAGTCCTTGCATTTCAATTAAGCTGGAAAATGGTGATGTTTGCCAGACTGGCCTGTTTCCTGCTGCCAACATCTTCCTGACAATGTTTGGATCACTACAGGGACGGACATGTCCCAGAGCTGTCCTGCAGGCTCAGGTCTATCAGAAGACAGAAACAGGACTGGTGCTTGTATGAGCTCTCTCAGATGATATTTTTTTTCTAGCTCATACACTAATTTTAATTGTACAACTTCCTGCATGGAACCCTACAAGTGTCAACCGAAGCAAAACAGCAAAAGAAAGTGAGCTATTTTAACAGTGTATTTTCTGAGAATTTAGATACTTGCCTCATTTGGTATCTAGCATCTTGTGCCTGTTTAAATAGTTGATTTGATAATTATATCTCAAAAGTCTTAGTTAAACCCATTAAAAAAAAACTCTACAATAACGAAATTCAGCCATTCAATAATGAATACAGCCTCATTTGGTGCAGTAGTTTCTGTTTCCCTCTCCTACAGTTTGAAATCTGACAACACTGCAGCAAACAAGCAGCAGATGGGATCGTAACAGGGCTTTTAAAATAATGAATATCCATAATTCTGCACTAAGACTCACTCTCTGCCCTTGGATAGCATCTAGGGTGCTGGTAATGCCACTAACAAAATAAGGCAGATTGCTGTTTTTCTCTCACACAAGTGAAATATTATCAGTACAGTGTGCAGGAGTGTGCTGATGTTGTACATCAAGGGCAGGAGTCTGAGATGGAGGAGAGGGGGAGGAAGGGAAGTTGCATAAAGACATCAGCACTGTGCTGGGCCAGAGCTGTAAATCCTGGGGACGGGGTTTATGGGCTGTGGGGCTCCATGGTGTGCTACACACTCCCAAGGCTCTGGGGCAGTCCATGGAGGGGCCTGGGAGAGGTCTCGAGTTAGCTCTGAGCCCAGAGAGAGTGAGCTTGCCTCTGTCCAAAATCTAATGGGTCTCTGTCATGCCGCCAAGACAAAAGGAAGGAAATGTTAATAGATGCATCAAAGTCCAGTTCACACAAGCATACCCCTGGGATATCAGACCAGCTGTGAGAAACACTTCAATAAGTCTTGTAGGGCTTTGCTCCCTCCTCACAGGGCTTCTTGTAGATTTTATCCCAGGGAGATTTCATATGAAAGGTGTATTGTTCAAGCCAGCCAAAGCAAGGGTCTATTCCCCAGTCCTCCAGGCCCATAATAACAAGGTCATTCTCTCCCAGGAACTCTCTGATTGATCTCCTGGGTCTTGCCCTCTTGACTTCTTCTGTGTTTTAACTTCCCAGCTGCCTGAAGCTCAGCAGCACAGAGCACCCGTGCCTGGGCACCCAGCAGCCCTTGGCACACAGGGTCAGGCTCCCTCATGCCTGTATCTCCAAGGATGAGCCCCTGGTGGGGTCTGTCACCAGGTCTGTGGGGCTCTCTCCCCAGGACCAGAAAATCGTCTGAATAAACAAGGGAAACAACAAAGTGGCCAAGGTGACTTTGAAGGTTTGCAGGCATACCTGCCTTGCCCTAAGGGGAATTTAAACAATTGCATTCAGCAAACTGGGTTGCTCAGCTAAAAATTCTCTGTGACCGTGTTAAGGCTGGCAGCTAAAATAGAGGGAATGCATCTCCCTGCATTATTAGAAGTAACAGACTATTTTGGATTTTTTTTTAAATTTACTGTTACTATTTCATTTTCAAATTGCTAGGCACTTCTAAACACAAATCAGTTTTTGCCCTTTCAACTTTCCTCACATTACAGCCCAGCTAACTCCATTAGCAAATAAAGTAAATAGCCAGGGCACTCATGAAAGTCTAAATTCCCCGAAGGTAATAACTGTATAAAACACATGGGAGTTGTTATTTCAAAGCAAGGAAATGGAAAGCTTTTAGTTTATCATTAAGCCTTCTTAGTATTTTGGTAGGCCTTGGCACTATTTATTAACAATTTATAAAGTCAAACTGGGGTGAATCTACGTAAGTGATACATATTTTTGTACCGAGATGCAGGACTTGTGCTATTTGTCCTGAAGTCCATGTAAACAGTGCTTAATAAGCTCTGACTTGGCTTTTCCTAATAAACAGTTTGCCTGTGTGAACTCGAGTCACTGCAAGTTCCTGTAAGAATTACCCTTCAATTCAGTACTGATGTCAGGAATCATCTTTTCAGGCTGCCATTTGTTCAAAATTTAATATTTAGAAACAAAACCAGTGTGAGGAGCCTTTGAGCTCTCATAAAAGGATTAGAAGGTGATGTATCCTTATGCAGGAAGGGGCAGGGATGAATAAGAATGAAAAATACCCCACAAAGGAGAAGAAAAGACCCTGTCACAGATGTGATCCCATGGGAACCTAAATCAATCAGCTTATGTTGCAAGGACACACAGGTTCCCTCTTTTACCTGACATATTTTCTAGCTCTAGCCAGACTTTTCTGGTCCCATCTTTTAGTCCTTCTAGTCTGTGTTATCCTGAATTCTCTTTCCTTTTGTCAAAACTAATGTTGCAGTGTTAAATAGATCAAGTTCTAGCGTTGCAGTGTTAAATAGACCAAGCCTATATTAGTTCTTTTAAGGTATTTACAACGCTCAGCAAAACTGTGAAAATGTAGAAATAAAAAACTACTAACTTTTGTCACCAGGTAGTAAGATGGGTGCTTTCATTTAGAAAAGCCCTGCTGATGACATGCCCACCTTCAGCCTCATTCACTCTGTTGTGGACGTGTGCCACCTCAGGGGAGGACACAGGACAGACACACAGATGTGCACAGTGCTTTTCTTCTGATATTCCTGCAGGGCTTATGTGCCTTCTATAAACAGCCACAAACTGACTAGCATTGCTCAAAAATCCACCAACTTGCAAATGCTGAAGACACCAGGTTTCTAGCAGTGTAGATCGTTACATCAATAATATTCAAGGTGCAACCAGACTGGCATTTTAGCCCACTGTTTTCTACTCACTAAACTCCTCTGGTAGTCTAAGGGCATCCTAGCTCTTTGTTAATTTGAGCATTCATCCATTTGTGGTATCATGCAGCATCAGAGGCTCTGGGCTAAATTCTGTGGGCAGCCTTTGTCAGTTTTCCTGTCTGCAATACACACTGCTGAGACCAGTGTCATTCTCCAGAGAATGTGGGGGGGAATTAACTTTGCAAAACCTTTTTTGTGTGTGTGTTGTCAGTTTGCTGAGGCTCACATCTTGATTTGGAAGGAACCAGAGCCCTGGCAATTGCTGCATTGATAGTGGGCCTGAGAGACTATGTGGAAAGTTATTATGGGATTATATACAGACTTAAACTGAAAAAAGGTAAATTAGCAGGCCAAAAGCTTCCTGCTTCAGATTACTTAATTTCTTATGCTTTCCACTCTGTGGGTAGTGGAAAGCCTGAGATGACAATTATGAACAGCAATTAGTGGAATATGTTGCCTGTTAACTTCAACACAGCCTCTGTTATGAAGCAGTCTCTTCATATGTGAGGAAAAAGTAATAATTTAATATCTTCTTTGTGGCAGTGTTTCTGCAGTAATCCATTTCAGAAACAGAAGTGGAAGTGGGATAAATAGAGAGAGGAAAAAAACCCAACCCTGTTTGCTCTTCCATTCCCATGGGGCACCTGAAAGGCAGGAATTCTCACTATATATATAATTATGTGCAATACAAGACTTCTCTTTCTATTAGAAATCTCTATTTTAAGAATCCATTTCTAAAAATGAATTGCAAATTTTAATTGCAGCTAGAATTAAAAAAAGATTACTCTTGAAGGTTTATTGCATCACTCATTGCCCATTTCTCTCTGATGACTGCACAAGGAACCAGGATGATTAATTCAGATGTAGAGATGTGTGTTGTGGCTCACAGGCTTTCCACCTTCTAGTGAAATGGAAAAGATTTGACTGAGTTCACTGGAACCAGACTGTGTTCTATCGTTCTCTCTTACTGACTGAACTCAGACTGTTCCACCAGGGCCTTGTGCTCACACTGAGAATTTGTGGAATTTTGTTGATTTTTCTCTATTTCTAAGAATTCAATTTGAAAAGTAAGTCTCAGCTTGTCTGTAAACAGGTTTATTTATGTTTTTATCAATACCTTCTATCAGATTGTACTCTCCTAAGGGAACAGAAATATAAGTTCTTTTCCAAGCTTCTGTGCTAAACAGACTTTTTTCCTTTCCTTTACTCATTCAAGGTCAGCTCTAGATCCAGACATCTGTTTTCAGCATCATATTTTGTATGATGCTTCTCAGATTACACTCGGTGGCAGCAAGAGTGGGTGGGACATGAACACTTTACAGAGTATTTAAAGAATCAGTTGCATCTTTCTTGCATGTTGCTGCAGCCAAGTTCCCAGAAATTTGTCCATTTCCAGCTTGAAGACCAGAAACCACCCTCTTTGCAAATGTTTTAAATATGGGTTACTTAGGTACTTTGTTCTTTAATGAAAATGTTTTCCTGATAAAATATCACAGACTTTCCATAAATGCACACAAACTAATGAACTCAAAGCTTTCTTTAGTTGAGGAGCTCTATTATCATGATTGCTTGATGGTTTTGCATCTTTGAACTAATAAATATGTAATTTAGTGTTCAAAGGAAATAAATAGCTATAGCTCTGTGTTGTCAGCCAATATGACATGCATACTTTTGGGTACAGATATGGCACACAAAATAGGCCATCACCTTCCTCTTTGCTATCGCTCTACTTGTAAATACAAGACTGACTAGCTAAATGACATTAACACTGAGTTCTTTACAGTGCTCTGGTGTTTAGGGGTAATACTTTGGTGTTCTTAACCTCATCAGAAAGAATACTAAGCCTCACATTAAAAGCCTGAAAATTATCGTAATCTGAATAAATAATTAATCCCAAATTTGTCTTGATTTCTTTGTTATGTAAATGATACCATTTTCTCTTGACCTGCAATCTTCTCTCCTGGCCTTCAGAGCAGCCACCTGAAGTTCTACCTCCAGCATGCCTCCCTGCTCTATGGGGCTGGGCATGATCCCCTAACCATGGCCCTTCTGGAGCAGAGCATGGTACACTGTCCTGCATTCATTTGGCATTCATGCTCCACAGCTCTCCTGCTGTGAGGGTCACATCACATCACATCACGTCACATCGCATCACATCACATCATGATATTTCTATGTATAAAGGACAAGGTAATGCTTCTGAAGTTTGTTGCATAAAGGAGGCAAAAGATACAAGCCTCAGTGCAGTTTAACAACACAAATTTCCTATAGAGCTTTTATCAGGACTTAGAAACCCTGCAAGGCAGACTCTGACTTACAATCTCCCTTTCCCATCCTGACATTTCCAGCTTGGCCACAGCAGTCATGAAATAATTATGAAGGGCAGGAGGATTGCTGCAAAAATGGATCTATATTTACATGAGATTCTGTTGTAGAAGAGGAGGTTTTTCAGATTAGAAATCAACTGTACTCACAGTGAAAAAAAAAAATTATTATTTAATCCTTGGATGGCAGAGGGGAAGAAAGACCATAATTATTATTTAGTTCTAAGCTAGACAAAATATATATTAATATTGGAATTTATTTTCTCCTCTGCTGCATCTTCCCCCACTTGACTACCTTTTTTAGACCTGCCTGTCTTGATGTCAAATATTTTTCTTCCTGTCCTATAATATCATTAACAAGAACTTAATCAGAAAACCCCACTTACTACACTGTATGCATTTATATATTATATACACACTCTACATACAATAATAAAATTATATGGACAATATATGCAATATTAATTTAGTGGCCTTCAGGGTTTATAAAAATGCCAACTTCCATGTCATTATTGGCAGCAGTATCTTTTCTGTGAAAAGTTATGATGTTGTTTTGCAGCATCTGTTTGTTCCTGGGAAAGAAGAAGGAAGGCAGGAGAAATGGACACTCAGCAGCTTTTTGGGCAGAGTCTCTAGCTGCCAATCATACAAGACATCATCACTTTTGGGATGCAATTACCACTTTTGGGTAAAGCCATGGAAATATCTTCTGTGTAGTGGTTACTTGTGCAGATGTCTGACTGCTCTGTTCTGCTTCAGTCTCAGGTAGGTCCCTTTCACACCCTCCACTAATCAATACGAATCACAAATGCCGTCTGCCAGATGCACACATTACACAGCAGGAAGGGCACTTTTGTCAGAGCTGGCTGAAGTGACACACATCACTCGTGTCTCTGGAAATCAGGCTGTTCAACACCCAGCACTTTCCCTGAGCACAGTAAAACCCTGTGACTCGCTGCAGTAGCTGCCATGTGGTGTCTTGGGCTTTT
The DNA here is from genome assembly GCF_963662255.1 of Cinclus cinclus. Taxonomy (NCBI): domain Eukaryota; kingdom Metazoa; phylum Chordata; class Aves; order Passeriformes; family Cinclidae; genus Cinclus; species Cinclus cinclus. The sequence continues at coordinate 114,183,794 of NC_085046.1, read as the reverse complement.
TGCCAGCATCAGAGGAGTGACCTGTCTTCCCAGAAGCTTTTCAAACTTTTGCAGTGGAAGTGTCCTCCAAAAGTATCTGGTGCTGCTCAGATGTGCCACTTACAAAAATACAAACAGGTATAGTGGTATTTTTGGAGCAGGTCTCTGTTTCCATAATTGAGGTGCAGAAGAGTTATCTTCAAACAGGATATTAGAAGTTCCTAAACCTTCAACCTGACGTGTGTGATGTCCCCTCTTAAAGAATTGCCGATACCTTAAAACAATAAATATAATTTATGAATATATTTGAGACCAGAATTCATAAAGTTCATCCAAAGTCCTTTCGACCTTCAGGTTTTCATTTTTACCAATTTTACAAGACATTTATATTCCTGCACATTCTGCTGAGAGATAAGAATTTTTTGTTATGTGTTGTAATTTACAGGATAATTGTTCAACACACCTGTGTTTCCATAATTATGAAAGTCCAGAATTTCTTGTTTAAAGGTTTAATGACTTCATTTACTGTGATACTCAAATTTTACAGTGCACATTATATGCAACTTTGAAGCACTACATAAAATATTTATACCATACCTAGATGTGGCAGCTACATTTGCTATTACATTTTTATTCCTGTTAATTATAAATCAAACTTGCAGTGGTGATTGCTTTTTTTGTTCCCTTGGCAAGAATATTTGCAATAAAACTATCTCTGTGCAGAGTCCTTCTGACAGCTCATCAGCACATCAAACTCCAAATCACGAAGACAACACCCATATAAAATGCACAGGATATTATTCTGTGGAAATTTTCAAGGTCTCCTTCAGGCCTACCACTTGACTTTGGCTCTGCATAAATTGTAAAGCTCCATGTGAGGGGTGCTTGTGACAGATAATGGCATCATAACTCTTTATCAGTACTCTTCTGGATCATCCAGTTTTCCTGCTAGAGGCTGCCTGCAGGTCAGTCATCAGCAATACTGCCTGTGTTCGTGCAAAGATACACTGACACAGGAAGCAAACTTTTGGGTGAAGGCTGTGACAGCATTCCACTGAAAACTAACCTGCTTGCTTTGCTAAATAAAGCAGGGATTTATGTAGAATAGTAATCCTGACTGTCCTTCTGCCAGCCCTGACAGCTCAAACCCAGCCATTCCATCTCTTCCTCTAAGTATCTGAGGGGCATTTAGCCTTGTTAACACATATAAATCATTTTGTTTTGCTATCCTACAAGTTAAGAGTGGTATGCTCGTGTAACTTTACAGTCTGCTCCAGTTATGACTGATTCAACCGAACAGAACTGCAAACTGCTCTATGAATTATAGAGAATGACAACTGTGGTACTTGTTATAAGCAAGTCAGCTGAATTCTTCTGCACTGGCTTCAGTCCTATTTCTCCTTGCTCTAACTGCACATTCTCCATCTTCAGACTTGTACAGCTGCAGAAGAAATTGTTTAGCCAGATTGGTTTTTTTTATTTTTAATAAACTTCTACAAATGGACCACCCTCTACTCACTGGTGCTGAATATCAAGTACATAATTAATGTAACAGTGCTAGAAGTCTTGACAGAACACGTATGTAGGACTGCATGTCATAATTTTAATAGCACACACTCTTTTATGCATCATTAACACTTCAGCTGAAATCTTCATGTTTTAGAGGCCAGCTTAAAATTGCATTTTTTGTGAGGTTGAATGTCCTATTATTTTAGCATATAATTCTTTTAGAAAAATAAGCTGAATTTTATGAGTTTCCATTTAATTACATGAATCTTGTTCCTAACTGGAATTTTTTAGTAACTCATTTAATTACTGATACAGATCTTATTTCTCTCTTTTTTTTTCCAGTAGCAAATTCCTCAAACATATTGATTTAAAAAAATTCAATTAATGTTTTTTACACACAAATCATTCATCAGCAATTCATTATAGGTGCTTGCTACTTCAGAATCAAGATAGCAGTTGCTTTGACTAGAAACATGAGCTTCTGTACCATAAAACCTTTCTGAGCCTTGATAGGATAAGCCACATTCCTAATACCATGTGTCATAAACAGATAGCAACTAAAAAGCTCATTAGCACTGAAATGAGACCCTAATGGAGGTTTTCCTCCCTAAATACAATTTCAGTGTTGCTGTAGGCAAGAGAAAGGACAGTAAATAGGTGCCTGGGCATTTCTGTATGCAAACCCATTCAAAAAGATGAAATTCCCTTTTTTGTCCTTTTAAGGCTGAAAACAAAAGGCCATGCACAGCAGACATCACCACTAACAAAAACCCAACAAACCCACAACTCCAGCCAGCATTGACACAGTAAGAACTATTTGGAAAATCCAAAGAGCAGTCTCTAGTGAAGCCAGCTCATGATGCAACTACAGTCTCCCCCACTCCTTTATAGTTTTAGGCTGAGATTTCTAGACTCCTAAATAACTGTGTGAATGGGAACACTGCAAGCATTTGACCAAAATCCTCTAATGCAAATCAATGATCAAGGACGTGCTGCTTTTCAGTTTGTGTTAGGAATGGGTTTTAGTCAGGCTCTGAAATAGGATGTATTGACAAAATTCATTGAACCAACTTTGTTCTTCTCAGTCTTTGAAATAATGAGTTGGACTGCAGATTTATGAGCAAGTAGCTGTTAGGCAGGTATGGCTGCAACAGAGTATAAGCATTTATTCCCGTAGAGAACAAAAACCCCAAACCTAATAACAAACAGTGTGTATAAAAAGAAAGGAAAGGATAAATAACCATGAATTAAAATCCATCTCCCAGAGGGAGCTAGCTCCCCAAACTCCCCTTTAAAAGCATCAATAAAGGCAATAAAATGCAGCATTAACAGTGTTTTGAGTCCTCAATCCCAAATTCAATATTAAAGGTTTAGTTTTATGGAGAAATCTAGGTGTTATTTCTTGATTTGTTAAGTCAATATTTTTACAGACAAAACTACTCAGGAAAAATAAAATAAGAGATGAATGAAAAACACTTGAAAGACTATTTTGAGGTGTCAAATCAAGGAAACTTGCAGGTGAGGCAATCCCAGTTATCTGTGCAAGGAATGCACCTCAAGTAATTTCTGGGATGCAATCAGAATGGAAAGGGTCCAGGAGGACCCCAGGCTACAACTTGTGCCTGTTCTTGTCCCATATTGATGGTTTTCATTAGGTCTCCCTACCCAGACAGGTTGGGAGATAGAGCTCCAAGCCTTCCCCAAGACTTCCACCTTCCCCTTCCTGCCCCTGCCTATGCTGAACAGCGCTGTGGCCCAGGACATCTTAATAATGTGGATTTTACTGGGGAAAGGGGTACAGAAGTGCTTTAGAATATAAGAAAAAAAAAAAAGTCAGCATAATCCAGGAGGTGTTTCCTAGCTGTTGTGCTGTTGCTCAGCATGGTCAGAGCTCACCTCCAGGAAGTGTAAAACTGCTGTCTTCACTAAGGTCAGAGTTGTGCAGTTAATCAAGAATGTATTCTGTACCTGGAAAACAAAAAAGACCATGAAAACTGGATTCACTGCTGTTAAAAAGGATTCTTTTGCTCTTAGTATGGAATTGTCTTTGCATTTATTTCAGTTGGGAGTTTCTGCAGCTATGCTGTGAAAGGTCAGGGTAATGACAACAACATGGGGCTTTACCCTCTAGTAGCTTTTTCCATCTACTGCCTTTGCCTATCTGCCACATTTGTAACACTGAGAAAAGGTGAAACTTTTCTTACACAGCTGAGAGAAGAGTGTTGGCTACAGAAAATGAGCCATTTTGCACAGTGGTTGCATATTATCTTGGGGATTAAATGCTTGAAGGGAAACTTGGTATAACCCAGGTGTCTGGGTGTGTAGAGAAATGACAGCCACAGTCGTACTGGGTTCCAAGTGCATGTCATTCTGAGAAAACAGGCATGAGTATTGTGACAGCTGCAGCACTGGAAAGCAAGGAAAGCTTACAGGCAAGGTGACAAATGGAGCTTCTACTTTGCCTTGAAGAGGAGAAAGCCTGTTTTTATGACAATTATTCCTGGATTTCTCAATAATAACTGTATTATAGAAGAGGGGAAAAAAGTCTCTTCAATGATTAGGTAATTCACCTTCAAAGTATTGAGGGAAATAATAGAATAATAGATTTATGAGTCAGTATTGATGGCAATTCTGGTGGGAAAAGGAGATGGATTCTCAGCTTTCAGACAAGCTCCACTTGGGATTTCAGTGTGACTTTTCCTGGTCTTCTACAGTGGACAACAAAAAGCATGGTTCCAACAAAGCCCTCCAAAGGAATGGCGAGAAGGCTTTCTTTCGATTGCAAATTCATACATTTAAATTTCTTTTCTTAGGAAGTTGAGATGCACAATCAAAAGACTTTGTGGTGTCTGGAAAAGGGTAAGTTCCCTAAAGGAGGCTAATATTAGTGAGGAGAAGACTCACCAGCACAATTCTGATCTGTGCCTCTGCTCTGCCCTCACCCCCAGTCCTCCATGGGTGTTTTCCACAGGACGGCTCTAGGGCACAGTGTCCATTGACAGCACAGAAGGAAAACGCAGATTTTTGCAAAATCTGCAGATTTTTTTTTCAAAACGCAAAATTCATCAGAGAAGGATTTGAAGACTGTCTGATCTGCCAAGACTTGAATAAAAGGACAACAGAGAACAAACACCAAAATAACCCCAAACTAAGTCAATCAAAGTCTCTTGATCTTATAAGAGGTGAGGTATGGGTGAGGAGATAAAAACAGAGATTATTGGTACTTACTATTGACTAATTTCTTTGCCAACCAGGTAATTTTTACCAGCAATCCCTAAATTTCTCATAAGTGTAAAGTGCTGGACCATATTCCTTTCATGGGGACATTTTGCTCTCAGCTCTGGCTGTCAGTCACATTTTGGCTAAGCTGTTTCTTCTAACTCCCTTTCAGAAAGCTAAAGCCCTAGTAACAACCATTAGAGCAATGTGTGTCAGCACTTGAGAAAGGGAGGACACATGTGAGCTCTTTGGCTCATATTTAAAATCATATTTAAAAGTCACTTCAGCCCCCAAAAGCCTCTTGTTATCCTACCCAGTGAGTCTGACCTCCTGCCACCCTGGTCAGCACATCTTGTCCTTTCCTCCAGCACGTCCATCCTCTTATACATAAAACAAGGATCTGCAGTACCAGCGCTCTGCAGCACCACAGGGACTGTACAGCCAAAGCTGCTCATCTCTGCAGCCCCCCATGCACATCTTGGAGCCTGCATTCCAGAACTTCGGAAAAGCAAGCAAGGAGATAAAACAATGCCTGTGAGAATAGGCAGCACACAGAGGCTGGTGTTACTTGTATGACTGTAAACACAGGAGTCTATTTTTCACACATTGCACAGAACAAATCCCTGAAAGGCAATGAAAACAAACACTTACAAATAGCATTTTTGTTATGTGTGGAAACATCTCTATTACAGCTATTCTGAGATATGAAACCATCAGCAATAATTTTTTTTTTTCACAGAAAGAGCTTTTCAGATTAATGTGGTTTTGTCTGCAAACTCAGAAAACGGAAGCAGAGACCTCCTGATACTTTTCCTCAGGACAATATTCAGTACTTATTAGTAAATCAAAATTAGTTGCCCCATGATTTTGTCATTTCCATTATTTCACCTCAGAGGAAAACACCCCCTGGATTTTTCTGTAGCACCCTGTTTTCCTACAGTATTGATGAATCAGACAGCAGTGATGAAGACTGGATAGAGAATAAACTGGAATGCCTGTCCTTACAAGGATCTTGACACTCCCATTAAAAGCAGTGGCCTGTTCTAATATGTGCCATATCTTCATACGCTTCTGAGTTTTGTATCTGCTACCCATACCTGTTCTTCTCTTTATGAACAAAATTCATTTTCCACTGCAAAGTCCAAGTAGCAGACAGGGACATCGGAACTTTGCAATGGAAAGGGAATCTTGTTCATATCTGATTGAATTTTCCAAGTAAAATGCCAAGTCAGTGTTTGGTTATCTGCTTGAAATCATCCAGCCAATACCACTCCTAGTGCCAGAATATAGGAAGCAGAGGATCTGAGAGGGCAGCAGAAGACTGGCAATCTAGGGAAGAAACAATCTTTGCTATCTGATGCATGACATCTTTTTACACAGAGGAATAACGCTCTTTCTGGGAAGGGACTTTCTAATTAAGGTAATGGCCTATTTCAACTTGCCTTTATAAAGAAGAGCCACTCCTGGAATGGAAGGTACTTGTCAACTTCTGTTTATCCTCTGGAAATTTACCCCAGGCAACAAGTTCCTTGATGCTTATCATGATCTTCCCTTTTGTAGCACAGTGCAGGTTATTGACACCCATAATCCTAGCATAGCACTTTCAGAATTACTCCAGGCCTATTAATTTTTCAAATGAAGAATGCAAGGTATACAAGAAGTTTTACAACACTAGAACCTGGAAGTTCTGGTCCAATCTATTCAAAGTTAATTGGAGAAAAAATTCCAAAACCAAAGGAACAACTGGCTGGGCTATCTAATCCTCTACTGTCACTGTCTAGACTCAAGAATTACTGTCCACTACATATTACCAGAACATAAATTGCATATCCGGAAAAGTAAATGAAATCTCAAAATATGTGAGTTTCCAAAAGATGCCATGAGAAAAACTGAAAGAAACTGATTAACTGCATACGTATGGAAATGCTAAGCTCTCCTCTACTGAAAGAAAAATAATTCAGTCCTTTCCGTCCTTTTATACTGTGTGGCTTTAATAAACTGCAGGAAGCTGTTGGGGAGGGGGAACTATCCATGTGCCCACACAGCTTCAAGCTTATCTTTCTGTAAAATAATGAATTGCTTTAAATCCATCCCCTGCAGCATGACCCAGCTACCCAGTAACAAGGTAGGAGACTGAGTGGGTTTCCTGTGCTTGATTGCTTCTTAATCATATTCTGTGCACAAAATGCCTTCAGAAATCTATTTTACTTTGTATTGTATTCTGTGTTCAGAATGAGAATTCATTCAGCACCAAATTAGTACCTGAGCATATCAGAGGCACAAAGCCCTCTGTATATATAGCAGTACAAACATACAAAGCAAAAAAACCAATCTACATATTTTGAATGTTAAGTACCATATATGAATCTGGAACAAAAAGTTATTCATTATGTTGTTTCCAAAGAGCAAGTAGAAACCTTTTTAGGTTGCTAATTCTTTGAAAAAAGGGAAAAAATCCAATTTCATTACCTCATATATCCTCTATTTGTATGGTTACATTTTTAGCTCTTAATCTGTGGCTTTTTCAAGAACAAATGTGAAACATCAATCATCTGGCAGTTAGCTGTGGAAATCTTCCCCAAATTAAACACTAATGATAAGATAGATACATCTCATCTGTGTAAATGTATGCAGGACACCAGCTGATTTAGGAGTGCTACTTCTCAAAATATGCCCATTCAAACATTATTTCTTAGGTATTTTTGAGCGGCATTAATTTGCTTAAGAACTTGACTTCCCTCAAGATCATAATAAAAAGCATAATTTCTGTTGCAAAAGGCATAGTACACCATTACTAGAGTTTTCTTTTGCCTTGCTAGTTGAAATAAACTGGCTGGTGTTCTAATTATTTTACTTTTGTTTCTATTTTTTTTTCTCAAATTTCAATTAAGTTTGCCTTGCTTGCCTTGAAGATGCTGATAATCTTAGACTGGAAGAAATACAGTCTCCTGTCAGGCACAAAATCTCCTTTCTAAACAGAGTACAGCCCTTCCCAGGGTTACAGCATGTGGGCTATATCACTGTTCCACAGAAAAAAGGAAAGGTATGAGCTGTGCCTGGCACCATAAAACCTGGCTCTCAGGATGGCACATGAGTAGATCCTTTAATTCTGATTTTGGTCAAAAGGTATACGTCAGAGAGAGCGAGAGAGAGAAAAGCCTGAGCTGTAAGTAGAATCCTAGGAGTTTTCTTTGTAAAACCACTTCATCCCACTGCTTTTCCCAGCAGACACCAAGCAGAAACGAGAGAAGACAAGTCACCTCCTGTCCCAGGGCTGCTGTTCTTCCTTTCTTATGGCAAACACCTGAAGGCCTCCAGTGACCATCCTGACAGGGGCAGTGCTTTAACAAAAAATCATGTCATTCTACTTAAGGGAGCTCAAAAGATTAAAGAGGAATAAGAGTTGGAGGACAGAAGGGAGGAAAATGTTTTCAAGAGGGAAATACCTGGCTGTATGGGGAGGAGGGCTTGGGAGCAGGAGCTGAGATGCTCCTGTACAGCTCTAGTTTGGAGGATATTCATGGGTATGGGAGGGATGCACATGGCACAGCTGCTTTACATGTACGTACATTTCTTAAAAACCAGAATTCAGAACTGCTGAGTGTCTTTCAGGTCCACAGGACATCTTCTTTAAGTTCTCTTTTTTTCCCATGAGACTATGAACAGCTTATAGGAGTTTTAAACTGAGACAAACAGGACTTAGATGTAGAAAAAGTACCAGATTAACCTGAGCAAAAAAGATTACACTTAAGAAGGAGGATAAATGTGTCACAAAATTATATCTGTGTGTGTGTGTGTGTGTGTGTGTGTGTGTGTGTGTGTTTGGTGCACGTAGCTGTAAATACAGATATATGCACAACCATATTAATTTTATAAGCCCTACAGTGAGTCTGGGAGGTTAACAACACTTCATTCTCATCCCAAAAAGCAGTCCAGGAGTTGTGGCTGTCATTTGCTCAACCCACTCAACATGGACTTGGTGATGATATCTGTGTTATCAACACAAAACAGTAGCACGCAGGACTAAAATAAACAAAAAAAGCAAACAAAAGAACAACTTGGACCACTGAATGGTTATATTCTGGAAGGAATGAGGGATGGAGATAAACCTATTGCAAACAGCATGTTTGCCTATAAGACAAACATTTGCAAGGTTTCCTCACAGGTTTTATTTTAACAATAAATTTAATAATTTGTAGCTTCTGATTTCTCATGTCAACTTCTTTATAGCCCTGAGGAGTTCCTGCATGTAATTGCCCCATTTCAAGATATATCTTTGTGTCAGCTGTCTGATCCCACTCACTGAGATGGCAAGGGCCAACTTAAACTTACAAGTTCTTGACATTGTCCTTGTCTGTGGCCACCTTCTTCTGTGCTGTGGTTTGCAGTCCCTTTGATTTTCTGGTTACAGTCCAGCTTCCCAAACATTCACTAAACAAAATAAAAGCAGGAATTCATGTAATTTCACATGGGGAGGAGGTAATCTTTGACATCAAGGTCAATACATGTATGTATAACTGAATGCTCTCAGTTGCCATAGAAAAGGCATGTTAAACATGTCAGTTATTAACTGAAGTGCTACACTTGTGCTGAAACATTCCCTCCTCACACCATGCTTTAAAAATAAACATAAATGCATACAGTACAAAGTGTTCAAGACATGCACTGATTCCTTGTTAATATAAATATGCAAAATTTGACAGTCAAGTATGGCCAAGGAGTTCGAAGGTCTTAAAACCCTCTTGCATTTTCAACAGAGCCATTTTTGCTAAGTTGCTGCATGAACTGAAACCCAGGCTTGGATTTTCTACTTGTCGTGTCCTCTCCCTGTGCTAGGCAGTTAAGTGGGAGCTCTGCTCAGGAGGACTTCTGCAGAGTTTCTGAAGTCCCTCTTGGACTGCAAATTCCCACCAGCCCTCAGTCTAGAAGTCTTCTTATTGCTGACCTTCTCTGCTCTACATCTGCCTTAAAAACCCTGTGGTGAAAAAGGCAAAGTGACTTGCAGAGTGAGTGAAGGCAGAGGGCTTCGTGGGGGCAGTTGAGAGTGCGTGGGACTTCAGGCAGTCAGCAACTGTTCCCTGATGGCTGTAAGGTGTTTTGGGAACTGTTGCAAAGCGCACCTCACAGCATCTGATGCTGTCTTGTTAATATTCATAATTCAGTTTTGTTGGATTTTAAAACCTTTGTTGTTTTTCGTAGAATTTTTATAGTGTCAATAAGTACATCTACTAACGGTGTTGTAATTTTATTTCATATCTTAATACAAAAGCACAGCAAATTAAAAATTTTATTAGGCAATACATCCTTTACTCCTGAATTATCAACGAAAATATAAGGACACTCTGAAATGTTGAGTTTTAATGAGATGATAACAAATACTCAGGTTGCATTAGCCATTCCAATATTACAGCAATGAAAGCCAAACAACTTCCACTAACTTTTATATAATGTATAACTTCTACGTAATATCAAGGGGTATGCAGCCAAAATACCTACAGAGGACTGTTTTTTCAAAGAGTGCACACTCAGATTGAACCCCTGATGAACATTTTAACAGTGCCCCTCAGAAGAAATCAAAGGAATTGTGCTAAAGCTCACAAAAAAATTCCCACTAGGTTTTCTGAAAATTTGTGTTTATTACTGAAACCCTTCCACATTTAAATATTCTAACAGCCCCCGTGAATAATGTCAAATCCATTGAAATCATATTGGGATCCTTTCTTACAAACCTTTGCTGATGAGGAGGAACAGCACAGGAGCCTCTAGCCACTATGGCAATGGCATCAGTCTGATTCTGTGGGACTTGGTCATTTGCTAAAGTTCACAGATAACTGAACTCAAAGTAGCATTTACATGGGTACAGCAGTGGCTTTCAGGATCTGAAACAACAGACTTCCAAACTGTAAAATATTTTTCTGCAGAGAAAAGTTTTTAGGATCTGGGACTGAATGCAAGCTGCTGTTTTCCTTGGAGAGGTGTATTATGGAGTGGAGGATGAGAAAAGGTTTCCTGTTTGGAGGGAAAAAAACCCTGTATCTATTAATGATCTGTCTATTCATAATGAGCTGCATTTGCTCACAAAATTAGATTACCTGCCAATAAGATAAATTCATGGACTGGTGTGCTGAGAGAAAAGGCAGTAGTGTGAAATCCAAGATAAAAGTATGATATTAAAAGCATGATATTATAAGGAAAATGCTGTAAATGACACAGTCTGAAATCAGCAGATTTTTGAAGAATGTTTTCATTCAATCAGTGTTTGGAGAATGTCTTTTTGTAGCACAGGCACACTTATATGTTGGAACTTGTGTACACCTTTTCAAAGCTCCACAACTAAAGCCAGATGAAGAGGTCTCTTCTTGGTGATGGAGCAAATATCCTGGCTTTAGCTGAGAGAGTTTTCTCCTTAGTAGTTGGTATAGTGATGGGTTTTTTTGGACTCAGTATGAGAATAATGTTGGTAGCACACTGATCCTTTAAATTGCTGCTAAATAGTGCTTGTCCTAAGTAAAGAAATCAGTATTACTATTACTATTACTATTACCACTTTTATTATTAATTATTAATGTTATTAATTATTAATATATTAATCATTAAGCTGTTCTTGTCTCAATCCATGTTTTTAACCTCTTTCTGATTCTTCTCCAAATCCCACTGGGGGTGGGTGGGGAACTGAGCAAGTGGTTATGAGGGGCTTAGTTGCAGGCTGCTGTTAAACCAAAACAATATAGATTTAAAATTCTGGGGAAGGAGTCAAGGAAACAAAATGGGGCATACAGGCTGCACTCAGGCAGCAGTAAACCTTTTGTACACTTAAATCCTGTGTAAAATATTGTCCTTTAAGAGACTCAAAGTCCACAGCAGCCTCTGTCATGCTTTGGCATGTTCTTGTGTTAACAAGAGCCACACAACTCCACTCAACCATCCATTTAACTTAGTGCAGGATAACATATTAAAAATTATATAAAAGCTGCACTGTTGTGAAGGTGGAGGAAGAGCAGACCCTTCAGTAAATGCTGATTGTCCCAAAGAAACTCTTTGTAGTGTCTCAAGGCAAGAAAATTTACAAGCAAGTATAGTAAAAGCTGGCAGGAGGCACTTTATTTCATGTTTCCATCTGCCAGTTATATTTCATGAAACGGAAGACTGTCCTTTCACCCCATAAATTCACCTTTTTTACTCCAGAAATTTTACATTAAATACTAATAATATTGTTTCAGGGGATCAACCAAAGGACATAACTGGCAATTAAAGAGCTCCAATTATATCATAATTTTCTGTGTCAACTTATTTCAACAGATTACTGAATTTCTATTGAAATGGTGTACTGAAGGGGCTTAGAAATGTTTTAAGCATATGTTCCAGGGCTACAGTCCCAGCACTGAATACTAATACCCCAGTTTGAGATGTGTGCTCTCATGTGTCACAGATATCATAGTTTCTGTTCATTTTCCATGAATTATTGAAATGGAGAATTATTTCCTGTTTTCTTTATCAAATCAACACTTACTACCAGCAGGGCTGGAAGGAGTAAAATCCAGGAAATGTGCTGCAGTAGATAAGAATTGAAAGCAGTGTGTTGGGGATGGTACCTGCATTTACATATTTGTATTTTATTAAGTAATTGAAAGAGCCTGCCTGTGTTGTATAATTCATGCATCATAAAGAAACACAAACCAGATAACTGGAAGCAAAGGCTCACACAGCAGCAACAATTCATACCTCCCCTGCAGTGACTGTCTGGGCAATTCTCCACTTTGTCTTGAAAAATTCCCATTACCCAACCCTTTTAAGGATTGTTTCAACTCACTGGGAAACACTATACAAGGTCTTCTTAGGGTCAAAAAGTAAAAACAAGGCATGAGAATGCATAAAAATTCAAAAGTTTAATTTAATCTCAGGAATTTGATTTGTGTAGTGCATGGATTTCTGAATAGCAGGAATATGAGGAAAAAATAATGACTAATGTCAGTTTAATAGCCAGAGTAAATCAGATTGTACACAGGTCCAGAGGCATTATGTAGCTATTTAAAGGTGTTCACGGGTTTATATCACCTGTCAGTGACTTAAAACAGCAGCCTAAAGCTAAGAGTCTGAAGCAATATGCAGCCATGTATATCAGTTCCTTTCCCAGCTTAAGGCATGTCAAAGAATATGGATGTATCTGTGCAGATTTATGTAAAAGTATGAAGAACAGAGAAAGTTCAGAACAGAACCTTCCACTTTTTACTTTTGCTCTTGTTGGGGACAGCATGGAAGGTGCCAAGAGGCAATTGCTGTTGATCAAGTTGTCCAATACTTGCTTGGGAACCCCTGTGAGATGTAATGAGTTCAGCAGGGGGGTTTGGATGGACATGGGCTTAAATAAGCCTGGAGCATTCCACAGCTCTCTCCAGTATGCACCACGGTTTTTGAGCTCTCCATACTGTTAATACCTAGGCAAAATAAATTAAAATATATTTTCAATTAAAAACCCCAAGCCAAACAAAACCTCTCTTTTTCCTTTAACACTGATTTAATGCAAATTAGTTTTGATATTACATGTGGGCTGTCTATGACAGATTGCATATACTTCGAGAAAAATTATATTGAAGATATCCAAGTCTTCAGTCAAAATTTCAGAAAGCATCAAACTGATGAAGAGCCAAGCTTATAACCTGAAACAAAAGCATATTAAGGTGAAAAAATCACCTGTTTTTCAACAGCAGCTTTCCTTTCCAACAGTTGTCTTTGTTTCAGTTATTTAGTTTAGACTGGTGCTATAGCTACATCGTATGGCATCGAAAAAAAAAAGCAAATAATTTGTTTTTGCCTCCAAATCTATCAATGAAAAGACAAGAAGATATTGGAAGGTGAGATGCACTAACTCGAAAATCCTGAAAGTTGTGGTAACAGGATGAAAGGCTTCTGCTCACTAAACAGCAGTAAAATCTATTTAATAAACAAAAATCATTAACAATAAAATATGGCCTGATATATAGGCAAATGGATTTATCCCATATTTTTATTGTACTATGTCAATATTTAGGAATTTTATTTGTATCTTTTTTTTTTTTTTTGCTAGCTTTATGGTCTTAGCATCCAACAACTTTTAACTGTGCCAATCATTTTCACACTGCAAAACTAAATAAGCCTTTTGTTTTCCAATGTGTATGAACAACTAAATATCCCAGATCACAGTCTTATCCAGACAATCCAGTTTAAATAAAATATGCATGTTGATGAGAAATAATAATTTTTCACAGTCTCTGGAAGTAAGAAGTATTTTTTCTAGGTTGGTCTACATCAGGATGAGAAAGCTTCCTCTCAGATTTTCAGTTTTGTAGGCCTGACATACAGAATCTGTACTCCCTTCATTTTTTCTACAGCCAGTATTTTTGAAAGCAGGTTTGTTTCAATTGCTCTCTGCATCTCAGTTTTCTCTTTTTCTAAAAATATGATTTCCATTTTTCTCACCCCTCATTTACAAAATCTGACACACCATTCTGCATTCATACATAACACAGCATGACAAAGAACTGCCAGCAGGAAACAAGGAATAAGGGCTTGACTTTTCTCAAGTTAGCTAAAAGTGAATATTTTATTCTCTCTCTCCAAAAAAAACCCCATGTGTAGGCTACATATTTTCCAATGACACCACAATATTTCATTATGTATTTTAGACAGCTATAAATATATTTTACTTGCCAAAACCAGTGGATGTTTCTTCTCCTTAAACCATCCTGGGCTCTTGGTTAAGTCTATATTCAGATATTTCTCAAAGAACTCCTTTGATTCCCTTTCTTAAAAAAGAAAACTTATTACAGAGTAAATGTTTGTCCCAGTTTTTATATTTAAGTGAGAATTTTGTTTGAGTACAAGAATCCATTCTAATACAACCTAGCAATTTGTGTTTCAGGGGATATTTTTTGAACGTTTTTATTACATTTGCATAAAGAAGCTGGGCCAACTTTACAGACCTTGGGGCTTTGAAAAGCAAAAATAAATATGACTAGTGGAGACAGAAAATGCCTTTCTCTGAAAAACTAGAGGACACCTAAAGTTTGACTCACATCTCGCAATACAGGGGTGTGTATAAGAAAGTTCAATTAAACCTCCCCCTCACTCACACAAGGGTGACACCACAGCTAATCCTGCACATGGTCTGGTACCACTGGCACAGACAGCTGCTACAGGCAGACTGGTTAACTGGGAAAAGTCCATGTCACACCAGTAAACCCCAGGGGCTTTGCTCTAGACTGGGGAGCATCCCACATAATCTTAGCCCAGCGAAAGACCTCAATTAAATGATTACTCAGACTCAATGCTCTCAAGCATTTTGCCATTTCTGTGCAACAGGAACTAATGAGGCCAAATTTTGGATCATATAAAGCCAGTAATAAAGGAACAAATCTTGAAGGTTTTCTCACAAAAGCCCAGTTTACCTGAGAGCTTTTTTTGTGTAAAAATAGTTATTTTTTAATATTATACAGCAGGGAGTTTAAGGTATATGCAATCTTTGCATCCAGGACTCATTTATTTTTCACAGAGTGAAGAGAAATCTAAAGAAATTCTCCAATGACTCTATTTGGCTTGGCTGGAAATACAGAACTGACTTTACCAAGTATGTTTCTGGAATAGAACTAAAGATGATGTTTGAAATTAAACTGGTGTCAAAAGCCCAATTTCAGACAGCCTGTAAGTCTTTCCTTGCAAAGTCCAATAGTTCTCCTGTCTCTTTTTAATACACCTTTAGTGTGTACATTCAAACTGTCTCCTGAGCACAAGGAGATGTTCAATTTGTAGCGCCTGAATATTCACTTCTCCATATCCCAAATCATCATTTCTCACAGGGATGTGAGAGGGGGGTGTCTTGGCAGAGTTTGTGGGACAAATGAGTGCTTGAACACATGGCACCAATGCTGTTAAGATCTTGACTTCCTAAATGCTGAGCTAACATAAACTGATAACACTGCTACTTTATCACTTGGCAGCATCTGCACACTTAATGTTCCACAATGCTGTGAATGATGATACCTGTTACCTAAAATAACATTCACACAACCAGCCACGAAGACAACACATTTGTACACCATGCTCCTGACAATCCCAATGTGGTTTTGAATATTTCCCAGCCTTGGAACCAAGTTTTGCTGTACAGCCCTCTTTCTGTTTTGTGTTATCAGCCGGTGCCAAGCCAGAAGTCACTGCTGATCTATTGTGCTGTTTGACTGGTGAAAAGTGGTCATTCTGGGAAATCCCTTAGGATGGGCCACTGCAGGCTACCAGGGTTCTCAGAGAGCTTTTATTTGTGAAATTACTTCATTTCCTGACCTGCATGCCCAGGCTGCTGCTGACCCAGACAATATATTCTCTGGATACACAGCTACCCTGAGGTCCAAGACTGATAACAGTAAGACATCTCAGCAGCACAGCAAACCTGAATTTGCAGCTCAACAGCATTTCTTTTTTTTTCTTTATTTTCCAGGGTTAAGTTTCAACCTCAGCTGGCTCAGACTCCCAGATCTAACCCACATCATCAGGAAGCCAGCAGGCTTGAAAACAGACTCTGAATAAGGAACCTTGGATTTTTTTCCTTCTTTCCTAGCTCTTGCAGATGGATGCAGTCCATTTACTTACACAACAGAGCTTCTCAATCCAGGAAGCATTAAGTCATTCCTGCTTCACCTCCAAGCTGTAGAAACTTGGCCCAATTTGTTTGGTCTAGTTTTATTTTTTAATTTGATTTATGAGTTAACAAATTCTGCATATGGGCTTTACAGCATCTCATTATTAGAGGTACATAGAAGTAATACATCCATAAACACAATTTTAATATATTGTCATCAAACCATAGGTGGCTTTGTAGTAAGTCTTACAAAAAACCCCGAAAAGCTAAATGCCAGTGTTATATTGTTAATGAGAAAGACAAACCCTTTTCCTCTTCCAATTTTTTTTTGAAGGATTAATATACTAGAATGAGCTAACTGAAAGACCCCTCTAGGTAGCTAGTAGGTTGTGAGACAATAAAAAAGCATTATGAAAACATTAGCTTAAGTAAATAATATTTATAACGCAGATGAGAAGTTGTTTTAATTTCCTATACCCAGGAATAATATTACTGGTCCTCAGTTTTGGACAGAAAAACAGAAACATGTGGCTTCTCAGGATAGAAGGAAAAGAGGACTCTTCCAAATACAATATTCATTTCAGTTCTAGCCATACCAAATAATAGTTAGTGATTTATTGTCAGTTTGATTTATGGCATGAGCAAGGTCCTGCCAAATCACCGGTTCCTCGAACTACAGTTTCCATTCAGCTTCTCCACAGTTCACAGGAAAGAACAGCTCAAAAAATGTGATATGGTGCCTAAAGGGACTTGGTGTAAGAGAAACCAGGAGATAGCAGAGAGCAATCTGCTAAGGAAGAAAAAATGTAGCTTGGCAGGAAATGCCCGGAAAATGTGAAGCAAAGGAAGACTGAATCAGACTGGAAGCCAAGGCTGTTATTTATGAAATCAAACCTAAATTAATGCATAATATTGTGTCTTCCAAACCAAAGGAACAGCTCACGCAAGGAAACTTGATCAAAATAACCTTGCTGCTCTGTTAGAGACTTTCTCTCTTGAATCACCTACTATCCTGAGCTGGTGGTTAACCTGAGGTATTAAACACACACCCATACATTGTAATTTATAGCTGTAGCTACATTGCTTTGAAGATTTATCACTGTTTGATGGGAGAAGGGTCTGCAATTAAAATCCATGTCAACAAGCAGATGTCAAATGCAAGGATAAGGTCACACAGATAGAAGAAAACATCTGCTCTATACACTTGACAGAATGTAATGACACAATGTCTTGGAGAAACAACTGTTTCACTTTAATTGTAGAAAATCAAAGAAGTAATGATGACTGCAAAGATGTAGCATGATCTATAACACAAAGGCAGGAAAAAAGAAATTGTTTCTAAGGCAATATTAGGATGACACTTTGCCTGAAGCCCATTATCCACTATCACAAACTTGCTGTTGTGAAAACATATTTAAAAGTAAATAAATGTTTATGTGGTGTTTGGAATCTGAGCAGAAGAAAGCTCATAAACAAGGACTATATTACCAATATTTAAATCTTGATAAATCTTACAATCAAGATGCTGGGGTCCTAATTATATGCAAATAGTGGGGTCTTAATTATAAGAAATTTTAATTCACCTTCACATAGCAGCCAGAACTAAACTGAAAGCAAATCTGGTTTCTAATTGCATAAGCACATTTTTGCTTTTGTGCTGCTTGAAGTCAGCAGTGGGCTTATGAGAACACTTGGCAGTTGTAAGTTGTGTTCCTGCAATAGTGAAAAAGGTGGCAGAAGCCACTCAGCAGAAGTGACAATGGAAGCAGATTGGGAACCCTGATAGAGCAGGTCCAGAGGAGACCCATGAAGATAAACTGAGGGCTGGAACACCTCTCCTGTGAGGACAGGCTGAGACTGCTGGGGCCAAGCTGTTCAGCCTGGAGAAGAGAAGGTCTGGGGACATTTTGTAGCAGTCTTCCAGTACCTAAATAAGGCCTACAAAAAGGGAAAGAGAGATGTTTTACACAGACATATAGTGCTAAGATAAAAGGGTAAGGCTTTAAACAGAAAAAGGCAGGTTTGGATAGATACTAGGAAGAAATTCTTTACTGTGAGGGTGGTGAGGCACTGGAACAGGTTGCCCAGAGAAGAAGTGCTGAGCACCCCCTCCCTGGAAGTGTTCAAGGACCTCTGAATAACCTAGTCTAGTGGAAGGTGTCCCTGGCAGGGGCATTGGAACTAGATGATCTTTGAGGTCCTTTCCAATCCAAACCCTTCCATGATTATATGAACCCAGAATCAGGAACAAACCCAGACACAGTTCTCTATGTTAAGCTAATAGCCCAGCGTAGACTTACCATGGTTCAGCTGGATTTGAACAAACAGTGCTTCCCTGACAGATAACACAAACTGGCAAAGGGTCTGACAGAAAGTGCAGCAGCAACATCTGCCTTTCCTTTGACTAAATTTACAAACAGGTTTCCCATTTCCTCACTGTTCATGTAATTTACAACCCCAACAGCTCTGTCCCTCTTACCCTACTTTTTTTTTTTTTCAGTTTTGTTTTTTTTTCTCTCTGGGTAAGGAATGAATTGTCCATTTCCTCTTTTGGTTTTTGGTTCCCTCATACCCTTCTTGCACTGTAATTTAGCTGTGATTTATTTTGCCATCCTGTTCCAAACAGGTGTCTTTTTTCTGGCTGCTCCAGCAAATGTAGCTCCAGAGACCAGATGGTAATAGTTAGCTGCATTCTGCACCTGCATGGATGAGAGCAGATCTGAAGAACTTCTGCTGTATACTGAATAGCTCAGAGCAATATTTAGATGACCCTCTGGTTAAAATAAGTAACCAACTGTATCTGGCTTGGCACTGAAACTCTGGTGATCATTAGTGGAGCTGAATTGAAGACAGAAAATGGGTTTGGGAAACTAAGATAAAGGCAGGACAATTTGGCACATCATCAACCAGAAAGGTACCTCAGAAACACCAACACGAATGAACAATATCTGCCCACATCCTTTCTGTCATGTTAAAGAATCTCTTGCTGCAATCACACAAATAAACTCATTTACTGTATTCCAAACCAAGCACAGCTGTCAAGATTCAGCTAAGGGTTTGGGGACTTCTTAATTAAGTACAGTAAAGAAGTGTTAATTTTCCAAACATGCGACAGCTTCAGTTGGTTACTGGACCAATCTAACCTATAAGGCTCTGACAGAGGGTAAGGGAGGTGTGGAAGAGAGATTTGAAGCCTGAGGTTTTTGAAAGGGATAATCAGCCTGAGAGCTAGTGAGCAATAAAGAGAGGGGGAGAGAGAAAGAGAGGTGAGGACTAAAAGGGGACCTAAGGAACATTCTTCAAATCCATGCAGCATAAATGTGGGAGACAATTACTGAAAGAAACAAGTAAGAGGTTGGATGGGGCTTTGAGCCACCTAATAAAATCCAAACCAAACCAAACCAAGCAACAAACAAACAAACAAAACCAACAAATTATCAGTGAAAAGTAAGAAAAATCTGGAAATAATAATTAGAAATTTCAGTCCCAGGAAAAGCTGTACATTGGAAAACAGGTTCATTTATTCAAAAGCTGTTTCTGGACATGTTCTGAGACACAAACTGAAGCAAGATGTTTGTCTCTGATTGGTGCAGATCAACAGCAGTTCTAGGCACCAGGTCAGATATTCAGCTGCACAGAGGAAAAGTCAGAATCAAGGAGTTGGGAAAGTCTCATCTCTAAACCAGAGCAACAAGGCTCTTTCAAGGAAAAGACTCCTACCTCCACAGGCATTTATTTCTCCATGGAAGCCTTCGCCTGCTCTTCTTTGCTGAACATTAAGGAGGTTAATTTCTTGGTGTGATTCAGGGGGTTAATTTCTTGGTGGGTGTTTTTCTCCTGGGTGTTTTTCACCACATTGTAGAGCTACCTGGGAACTAGCAGCAATGTTGGGTACCTAGCTGGGTTCTCAAAGTCAATGAATAGAGGCTTCAGGTACTTTTCCTGGAGGAATAATAAGACATCAGCAGCTCTCTGCACAGCATGAAGGACACCTCCTCTCTGGCATGTATTTTTGTGCAGTTAAAAAGAAGAATGCAGCATTAAAAAAACCCCAAACTCTCAAATAAATAAGAATATATTATCTTTCTAAGACACTACAAAACACCGGTAGCATACACTGGCAAAAGTGTGCCCAGATTCATTAATGCAGGGTTGAACTTCATATTTCAAAGGGCAATTCCATAAAAGCAGGTACTTTCTCCTCACTGCTACATTTTAGAAATTCACTGCCAAAGTAATCACTCTTTGAATTTGATACTCATATTATCCTGTGGGAGAAAATAAATCTCTCTAAGAGTCCTGTTAGCAGAGACGAATTAAAACTCTTCAGAGGCATTACTGATTTCAATATTAATAACACTATTCTGCAAATCTATTTTTCTAATAATTTTCTGAATCTGTGATCAAAATTTTAAGTCAGGTATTTCTTTTCAGATCTCATAGTTTTCTAATTCCAGGGAGAGTAGACTAATAACATTCCTTCAAATCCCTGTTAAGAATCACCCCACATACAGGAAAAATAAGTGCCTTGTAAAGACTTAAGTAAAGGCTTAAGTAGTTTTTCCTCTATTAGAGTTGAATAATATTTAAGACTTTCTTATCATTAAATTACTCTATATCATAGAAAATCTAAAAACTCATCACTGCAATTCTATTTTGGTGGAAACAAGCAATTTCACTCAAAATTTTCTCACACACTCTAAAACCTACGCATTTTTCCACTTCTGTAATATGTAAAATTAATGGTAATTTTTAACCTGTCAATCACTTTTTTGGTACATATTCATTGTAGGACTCCTGGTTTACAGTTTTTTTAATGCTATTTTTATGCCAGAAAGCATGGCTTGAGTGTAGACACTGCCCAAGAGTGATTTGATCCTCATGGAATTTTTGAAAAATGTTATTGGAAAGGACAGGATACTAATACATGATAAGAATCTGTATAGAACTGGTAAATATGTTAAGTTTCAAACTCTTGGCAAAGGACTAAAGGCAAAACAATTTATTCCTTTTAATCATTAAAAAGCTACTTGAAATATTTTTTTTCTCCTTTGCCTTGTGCTGCCAAGAAATCTTGCGATGTTATACACCAAACTAAATCTGAGGATTCATGTTTTCATGGGAAGACACAACTATGAGCCAGACCATACATTTGGTCATGGGTTAAAGCAAAGGGCTATTTTTCCAAGTGCCTCTTGGAAACTGTCATCAGAAACTTTTGGAAGGACTATGAGGGTGAGTGAAATGGTCTGTCATGCATCTTCAGTATATGCATTCAACAGGAATCTGGAAATGTCTCTTTAAGAGCCACCCCTATTAATGTGACTAATTTCATGGACCTTGAATAAACTGATCTCGGGTGGAGAATAGCTTTTTATCATGCATTGTGGGAAATACTAAATAATATTTGGTGTATACTAAGACAACACTAAGATAATACTTGCTATGTATCTGCACTAACTCATCTCTAGGTCTCTCTTGTTGTGCCTTCTCTGTGTGTGACTCTGACATAAAATGCTCGAATGTAATTTTTAGCTTTGCAGCATTTGCTTCAATTTTGGATTATCAAGCAATATAAAGGTGTGTGTGAGTGTCCCTCTTTTGCAGGGCTACTCAAAGAGAAGAACAAACAGATCATCAATAATTGTCAAAAGAGGTTCAGAGTAGAGGGAAATAAAGTTGTAATGAAGCTTGGAAGAGTTCTTACCTTTCAGAAAGCAGTTCTTCCAAGGACTGTTTTCTTCTTCTCCCTCAGTACTATGCACTATTTTTCCCCTTCTTCCATTATAATCATGAAGATCTGTACACCACAGATTCAACATCCACAAGAAAGAAGGATAAAGTAGAAGTTATTTTTATCTCCTATTTCAAAGTGCAGAAGGGAGGCTGGACCACAAGCCAGAGGCACGCTTGCCAGAGTTATCTCAGGCCAGTACTTCAAGAAGCCAAGGGACATTAGAGACACTGGCACATGGCCCTACCCCTTCCCTCCCCACAGGCTTCTCCTGGCCAAGGGACACTTCCCCACCTATTCCAGATCAGATCTCACTAGCCATCAGTAGCCACTTCTACAGCTCCTTCATCAGCCAATGGGCTCCTGAATCCCAGCTACCCCTACTCCTCATTCCAGTGATCACTATGTTTCAGCTATGAGGGAAACCATTCATCTGAAAAAGGAGGCACTAAAGGTGGGGGAGAGCACTTAAAATGCTACAAAGTGTTTGGACACAACACAGACCAAAATGCATTTTTCCCATGGTACTTTCAGCCCGAAGATTACTTTTGGCTAAAGCAATATCAAATGAAATCTATTCAGCTTGTATCTGCAGAGCTGTTCCAGGCTGACACTGGTAGGACCAGAAGCAGAATTCAAGGCCATAATGTTTACTTTTCTGGATGAAATTATTAATTATTTAGAAACAAGTCTATCACAGGCAGAGCATTTCAAGAACAAGTCTATCATAGGCAGAGCATTTCGTTCAATTAATTTCAATTAACATTTTGTTTATAGCACAGAGTAGGCCTTTTCCTTTTCATAGTTCAAAGTGAGCCCTGGGGGTTCTGAATATGCCTCCTGGTGATTTAATTAAAAGATAAATATTCACTCAAAAGGGAAAAGAACAAGTACGGAAAGGAGGAAAAGCTACAATTTAAAAAGTGGTAGCTGTGAGGGAAAGGAGTTCACTAAATAGGAAGTGAAAAGAAAAGCAGAAGCAACTAACAAAAGTGTATGAATTCAGGCAAAGGAGAAAATGAAAGAAAAGAAGTTCTGAATGTGGAGTTAAAGAGTAAACAATGCCCAGGGAATATACTGTTTTGTACACACAGGTGACATGACCAAGTGAGGGACAGATCCACCAGTGCTTGGTTGGGTTTGTAGGGTGGAGGAGCAGAGCTGCAGTTCCCCAAATGGTTGCTGTTCCCCACAGTGAAAGACTTCAGCATCTTCAGCATTCAAGAAGTCCCACCCTATTCTGGGGTAAAAGGCTAACCAAAGCAAGGTTCATTACAGGAGCCAGGATCCCAGCTGATGAGCCTTTGGAAGCCAGTGCCAGATCCTGATGGGGAGCAGGTAAGCAGCCAAGTCTGATGCATGCTGTGTGCATGAAAGTCTTATGCACTGATGACCTCTAACACGCTATGATAACAGTAGAAGTGGAGTACGAAGTGAGGTGGATGTAGATTGCCAAAGATAGGAGATGGGATGGAATCTCATCTGAGTGAAAGTAACAGGGTATGTCTTGATGCCAAGATCTGTCCCTCGGGCACTGCACATGGCACAGGTTAATCAAAGACCTCCACAGTGCTTCACAGCCTACCTGCTGAGCTCCATATGCTTGTGAGGAAGCAGGAATGATGAGCAGCACCAGCCTCTCACTGGTGTGCTGAGATAAAGCTGCTGTTGTGCTGTCTGAAAAGCTTGCCCACACCACAGCCTGTACATTCTCCCCCACAACATTGGGGGAGAATCCCTCCACTTCTGCCTCCCTTCCTGGAGAGCTTCAGGTGCTCCATCAAGATGCATTTTCCTGCTATCAGAGCTCCACCACTACAGCAATGCTGCTGCTGAGCCAGCCAGCTTTCAGTTCTCTCTGGTATGTAATTATAATTGCCTGTAGTTTCAAATGACTACAGAAAATTGTGTTTCTGCTGACAAAACAGTTATGAAATAAGTGTTCTTCTAGCTCACATTCTTTTAACTGCTTAGTTTAAAGATTTTCATCTCTTAAAAACCACATCTGATGTTCTATTATTTCATATTGACCATTGAGTGTTCACAGAAACCTGTTCCATTTCACATCTTATTGATGGTACAGCTCTCTGATATCCTGTGTCTCCTTTTTTTTTTCCAGTGTCCAGATCCTAAACAGTCTTTTCAGCTTTAACATGGAGAAATGATACTCGCCCAAAAAAAGGAAAATTTTCAAGCACCAGTGGTATTAACAATGATACACTCAGTTCAGGAAACTATGACTGAAATATGTTTTGTCCTTTTGTATGGTATTTGCTACTAGTTGAATTAAATAATGAATTGGAAAAAAAAAAAAAAACCAAAGCACAAACCTGAAATTTAGTCCCTGCCATTTAATACAATCACTAATTTTTAAGGCTGGGAGTTTTCATCCATCACCATGTCTATGGATGTCATTAACCAGATCCATTGCATGATGTTGAGCTCTGCTGGGCATGCTCCCTCTTAAGAGTAGCTATGTTAAATACAGTGTGAGTAAAACAAATGGGTCCTATGGATTTAGAAAGCTGAGGTACTTCTTGTCCTATCCAGTGAGTATACACTGTAACCAGCTTTGGATCAAGTCAACAAGCTAGCTGATTTTCTCATTGTTTTGCACAGTAAGAAAGGTTTCTTCTAGAAATGCAATAAAATTTTTAACAGGAACACCCTTCCTAGCTGAATATTCCCTTTTCTAAAACTTTTCCTCAAGGATGATTCCACATAGCTTCCATTAACATCAGGGGAAGGAAAAGCACATATGGAAACATACAACTATACAGCCTGAAGAATTGTAACATGCATATACACTTACACAAGAATATAGACTCTTCACACCTCCACCCAGAAAATGGAAATTTAGCAGAACAAAGATACAAAAAATCCTAACTGATCTTGTCAAGAACTCCAGAAAATTTTTAGTTCTCCATCTCTTGGAAGAGACGATTAGGGAACAGTTTTATAACTTGGGTGGGGAGAAACTGTTGGATTGTAATAAAGATTCTGGGCTGATGAAACAGCTCAGCATTTCTGCGTTCCTGTCTCACTGGTTATGATGTGGTTCTGCTCATGAGTATGCCAGCTGAAGCTCAGGAAGGCAGCAATAAGTTTCAAAGCCTTAGGGTTGTTTCCAAGGAAGTGGAGTGTTCTCAGACAGAAAATGAGAGAACATAACTGTCTCTAGTGTTCATATCTTCAGTCTTACTGCTGTGACTGCAGGAGCTGGTGGTATGGCTGTACCTCAGAAAGAAAAAGTCTGGGGCCAACTTTGAAAAGATTGGTTTGGGCATGAGGGATTAATACAAGTGAAAGGCTCAGATGTATCTGATAAAAGAAATTAGTCCCTAAACAGCCTAAACATGAGTTTCCAATAAAATAAAGATTTTTTTTTTAAATTTTTTTTTCCCACAGAAAATGTCACTTTTTAGTCCAATAAGCAAAATCTTAAAGCCTGGATATTCCAATAGAAAGTGAACTTCAATTCAAGAAAATGGTAGTTTCAGTGATTCAAGCTTTTATTTGCCTAGATGAGTCTAAATCTTCAGTTGAAATATGTTTCTCAGACATCCTATGAGATTCTTTTGAAACATATGCTCCTTTTCTCTCTAAACAAGACAGTGTTGAATCAAATATTTTTTCTTCTAAAATTTTGACCTGTGGGAGGTAGAGTAAGCTTTTAAGTATCTGAAACAGAACTCTGATAAGCCCCATCAAAATGTTTTATCTTTCCACCAGAAGGCTGGATGATCAGCTACACAGCACCTTGGAACAGTTCAAAAGCTCTTGCTAACTGGTAACATAAAGATCAGAGCCAGTTTGCCTACAATCATATTCAAAAGAGAAGATACACATCAAATCCAGACAGCTGGAAAAAAATCTCCAGGCTCTATAGGTGGAAGCCACAATGCCTGAAGCAGCTTTTCATATCTTTCACCTCTACAAAATTTTATTGTCTTCAAAACTCTCATATGCTACAACCCCATGGAAACATGTATTTTCAAATACCTATTTGTATACCTACTCTGCCAAGGGTAATGCTAGGACTCCAAAAGAAATGGATAATCATACAAGTTTGAATTCACTGCCAGTCTGTTGCAAGCATGAAAAAGCAGCTTTGTTTTTTTTGCCATCGATATTCTGGTTTTGTCTGGGGGAGAATTAACTTTCTTCAGAGTGGCTGTACGCAGCTATCTTTGGAGTTTATGCTGATGCAACAGAGGGATGTTTGTTATTGCTGAACAGGGCTTGCACAGAGCCAAGGACTTTTCAGATCCTCACCTCACCCCACCAGCAAAGGGGCTGGGGCTGCACAAGGACCCTAGAGAGGGACACAGATGGGACAGGTGACTCCATGGGTCCAGAGACATATCCCAGACCATAGGGTGTCATGCTCAGGATATAGAGCTGGACAAAGAAGGATGAAGGGGGGATGCCCAGACTGTTGGCATTTCTCTTCCTATGTCTCCTGTACAAGTGATGGAGCAGAGGTTTCCTGGGGATGGTTGAACATCTGCCTAACCATGGGAAATGATGAATTCACTCCTTGTTTTATTTAGCTGGTGTGCAAGGATTTTGCTTTCCATATTCATCTCTACTCAGGAGTTCTTTCACTTTTACCCTTCAGATTTTCTCCCCCATTCTGCAGAGAGGGAGTGAGCCAGGGGCTGCATGGAGATTAGTTGCCAGATGGGCTTAAACCACAACAATTGTGCAGATCTTTATCAGAGCAATGGTATTCATCCTGAAGAATCAAGGTATCACAAAATACTACCCTTGCCTTCCTTTCACATTCACTTCCCTGAAAAAGCTATGGGATTAGACATAAGGAAAAGTACAAGGAATCTTCATAATATGTCAGTGATTTAGAACACCTATCGTGTACTTTTGATGGTAGAAATGAATGCTACTAAAAATTACATGCACATAATATGTGGGGATACTGCTGAGTTTTGTTCATCTGTGATGACAATGCAAAGTATTCAAAATGCCTGACTCCTCTCAAAATTATTCACTCTATTTAACTAAATCTGGAAGAAATTGTGTGGCAGTACATGCATAATAGATATTTGTGCATTTAAAAAAATCATGCATATACATTACCTAAAAGGCAAACACACATCAGCCAAGCAAGGCTAACAATGATTAATCATATTCTCATTTCCATCTATCTTCCAAGTTAATATGGTGGCAACATTGCTATTATCTGAAACTGAGCTAAGTCCATAGAACTGCCTGCTGCGATTATTGATGAGCTGTGGCTTGATAAATATTTTAACTCTTGATAAAGCCCAGTGCACCCTGAATTTTAATTATACTCAACCCTTCTCAAATCTTCATATGGGCAAAAAACTGCAGCTCACGAGACTATGCACAAAGTCTGATCTACTGGTCAGACACAGCCAAAGAAGTGCAGGGTAAAAATCTGCTTGGTAGAAATGCCACTGCCTCTTCCAAAGATAATGTAAATGGTAGTACCTTGAAAAGGACTACTTTGGTCTGTACAAATCTTTGTCTGAGTGCTCTGAAAATGTTTTAACACTTTCTACTACCTTCCCATTACCTGGATGGACAGAGAATGAAATATCCTCCCACTTCACTGGCAGCTGTGATTACACCCCAGCACAGTGAGAGCATATTTCCTTGGCCTGAGTTGCTGTAACTCTGCCCTGCTCTTTCAATGACTTTGTGAACATCCTGGTAGCTTTCTGCAGATTGCCAGCCAAGAACCATCATATTCCTAGCCCTGGTGCTGGCTTCATGGACCACTCAGTAGCCTGAGGAAATCCCTTTTTTGGAGCTCCACTTCCAGCCAAATCTGTAGAGTGGCATACCGCTCTACAACAAAAAAAAAAAACAAAAAACAAAACAAAACAAAAAAAAAAAAAAAAAAAAAAAAACAAAAAAAAAACCTGAGCGGCTCTGGGGAAGTTTGGAAACATGTTTGTGCCTACTTGTGGCAGATACTGCTGACCAGGTCTCCTTTCAGACTCCCACAGCTCTTGAGTAACATTTTGTGCTGACCACGTAACATGCTGCAGGTGCCTCCTTCCCCTGTGTGTTTTCCAGTGAAATCCTTTGCAAATTTCAGAATTCCCTTCTTTACTTCCTGTCTCTGCAAGCAAAGTCAGAGGCCATGTAAATAACTTACCATGGGTCAGGGACTATGACTTTATACAGTGAGTCTGCATACCTAAATAAAATTAATACCTAAATAAAAAATAACAGCTGCCTATGTATGTGCCCAAGATGCATCAGACCATGGCACATTTCCAGAGGAGGGAATTGCCCTATGGCAATGCAGGTTACTTCTGGAACTCAAAGTATTGCGGGAAAGTATTTTATCCTTCCCATTGTTTTGCATTTCTTCCAAGGCCTTTCTAAAGGATGGGATATTGAGCAAGTCTGGCCTGATGCAACTTTTCATAGATCACTGTTCTTCAGGCTGGGGACAGGTGATCTGGCTCTCCTATGGGAAAGGATCATTGTGGGTCCCTTCCTACCAAAATAGTTCTATTCTATTCTATTCTATTCTATTCTATTCTATTCTATTCTATTCTATTCTATTCTATTCTATTCTATTCTACCCTTTCCCATCCCGTCCCATCCCATCCCATCCCATCCCATCCCATCCCATCCCATCCCATCCCATCCCATCCCATCCCATCCCATCCCATCCCATCCCATCCTATCTTATCCTGTCCTGTCCTGTCCTGTCCTTTCCAGAAAGGTGCCTACTCTGCAAATTGGTGCTTGTCTGTGATTCTCCTGGCTGAGTTCCCCACAGTGCCTGATCCTCCAAACTTTGTCACCACATAGCAGGGCATAATTCATGTCTCTTCTTTCTCCTGGAAAGGGAAATCATTCTCCAAATTCACATATTTTCAGGCCAGTTTTCAGTCCCTCAATTTCAAAAAGCAGAAATGAACCTCCATCAAAAATGAAAATGTGAAGATGCAACAATCCTGCATAGCATGGAGGCCCAGGATCAGACAGCAGCCTCAAACACCCATTCATGGCACACCAGTTTTGCAGTCTCAACCAGACCTCATAAGAAACGTTCCAATTGTCATAACTCTCTCTCTTTTTTTTTTTCTTCCTAAGTGAGTTTAAGAGTTATACCCTACTAAAAAAGGTTTAGCTTGTAATACTTCAAAGCATTTTCTCTTCCTCACTTTACAGGAACAGAGTATGTCACATTTTACAGGAACAAACAGAGTATGCCACATTTCCCAGCAATATAAAATAATTCCTTCTAGCAAAATGAAGTATGCATTCAGTAAAAATAGGGATTTCCCTTTGCTGTTCATTAATTATCTGAATCCTAAACAAAGAATCCAGTGGTTTGTGTAAAATGGGGTAATGATCATGATTTGAACTCTATTTCCACACAGCTGGAGAACATCTTCTTTTTTCCTCTTCCAAAAAAAAAAAAAAATCAGAAATGCCATCTCTGTTCTGCTGTTCTGCTGCCTGTTTCAGCAGTCATTGCAATTTGTGTTAATTCTAGTTGACTTCTTCAGCAGCAAACAACACAGCTTCCACTAATTTCATTATTCAAAATGCACTTCTAAGCTCCACTTTATTCAGATGACAGGATGGGGTTGTTGCAAAGTATTTATTTAGCTTTCTATGATGCCATGGTGGCATAGGACCAGCATGGATAAATCTATGTGACCCCAGTTTCTGGCACAAGAGTAAAAACTGTCAGGGGACAGAAAAAAGCATTGCCAGTTTGAGCTGCTCTCCAATAGAGAGACCTAGTCAGAAGGTTTTTTTGTAGAAGTGTCTCTGAAGAGAAAATACCTTTCTGAAAATAACTGGAGAGAAGTAATATTAATTTTTCTATAACTTTTTGATTTACCACTAAGAAGGTATTTAGTGCCTAATTTTCCATTTGTGCTCAGCATTGTGGTTTCAATCAATTAAAAACCAGCCTGTACCTGCATGGCCTGCTGTGGTACATAACAGGGACAGCAGTCTAGATCCCCTTGTATTCCCCTTTTCTCAAAAGCACGGTGCTCAGGGGAGGATACAGTGTGCTTGGTTCACCAAGAGAGGAACATGAAGAACCTGAGCCTCAAGTTCCTATGACAAAACTCAGGTGCAAGTAATTAAAAAATGGTCCAAACTCAAAGCAGATGTTCAAACACTGTTTTTGAACGCTTTGTTGAGACAACTTCGTTTTCATATTTTTTTTCTCACAGAATTTTTTACTCCACTGATGCTTTTAGAGCTAATTTTTGCATTTTTCACAATTTAGGGTTACATAGGTACATTGAAGTATGAGGGCTTTTGTTTTTTTTATAGAGAATCCAGTTTGCAGATCTTCTGGAAAACCTCAGCTTCCTTACAGTCACTAAAGAGGATTGTGTTTTACTTAGGTCACAAATTATGTTCCTTCAGCAGCTGTTGAAATTAGGAGATCATCTAAGTCAGTTAAAGATAAACCCCTAAGGTAAATTTTCTGTACTGAGCAGAACTGAATAAAATTTTAATGTTGAGTATAATGTAAAAAGGTAAAGAATAAATCCTAATGACTTTTCCCCCACAAATATGCATGCAATAGTGACACTTTCTCCTAGTCTAGCTGCTTTCCAAAAATAAACAAACATTTTCACACAGAATCTGCTTTGGATTTCAAAGGCAGTGATGGAAAAGAGAGGAGAGGACTAGATACCATATGGTTTTGCATAGAATTGGTTGAACACTCTCTAAGAAAAATAAAGCTATGTCATTAAGGATTTCTGCCCTTGAAAAAGATATAAATTTCCAGCCATTTCTAAATATTGCTTATATCTCAGACAGCTCCAAGCCTTAATATATTGATTTTGCTGGACAAGGGGTTTTTAATAAATGGTTTAGTAATGCCAGCAGTATCCTGACAGGCAAATAAAGCTATAGGAACAAAATCATAGACTGAGATAAGGCAAGAGTTTTGAACCTGAGCAAATATTTCCACACAGATAAATCATTTAAGCCACCAGAATTCAAATTTCCTCTGTCTTCAGAACAGCTAATGATGTGGCTAATTCAAAATTATCACCAATCATATATACCCTTTGATTTGGCTTCAGAATGCTTTGAGATAGTTATGTGTGAGGGTCCAAAAGGTACTCCTTTATTACTATAAAACCATACTCACATTCATTGCCTTGTGTTGAACTGGATACAGTCATCACACAAGGTATTGGGAAATACAGCTGAAAGAAATTATGTTAGTATAAACTGAAACAATAAACTAGACATCTTGCCATTTAAACTTATTTTCTTTCCTGCCAGATAACAACGCCACCAGAGAATACAAGATTTTTTTCACTGAGTGGGACGTGGGAGTTGAGATTTCAGACTTCTCATCATAACTTTCCTAGATTTATTTACATCATGAGAAAATTCAGGACCACTGAAGGCCACCTAGCTAAATTTTCTCCTCAAGCAGTGTCAGTTATGAATTAAATCAGGCCAGGTCACTCATGGGTTTATTGTGTTCAATATTGTTCTACATTGATTAAATACTGTGTATAAGCTTAAAGAAAAAAAATAATCTAATTGAAAAATCAGATTCTAACAAACTAAAAGAACCTCAAACACAGCAAATCATGCCAAAAATTTTAAATCATTTAATATAAATGTATATTAAAAAAGGGTGTTCTTTAATGACTACTGCCTCTGAAATAATTTTGTGGTGATGCCAATTCCCATTTCTTTACTAGCAGTGATGGCAGATCCTTTGCCATCTGGGGCCTGAGGTGAAGACTTAAGCAACATTTTTTCTATGCTGTCCAGGATCAGCCACAGATAAGATGCAGCTGAGTGGTGTTTCTTGGGAAAACATCTTGAATGTTGCTTACAGAATGAGAATGAGAGGAGAAAATTATATCAGAAATGCAGCACTTAGAAAACTTCTGATATCATCAATTCAGTTCATGTAAGTCCTGACACTGTTCAAACCCATACTGACTAGGAATGGACCAGATGCAAAACACAGATTTCCCCACCCAGCCCATTTTGTAGAGTATGGGGATCTGAACTATGAACTTGTTCTGATTTGGGACTTTGGGCATTTCTAGGAGGTTCCCCCTTTCCTACTTTGATCAAAACTGACCAGAATTGGCCAATCTTGCAAAGTCAACAACATAAATGTTTAACTTCTTGCTCTGTGGTTTGGGAAGTTACCAGGCTTACTTATGGGATATCAGAAATCTAATTCAAAACCTGAATTTCCAGTTTCAGCTCACATTTGTCCCCAGCTTGGAGCCAAGTTCCTGTTCAGCTCTAATCTATCTGAAAACTTTAGCTCTCTTCCAAATCTTTCAGTGTTCTATCCACTCCTGATATACAAGTTCTAGCTTCCTCAGCTTGCAGCAATGATGTTGGTTAAAATGTGTGTTAGGCATTTGCCATTCAATCCTTCAGGGTAATCAGATCCTGCAGCATTCACCCTGAGATTTACAAACACAGCTTTCCTCTGTCTGCCCTCAATGCCATCCTGCAGCTTTTTGTGGCTCCAACAAGGATGCAGCATGTGACAGCTAATGGTTTCCCCTTTCCCTCTGCATGTGGGAAATATGTAAGTCTCCTTACTGAAAGTGCTGTGTTGTACTGTCACAGAGGATAGAAGTAAGTCTCACTTCAGCCTGAAGGATTTCTTTCAGACATAATAAGACATCTAAAAGTCAGGGTTTCAGAGTGGGGCAAAAAGCATTTTTGTGCTTACTACTGTTGTCTTTCACTAGCTACTGATGCACAATTAGTCCTGACTGCCCATGCACCAGGAGTTAAAATGCCACCCTGTGTGCAGGTGCTTGCCTTGGGGACACAGTGTACATCACCTAGACTGGATTCTTCTGGTGAGTCTGACCAGTGAGAGCCACCCATACTGTCACTGAGTCAATGGATTAAAATCTCATGATGTCTCTTTGCCTTGTCTTCCTGAGCAGCAGCACCCAGACATGAGACCCTGCAGGTCTCAGCAGAGATGGTAACATTAGTAGAGAGTGGTTCTCAAGACATCCAGTTATGTACTTCCTAAAGCATCAAGCACTTAGTTCTGTGGTGAGAGGTGGGAAGAACAAGTGCCATACTTTACTCTGCTGCACGTTGGTATAATAGAGGAAGGGATTTTTTTTGTTAGCTCTCACTTCACTTTCTTGACAGGCTGCAGCTGTGCTAATGAGTTGATTTCAAGGTGAAGGAGGTGTCTAAGAGCTTTTGGAAGTCTCAGTGTACTCTTATCTGTCTACCCTTAAAAATGTGGGCCAAGATCATGGGGCCACCAATCTGGCAGACTTCCTTGGGGGGTCACCTCTGAACCACACTCATCAGAAGCCTTTTCTGGGGAGGTATGTGGGTGAGTGTTGTGCACTGTTAGGGTGAAACCATGGTGATCCTGGAAAAAGCTCTGTCCTACAGCAACTGCAAAGTGAACCTCTATTCAATTTGTGTTAGAAAACACAAATTCTTCTAGCTGGGAAAAATAGTTCTGAAGTAGTGTGGTAGTAGAAATGATTAATAAACTGCCTGCATTTGTCAAAAAACAGAGCTTTCAGTTTCCTTGGAAACTGAACATTTTGTGGGTTTATGGTACTGTACTCAGCAGAGACTGGCTGAGTCCTGTGTGAGTATATACACGGCCACAAAGGCAGGCTCTCTTGGCTAAAGGTTTCAGTGTCTATTATATGTTTGGTAAAATACATCTAAAAGGACTTCTCTGACTGGGCAACTCAGAAACCATAATGATGGGAAAATTTTTTTTCATCAAAAATAAGTGCAGTTAAAGGAAGAGAACATTATTTGAAATCTTCTCAGATTAGTCACTGATGAACTTTGTATTTTGTTTTATCTCAGAATGAAACTATGGTCAGAATCTAGGTCTGATAGCTCTGTGATCCTCCTCTAAGTAGCTAAAATACCAAGCAAACCCACTCCTTTTGTCTCTGGACAGAAACTAAAACTAAGACTTAGGAATTACAGTATAACCATACCATAAGACAAAAGGTTATTCCCATTAAACAATATTTAAGAAACAAGCAAATAGTAAAGTCAGGGGCCAGGTCCCCAAAGGCTCACAGAAAAAATATCCTGGCACCCTTCATCTCCTCAAGGCCTCCAGACTCATACCATTTTTCCTTATAAATCCCCTTCACTTCCAGTTATCCAACAAGATGGATCTAGCCTGTGGATTAAGCAATTACTCAGAACTTCTTCTCCCTCTAAGGCTGCAACACCTAAAAGCTGTCAGCAACTCTTGTAACCAAATATTCACTCTACTCAGAGCTAGAAATCCATTCAGTTTTAACAGTGGCCAGCAGCAGTTTGGGAATATTTCTCTGGGCACATGCACACTTTTCCCCAGCAGCTCTGCAATCCATACACAGTTGTCACAGGTGTCAGTTGGACAGTTGTCACAGTCCATACACAGGTGTCACACAGTTTTTCCAGCCACCATGTTAAATCCTGAAAAATATGATTTTCTTTTTCTGTTTGTCTTGGTCCATCACTCTGTATTTCAGTCCAGTCTGCAGGAAGATTGTAAACTGGAGATTTCAGTGAAATTAAGACTTTTAAGCCTGCAGAACAAAGCATATATTTAAAGGATGTGACAAGGGAATCATATCATGGAATATACAGAGTTGGAAGGGACCTGCAAGGATCACTGAATGCAGATCCTGTCCCTGCACAGCACCATCCCCAGGAGTCACACCGTGTGCCTGAGAGCACTGTCCAGATGCTTCTTGAGCTCTGTCAGGCTTGGGGCTGTGACCACTTCCCTGGTGAGCCTGTTCCAGTGCCCAGCCACCCTCTGGATGAAGAACCTTTCTCTAATATCCAACCCAAACCTCCCCTGACACGAACTTCAGACCTTTCCCTTGGATTCTGTCACTGGACACCACAGACTCACCAAAGAGGAAAAAGGCCAAAACAAAATTAATTTTCTTTTTCCTTAATTTCTCCTTTTCACTAAGATACGGATGTGTCAATCCTTAGCACATTATTTTTTTGCTTTTGGCAGTATGTCACTGCTCCCTAAGGAGCAGATTGGATATTTGTTCATGATGGCCACAACAGCACTGTAGTAAAGATCTTAGAGGAAATATAATGATAATTCTCTCAGACCAAATCCAAGCAATACATGACATCTTTTGCACCACATTTAGGAGAGAGAGAGAGGGACTCCAGCTTCCAGCTGCAAAGCTGGAGAACAGATGTTTCAGCGGCAGAGTGGACACAGGTGCGAGGACTTACAATTTGAGAACAATGAAGTTTAAAGGGAACATTTGTCCAAGTAAATTGAAGGAGTGGTGACTGGTAGACAACTGGTAGATTTCTGACATCCTGTAAAATTCTTGCAAATGATACTGCGTCTATCAGGGCTGTAACATTATCGCTAGGTGATGCTAGCTAACCTAGAAGTACCACAGGATTTCCTGAAAGCTGTTGCCAGGGGCAGTGCTCTGGGATGATTGCACAGCTCTGCCTGCTCAGCCAGACCCATCAGGTTCGTGCAGTTATAACAGCCCTCCTTCTGAGCAGAAGGCACGGAGGGGTGTCATCAGGTATCACCAGCTGTGAGAGAGGATTTGGTGACAGCTCTTATGCCTGAGAATAAGAGACCCCTGAAGCTTTTCACACCATCCTCACTTCCACCAAAAACCAGTCAGACCACAGCTGGGAAGAATGGTGACTTTATTTAAGGGAAAAGCAATTGCTTTCAGCTGTGTTTCATTTCTAAGACTGTCCTCTGGAGGGATTTAACTAGAAACAGGAATGCAAATCAAAGTGAAGTGCCTTGTGTAAGTCCCTGTAATGACAGGGAAGGTGGTTGTCATCCAGCCCCAGAGGTAGAGCAGTGCTTGAAGGTGCTCCTCACATGGTAGGAGCAGTGATGGCAGTGGTGCCCACCCAGAACCATTCACATTGCTTTTCTAGTCCTTCTCTTACCAGCAAGCATTGCCAGAGCAAGAGAGGCTCTGGTATGCACCGCCAAAGATAGAGGAAGAGCCTTCCCTGGGCATTTCACAGTGCTTCAAACTGAAAACAGCACAGGAAAAAAGTCCTACACAGTGTTTCTAAACAAATAAATTGATCAGGATGTGAAGAGATGTTTGGCTTGCTTTTTTTTTTTTTTCCCCCTTTTCTTCAGGAGAGCATTTAAAAGACCTCTTGGGCCAAGTAACTAAATTTTCCTCTCCTTTAAATGGAGCATTGAATTTCATGATATAAAGCTTCAATTTTTCCCTTCCTGTGGCTAAATCTGTATGGCATTAAATTGGTTAACATTTCCTTGAAATCCTTGCACTGCAGGTGGCACAGAATTGTCAATTTTAATTCAGCATTTTATATTCAGTAAGAATTCTAAGCTCATACATGGGAGAATTTTTTTCTCATGGAGCGAATCAGCAAAACTTGTATGTGGAGGAATAGTGTCAGGATATATACTATGGCCCTGAAAATCACTACTGTATGTGTGTGATGTGCATGTATGAATATTACATATGTATATACATGCACACACTAAATTTATTTCCAACTTTAAGGTCATCATGTTAGAGTCATTTACACTTCCAAGACTGACTTAATCCTCTTGATGCTGTTTTTGTCAAGCCTCACAATGAACTTCAGAAGCCATCAGAGCCAGCTGAATGATGCCATTGAACCAGTTTCCAAGATGAATTCAAATATTCAAGTGCAAGAGGAAAACTGAGATTCAAAATCAGTTCCTAAATTACAAGATGATAGATATTTCTTTTCATAAATAGTCTGAACATTACTGCTAGAGAAGAAAATCAAAGGGGAACTGATAACCTCTGTTAACATCTTGGAGCTTCCCTTGATTCCACATTTGGCTGAGGGTGATCATCAGAATTGTGAGGTGGATTGAGTAAAGTTTCCACTACACAGGCAGTCTTTTTCCTAAAGCACTGCAGGTCAAAAGTGTCTTAAGTAGGTGGTTTTAGGCCAACTCAGACATATAATGCAGAGCACTGCAGAAAATCAGACTCAACACTTGACCTCAGGAATCCAAACCTGGGTGTTCCTCAGCACCTCCAGGTGCTGGTGCAACTGTGAAATGAGTAATGAGTTTTCTTTAATGCATGGAACAGGACTTTTCCCATCAGTTTAAGTGGTTTATTCATGTGCATTAGACATTTTGTCTACCACTGCAGTCAGTAACAGTAATATTGAACGTGGTGCCTGTTTTGTAAAATGATGTGGTTTGAGCCTTGCCTGCCACCACATGCTTAGCTGAACTCTGGGCTGCCAGGAGTATCTCTTTCAATCCTGCCTTTTCTATTCCTAGCATTTGATGTTCTTTTGTCAAGTTGTCTAAAAGATCAAATGGCTTTGATTCCTCTTCACACTGCTCCTTCTTACTTGATGTCTCCTCTCTTGGCTCAGGGGCTTCCCATGAACGCTGACAGAAATTCACATATACTAAGAATTATTGCCCCATCTCTTCAGCCTCCTCAGTCTTCAAGGGTGCAGTGGGCAGGGTGTGTGGCATGAGGCTGTGTGGGTGCTGTAGTCAGTATACCCAGAGCACTGGGTGGAAGTTTTCAACATCTCCAACTTCCCTCTTATACTGGGCAAACAGGCAGCACCTTCAGCCCTGGTTCTGGCTCCATGTGACTAGCACAATCTATGTGAAGGTTACTGTCAGCCTTGCACATCTCTTGCCTTTCTCCTTCCAGCTAAAAACCCAAGATAACACAGTTTGGAGTGTCTTGCTTTCGAGCAATGAATTTACAAAATCTCTTTTCTTTCTCTTGACAGTGACTCAGCCCTAGGGAAATAAAATAACACAAGTAAACATAGAAAATTAATTATCAAAGATCTCTAAAAGCATGATGTGCAGCAGATTTTTGGCAAATTTTTATTGTTTGTTGCATGCTACTCTGCCTTTTTCTTTACAGGGTAAAAGACTTGATTTGCAAGTGAGCTACATGTCTGCAAACTTAGCATGCTCAGATGGGAAACTTCCAGTCGTGAGTCCTGGGGCTGCTCCGGAAGGTCCATTTTTAAATGTTCTACTCAGCTTGGAAGACTTCATATCATGCTAGAAATGTTAAATAATGAAGAACTCACTTATGCCTTGCTGAAAGCACCTCTGTCTTACAATCTGCAGAGTGAGGCTGGCAGAGTTTATTGAACCATTTTGTAAAGTGTGTAGGCATCCTGTTTGGGCTTTTCTGTTTGGTTGCTTCTGAATGGATGAAAAAGTCAGGTGGATCAGGAAGTGAAAAAAAATTCACATGTCCTCCTGCAATTTAAGTGGAGGCAGCATCTGATGACAACAACTACAGCTTAATATATTATTTGTCACACACTCATATCTGTGAGTGCCTCAGTTTAGGGCTTGAGCAACAAACCAGTGATTCAAAATCATACAAAAAACCAGACCATATTTATAAACATGGTTTATAATCCCATGGTGTAAAGTGATTGCTATGTTACCCAGATGCTTTCATGAGAGATCATCCCAGGTGAGACAATACCATTCTCCACAGCACAAACTGACAGGCCTAATTCTGAGCTCAGGATGGTTTATATATGTATTTTTCAGTCATGTCCCAATCAATGTCACTGACACCAGAATAGTGGTGACATTGGTTATGTTTTTCTAATGCTTTAAAAAGTTTTGTATAAAGTGATTGTAGAATAAGCAGCAAGATTGCACTTTGGGAATCATTAAAAACCTGCACCCCAGTTCTGCATCTCCAGGGAGACGGTCTATGGGCCACCAAAGTTTGTAACCAGCTGTGAAACAGGATGATACAGTGGTCACAGGAAGTAACAACCATCTTCCACTCTGGCATTCACTTTCTTTAAAAGAGCAGCAAGACCTACAGAACCTGCTTGTGAAAAGCCAAACCAGGGTGTCTGTTTTCAGACTGTTGCATTTTAAAATCAAGATATTTCAGCACAGAAGAATGAACCATGCAGCAGCCTGAACTCTAAAATACGTTATTGGGTGCCTGGGGAGAAATGTTCATTCCCTGCTGGAATAAGTTGGTCTAATTCTAGCAAAGCAGCAAACATGAAAAAAAAAAGGAAAAATCTTTTTCCATCTGAAATTGCAGCCTGAACACCAAACAAAAATCCACTTGGAATCAAAGTGATGAAAATGGGTTTCATGTGGACTTTAACAAAAACTCTTCCTTTACACAACAAAATAAACATCACAATTCTAGCAGTAACTCTGTCTTTAAAGACGTTACCCTAAGCAAAGGCCAAGAAAGTCAGCTGGTTAAACGGATGTGCTGGAGGAGAACTGCTGCCATCATCTACGCGGTGCTGTGCCTAAGAGGGTCATTAAAAAGAACAGCAATAGGAAGAATCAGGTAGACACACGGAGCAGACTTCAATACCCCGGAAAGCAAAAAAATTGCAACTGCTGCGGCATTATATTTGATGTTTATTACGCTGTATTAGGCTTTGTTTCAATACTGCCCAGTTTTACAAAGCACAGAATTTTACAACTTCAGCGAGCACGGGCACAGCTCTGCGGCGGCCCGGGCAGTGCTCTGTCGGGAAGGCGTGTTCGAGCTCTGTCCTACATTCCGCCCAGCTCCGGGATGCCCGCGGAGCTCTCTCCGCGCATCCCTCGGGCTCCTCCTCGCGGGCTCCTCCAGACCCGGGATCAGAACCAGCACCCCCGATCGGGGCTTCCCCTGTGCTCAACCCCCCACCTTTTGCACACCGTTTGTTGCTTTTATAAACAGAGACTCATCGAATGGTTTGGGTCGGGAGGGGCTTTAAGGGCTGTCTAGTCCAAATTCCCTCCCCCTGCAATGAGCAGGATCATCTTTAACTCGATCAGGATGCTCAGAGCCCCATCCAACCTGGCCTTGGATGTTTTCAGGGATGAGGCATTCACCAGCTCTCTGGGCAACCCGTGCTAGTATTTTACCACCCCCGCTGAAAACAAAACTTCCTTCTGTCTTCCATCTTAGGGCTTTAGTAAGGGCTGGAGTTCGGTAGTGAACAAACCTGCATCAGTCACAGACTTGTACCACTGCTGTGCTGACAAAGACTTGGGGTGAAACACACTTTACAGGCATAAACGAAGGCGGGAAAAGGGGTGGGTAGGTGCAGGTGTGGTTGGTTTCCTTTCCCTCGTCTCCCAGGGGTGTTCCCAGGGGTCCCTGTTGGAGAGTTGCAGAGCTGGGTCATCCTTTGTGGGTGGTGGAACACTGATCTTCCACCCTAGGAGCGGCAGTAATTCACAACACTCATTTAAATTTGAAGTTGCTTTAAACTTCTTTTTTTTTTTTTTTTTTAGCAGAGTTCTCTGAAGATTTGGGTAAGGATGTGAGATTCAGCATAAGGAGATACATTGATTTCTTCAGAAGTGAAAGGTTCGAAAACAGAATTCAAGCAGGTTCACTGGCAATTCTGGACGCACAAGGAATTTTATTCTCCCCACACTGAAAATTCATGAAAAATAAACAGGTAATCTTTGCAACTGGAACACCCCCTCCCCCCCACCCTTTCACACACACAGGCTGCTGAACCTACAAACTCCGGTCCTGTGTTTGAAAGGGGACTTACATTTTTAACTGTAACTATTGGTGGAACACAAGGTTCTTCCTTCCCACTGTGCTTGATTTGTTTATACCTCTAGGCTATGTCAGCTACCTGCACCCTGATACTATGTAAATAACATCAAATAAGTTGCCAGTCACCTAAAGACACAGGATCTGTAAAGGTTTATGCTGTGGCCGATCTTTATGCCTTGGCTGATTAATCACTTGAAAGCAGTGGCAGAGGCCAGTGCATGATGCCAAGCTTAAACATAAGTCTTTATTAGAGTGGGACCTAGGATGGTCAGGGACATTATATAAATGTACTAAATAACCTTTTAGTCTGCTGAGATAGAAATTTAACAGCACTGTTTGACTGAACACGTACAGAGTGCTTTGCAATAGAGAGATGACAACAGCATACTGGTGGAAAAGAGGAAAGCATTGACCTTAAGTGTCTGTGAGAATCTGCAGATAAGTCCATGACCTGCAGCTTCTGAAGAAAACAGTATTTCAAACACAGGGCAAAATAAGCTCAACTCTGGCATCAGCAAAACAGAGATTAAATGCTTGAAAAGACAAAAATCCTGTGCTGGCAGTTCAAAGGAAATAAGATGGGCAATAATCAAAATTCAGGTTGGCTGAATAAAAAAAAAAAGCATTACTGGAGTCTGGAACAACCTCAAAGAGACAAGTTCTCCAATTCCCTTTTTTTTAAGAATTAGAGGGATCCAGGAGTCTTATAACAGCTGATCAGGTTTGTTTTGGTTTTTTATTTTTTTTTTTAGTTGAGGCCAATAGAGAAATTATAACATTCACATTGTTTGCAGCTTCATTACTAAGTGAGTAGTTAACGAAGCAGTGAACTTCTGCAAATTCAAGCATCTGTGCACTACTGTGCCAACTAGATAGTATTTTCCAAATTGCTAACCTGCATGAGTGACTCCAAAGCAAGCTTGTGTTAAAGAGAATCACCTGGAATATTATTTTTTCCGCAGACCATGCTAGACATTAATATAAATTAATTTCATGGTGCTCAGTTAATGTCTCATTCCTCCTTCATGAGCAGAGCTCCTGGCCCAAACTTGTTTGTGCTCTCTATGAGACTTATGTAACTACAGATAAAAGGCTATCCTCACCAAAGTCACCATGGACAAAAATAAAGTTGTGCATCAGCACTAAGTGATAAGTACTAACAAGTGAAAAGAGACAGCTCAGAAGAATAGTGTTTAAAAAGGGAAGAAGACAAAAGTCATCAAATAGATGCTCATGAAAACCAGATTGAATCAGTGAGGCAAAAGATGTCTCCACAGTTATGGACTTCAGGAAAGAAGTTTAGATGAGAGCATAAATCAAGGCCTCCCCCAACACCCTTAGGCTGAGATGCTTGTGGTCCATGTCACAATGCAGTACAGTCACCCTGCTGAAATAAACCAGATAGACATAACTATTTCTGATCTACTAAGGGAATTTACAGTTCTGAAGATCTTCCCTTCAAACAGTCCTGCCTCACTCTCTCATACACACTGGCTGGTTTCTTTCTCTGGACAGCAGAGGTAGCAAAACAGTGTTTCTGGATGTGATTTTAATGATTATGGTAGTCTTGTTATTGTAACTACTCAAATGTAATCTCAAATACTCTTCAGTTTCACGTGATTAGCAACAGCTGCTCAAAGAGTACAGGCTGGCATATTAAGGTAATCCATGACAAGAGGAAGAAAGGAAAATTTCCACAAGAAACAGTGAGAACTGGACTCTAGTTGGTCACTAAAGCTACAGCCATATGAAAGCTTCACCTAAGGGAACACAGGCAAAAATAAAATGGAGATTAATTCAGGTCATGCTTAGCTGATGAAGTAAACCTTGCTCTGTAACATGATGAAAAGGTCAGTATCAGGTGTGAGTTATGTAGTCTATTTTTTCACATGGCAAGTACAGGTAGTTTTCACTGGAATCCACACTACCTGCCTTCTCCAGTGTTCCCCACAATGGGAAAAACCTTACTAGCCTTTGAAAAGAAACACATTTTTAATGATATTT
This sequence comes from Cinclus cinclus, assembly GCF_963662255.1. NCBI lineage: Eukaryota > Metazoa > Chordata > Aves > Passeriformes > Cinclidae > Cinclus > Cinclus cinclus. The sequence goes on along the minus strand of NC_085046.1, from coordinate 114,141,187 downwards.
ATAGCTACATCTATGGGCTATTTATAACTCAAGTGTAGACTTTTCACTCACAGCCACAGATGTGACTCTGCTGAGTGCCACTGCAGGAGAAGATGGTTGGGAAAATGGATTATTGGAGACTGAGCACTTTGTGAGGATTTAATGAAAGCATAGTGATAATGAATAAATATCACTTAAGGGCTGTCTCATTTCTTGACACTGTGTCAGTTAACACCAAGAACTGGTCAAGGAAATGTATTATCCCAACTGGATTGGTGGGTGGGAGTGGGAAGGAAGAAAGAGACTACTACTGAATGAAGGAAAAATACAGCAGAGTATCTTGTTTTCTTTTATAAATTGCCACATACCAAAAAGAACAACAAACCCCAATTCCAGATAAACTATTTTTAGGTCAGCCTTCAAGGTTTTTCTCAGGCAAAAGAACAAAAACAATCAATGTTCCAGTTTTGTTGTTCTCTTGCTATTGTTGCTTTTAGATGCAGATCAATTTTAAATTAAAACAGTGCTCTCTTGAAATGAAAATGAGAATTTTTAATCTAAAATATGTTAAGATAAAGAGGCTGATCATTTTCATTATTAAGATGTCTAAATGAATGCTTCTGCTCTTTGGTATCTTCCCCCACTTTTTAATTTTTTGACTAAAATTATTGACTCAGGTCCAGAAAAAAAATGGTGCCTATGATATGTCTACAATATGTGCACTTCTTTTTGCCAGGACAAAAACAGTACATGACAGAGCCTGAGGGCCAAAAGAACTCATAGCCAGCTGCTGAGGCTACCCCCAGCTAATGGGAGCTGCCCACCAGCAAAAATCTGTGCACAAGAAGCCACTGCGACCTTCAGGCTTGGTAAGGAAAAGGAGAGTGAGTGGGGGAAACACAACACAGCTGTTTTTGAACCCTCTTTCTCTTTGTACAGCTATCAGTAGGTGGAAGGAAGGAAGGAACATAAAAATTCCTAGCTTTGGCTACAGAGTTGCTAAAATACCTTTCTTTGGCTAATAAGCTGTTAGGGTAAGAAGTAAAATACTCCTTTCTTTCTTCCTTTCTTTCTTTCTTTCTTTCTTTCTTTCTTTCTTTCTTTCTTTCTTTCTTTCTTTCTTTCTTTCTTTCTTTCTTTCTTTCTTTCTTTCTCTTTCTTTCTTTCTTCCTTTCTTTCTTTCTTCCTTTCTTCCTTTCTTTTTCTTTCTTTCTTTCTTTCTTTTTCTTTCTTCTTTCTTTCTTTCTTTCCCTCCCTTCCTTCCTCCTTTCCTTCCTTCCTTCCTTCCTTCCTTCCTTCCTTCCTTCCTTCCTTCCTTCCTTCCTTCCTTCCTTCCTTCCTTCCTTCCTTCCTTCCTTCCTTCCTTCCTTCCTTCTCTCCTTTGTGTACCCCTTCATTTCAACTTCCACAATACCTGCAGAAAGATTTTCTCTCCATGTCAGATCAATAGAGCCCCTTCTCCCTGTGTTGAGGAGCCCAAAGCAGCATGTGCAGGCCAAATCACCTGTCCTGGATCACATGTCCTGGCCCTTTTTAACCCATGGAATTACTGTCTACCTCCAGACTCCTACAGCATGAGGAGCTTCCTGGACTGTCTCATGGAGGCAACACAGCAAAAAATCTGGTGAGAAGGGGGAGGAGGCTTGCCAAGGCAGACTTCTGCTACTTCTGCAAGCAACCTGAGGGGTCATTCTTTGTTAACTCACATGTGCTAAGCTTCTCAAGCTCCTTTCCCACTCTCCTCACTGTCTAAACTTGATGTGTCAAAGCCTTTCTGTTACCTTGGGGAAGAATGACTCCATTCTGCAGCAACAAGGGGTGAATAAATCTCCACATTGACTCATGGACCGTGCATCACACTTGTGAATCTCTGCAACTTTATTTCTTCACTTTGAAAAAAAGAAGGTTCAAGTCACAGACTTACACACTAAATGAGCAATGAAGCTGCCTTTAATTCTGACATTCACTTAACGCTGACAAATTAGTTGAATTCTTGCAATTTGCATGAGGTCTCATCAGAATGTAGTCCAATATTCAGTTAGGAACATTTTTTTGGGGAGGAGGCATCATGCAGAACTTTGAACACTGTGATCAATATATTAAAGAACAGGGAGCCTTTGAAGCAGAGCTGCTCTAATTAACCTACTTTATTTTGCATTTTACTTGTCTCAGAAAAATATTCTTTCACGTCCAGTCTGCTCCGGTATTGATAACTGGTCTTGCCCCAGCATGGAGGGACTGGATAAGCAACTCCCCCAGATGATCCTCAACTCTCCATTTCTGAGACACTCTAATGAATGAGCTAATTAAGTAGCAACCTGCAAACAAAGCCAAAACATATTTGTCTCTTTTGCAAACGCATCCTAAAATCATCTAGGTTTACAGGCATAAGCAATTCTTAGATTTGTCTGCTTTCTTTAAAGCTCTTACTGATGTTGTACCAGCCAGTCCTTGATCTACTACAACACGCCAGACTGGGAATCCATTACAATGCAACCACTAAATATATGCTAGTAGCAGATGTGCTCAGTGGCTTGGGAAAAATAGATGCTATATTTAATTACGTGACATAGTAAAACAAAGCAGAAACAAAATCACATGTGCAGTTAATGAAGGGCAGGAAACTTAGATTATTAGATTAATTTATTAATTATTATAAATTTATTTACTAGTTATTAGATTTAAGAACATAATACCAAGAAAGTATTTTGCTCAGATGAGATGATTGCTGAATTCAAGTCACTGCTAGACCTGAACAGTCTCTCTGGATCCCACACTTCTTAATATTTGGAGTGTGGAACATTAGGGTCAGATTATCTGAGGTCAGATTCAAATACCTCCAGAGAAGAGTAAAAATAAATGGTTTAAACTTGCAGCCATCTGTGGTGAGGGTTATCATCCCTTTACTCTAAAGAGAGAGCAATTACCATAGGCCTCAGCAATTATGAAATGCAGGGTGATGTTACTTTACTACTGCAGGCTTCAGATACCATTACATATACCTACATGACACTGCAATTATGGGATCCCCAAATTGTGTCCTATGCTGCACTGGCAGCCCTCAAACCCTTCCTGTGCAGCCTGAAAAAGGATGGCAATGTATGAGGGATGGCAGGAGGGGAGCATACACTGTCCCAGCACCAGCACTTTCCCAAAGAAAGTTCACATCCCTCCTTCTCTTCCCACTCTGTATAAGGGCTGGGCACATGATCAATGTACAGGTCACAATTGTGGGGACAAGAAATGATGGCCTGTCCACAAACAGTGAGTTGTCACTGCTTTATATGTACAAAGCCCAAGGGATGCTTCTCCAGAGTATCAGTTCAGGCAGGACACTGCAGCGTGGAGTAAGTGAAATGGGCACATCAGCATTCTGCCTCACCATCAGCACAGATGGTGGAGGGTTTCTCCTGCTTGAAACTCCACAAGGACATATTGTGCTTAGTGTGGGCCCTATAAATAAAATGGTACTCCCCATCCCTCTCCCTCACTGTTTCCCCCACCTTTTCCTGATTTTCCCTGGCATGCACATTTGAGAGCTGTGCAACTGGATACAAAGCTAAGGGGGTAAAAATGATTGTTGCATATCACTTTGAGCTCAGACCATAACCAATTTTGTCCTTTTTGATAAGACTGATTTGAGAGAAGACCAGACTATGATTATGCCATTATTTGAAAGACTGTAGTACAGACTCACAAATGCAAAGTGCAAATCTTTGATTGTACAGGAAAACTTACTTTTGGGACTACATGCATGTGCTTTTACAGATCTAGCACTCATTCAATTGAGGTTTTGATGAAATCCTATTTAACATGAGAAATTATTGATACCTAAGGACAAATATTACTGAGAAAAATTAAATAAAAGAGCTATTAGTGAGAATAATACCCTTAGACCCACTGTCCTTCACCCATTTGGGGTTTAGAACATCATTGCATTTACTGTAATTGCAGCCCAGTATCCAACTCTAGGATTTTGCTAATAATTGACAACAGCCAATACAATAAAAAAATAATCTGTAAGATTTATGGAGATTGTAAAGCTTAAAATGGAACAGAAGTCAAAAATTCCCAGGACAAAAGAGTAAGCTGTATTTAGAGTGGAATTTCAACTAGCTGTCATTGTAATATGCAAACATAAACTGAAGTGGTTACTGTATATTCTATGGTAATAATTTACTTTTAGAAATATCTAGCACTAAGCAATTGGCCAGGAGCCCTGTAATGTATTGAAAATGAATTAACTTTGAGAAGCACTTTGCATCTAAATGATGCCAGTGTACTTTCTAGATTAAATACCTGGCTGTTGTAACTCCACCACAGCTAGAGTGATTTCAGAGAATCCACACTTGTACACTCAAGTGGAGGATGCAATGACATTTTTCTTTTTATGCACATTGATATTCAGCCACTGGTGAACAGCTGTCTATTAACTAACAACACTGCTTCATGTGACCTCAGATAATAGTGGTATGAATGAATCCTGGAGGGAAATGAGACAGACCTAAATCAAAACCTGAGATGTTTGCATCTGAATAAATCTGCCAGGGACCAATTAGCAGCACTATTATTGATTCACATACTGGAACACATAAGACAATTATTCAACTCTTTTTCTCCTATAAATCTGTCCAAGAAGAGACATTTGTGTACACAGACTTGTTGAGTCCTTTTGGTACCTAATCACTACCATTCCCATCACCAAACACTTGATGGTGGCAGTGAGATTCCCTCTATGGAGTTTCTCTGCACATCAAAGTCCTAAGGCTCCTTTCACATGTGGCAGAAATACCACAAGAAGTCAGGTAAAAATAAAAGTGACTCAGAACTGTGTGATTAACCTTCAAGCAATTTATCTAGGACTGATTAACTAGCTCAAGTCAAATATTAATTACTCACATCTGTTCCTGAGGTAGGTGGGCCTGCCAGAGCCTTCCAACACTTGGATCCAGAAGGCAACTTTCCCATGTTCATGGGTGCTTGGCTCCAGTGTTTTGGCTGGGGTTTTGTCATCTTTCCTTTCTCTGACGGTGCTATTATAAATAAAAAACTCCATCTGCTGTACGGGAAACCCAATTGCAGGTAATGTCCATGTATCAGGGGGAGGGCTGCCATTCAGGTAGGACTGTCACAGGACTGTACAGATCCAGACACGCTGTTTGTGTGTTTTGGACTCCTTTCCACTAATATGTAGCAACAACAGAAGAAAAATAGTTGGTCCTGACACGGGATCATGAAGGTGGGGTTGCTTCTGCACACGTAACCCATTGGGATTAACCCAGAGCTGTGGGGCCGAGCACAGGAGGGGAGCGACTCCTATTGATTTCAGGAAGGTCTGGATCAGGTCTGAGTGCTCTGCACCACTTTCCTGTGACCCCAGTTTTCCACAGTGCTTGGCACAGCTCCAGTGCTCCCACAGATCCACCTGTGGGCTCGCAGCCTGCAGCAGGCTCCTGCAAAGCCTCAAGCAGAGGAGTCCCCACAGGAAGGCATGGGGCTCCTGAACAGTGGCTGGAGGAGACAGACCACTGCAGAAAGTCATTAGGGTGTTTAAGAGATGAGACTACAAGAGCTTAGAGGTTTGCACTTCAAATACCGGTTCCTTGGTGCAACACAGTTCTTACCCTGTGACAGCGTCTCATAGAAATTCTTCATTAATTTGTCTAAATATTTTTCCTTTAATGTACTCCCAGCCTCTCTGACTCCTCTCATTTGTATACACCTACCCAGACCCCTTCCTGCAGAGGTAGGTGAGGTGGTGCTGTGAGCTGGCAAGGCAGGTGCCAAGGAGCAAGGTGGCCGTGACCACCCAAGAGAGCAGGACAGCCTGCTCCTCGCCCCAGGCAGCCGGTGGTGCCCGGCAAAGGGGGCCAAGGAACCAGAAGGAGGTGACACATTAGGAGTGCTTGGGGTGTCAACAGCATGCTGGGGCATCAGGAAGAAAACCCTGATGTTGCAGGCATCACATTCACTCAATGTATCTGTTAATTAAAAAGAACAAACACTAAAAAGTTTGGTATTAAAATACAGAACTACAGAAAGACACCACAGCAGCAATTCTATACAAAACTAAAGAAATCTGTAACTCTAGTCAAGATCAACTGAGGAAAAGACCTTAACATATGATGAAGAGGGAGTCAGAAGCTCACATTTTAATCTTTTACTCTGGGTTTCAGAAGCCTGCCCGACATTTGGAACATGCAAAAATTAAAGAAATTTCAGAAATAGCAAAATGCAATCAACAAACTTTATCTGCTTCTCAAAATGTCAGAGTTGTTTTTTAATGAATTCCTGACACTTTAGCATTTGCCTCAACCTTCCAGCAGTTTAATATCTATTTCTGATACTTTTGTTCTGGTACATATTAAGGAGGGGATCAGAATAACTGTACTTGCATCACCAGGTTTGGAATGTTTTGATCCCAAATTAAAAAGCATCAATTATTGTAAATGCTATTCTCATACTTTACGTATGTCTGAATGCTCTCATTTGGTGTCAGTGTTCACAACCTGTAATCTGATCAAACTCATGGTAAAGGGTCACAGTGGGACACCTTTAGAGCCATCATGGCAACCCACCAGGCTGCTGTGAACTCACTACTTTCAAAAGTCTGCCTAATCTCCAGCTACAAGACTGTGAGACATACTCATCAAGCACTTTGTATTTTTCTGGGCCAGTAGTTTGCTCAAACGCCATTCAAGCTGTATGGCTTTTTGTCTGTCACTGTTGCAGAATTCATTGTCAGGAGACAGCACTTGAGAATTCAAAGTTTCCAAAGATTTATAAAGCAACCTGGAAAAAAACCCCATAGAATTAACTAATAAAAGGATTTAAAATAGATTCCAGAAAAAAAAAATACTGCCTTGCTACAATAATAATATCTCTAAACTATTTTTATACACAGGATCCATCCTTGCCAATTAGACTGTGTTATATAATCTAGAGAAGAAAATTGTTTTGTGATCATTTAAGATTAATATCTTATACAGAGTTATGCTCTTATGTCTGCTCTTATGTCAAGCTGTCAGATGAAGTACTAAAGTAGAAATAAAACAAGTACCAGATTTCCTTTTTTGTCTGGCTTTAAGAAAAGTATACTGAGTGCCCCAAATAAATGCTCATTATGTTACTTTTCCTAAAATAAGATTAGTGAGAAAATAGTGTAGCACATTAAAAAATTCCTCTGCTATCTTAGATTAGTTGGCAGGCCCTGAGAGTGAGAGTATAGACATTCCTTTTATCTGATGGAATAAAATCTTTCTTCCTGGACTGAGCTATGGCAGCTTTATTCATTAGTATTTTCTTTCCTTTTTTTTTTCCTATAGAAAAATACTGGTGGGTGAAGGAAGCAGACTATCTTTGGTAGGACATAATTAACTTAGACTTTGGCAAGCTGCAGTTTGCTGCTCCCTGCAGGCTGGGAAAATCACTGAAATCCACAAATCCACACTTCCACTGAAATAAATTCCCTAAAGGAGCTGGGATATTATCTCCCCATGCCACTGTTTGTAATCTGGAAAATAAGGGTCAAGTATTTTGTCACTTTAAAGGAGACATGAAAGAATGACACTGTTTGACTTACAGGTAGTTTGGATACATATATCCACTGGTGAATTATAAAAAAGTATTTATCTCTGAATTTCATCTCTTCAGATAAAACAAAGGTGTCAAAATAAGTCGAGTCAAAAAAGTAGAGCATTTACCACCTTGTACTGAAAAATATTCTAGCACACGCATAGTGAGACATAAGGAGACAGAAACCTGTGCTTGGAAGGTTAACTTCTCTGGGATGAACAGAGGTTGGAGGAGTCACAGACCCCCTTCCTGTTTGGGGTTTGTAGGGCCATCAGTGCAGTAAGTGTCCTGACTGGTGACAGGTGCTCACAGGCTTTGCACTGCCACAAACACTAACAAAGAACAGGCTCAGAAACAATTTGAACAACCACTAATCTTGTGCAGGTTCAGAGAGGTCAGAGATTTAGGGACCCTGCATAATATACTGCAGATTTCAATTTCTTTTCAAATTGTGAGGCTGGGGAATGTCAGTCCCTGAGTCTTTAAAGGTATGGTCAAAATAAGCACACAGAGCAGAGGAATGCAGCACAATTGTCAAGTGGGGTATCATGATGTCTCCAGGGAGACACTTCTGTCAGTTGTGGCAGCTTCCTGAACATTGGTAGTGCTGTTTTTTAGAAATATTACCATCTATAGAAGAAAAAAATACTTAAAATCGGGACCAAAACTATTAACTGAACTTTTGAAAGTTAATGCCATCTATAGGACAAGCAGCACAGATTGGTCCATTGCCTAGCAAGGCTGATTCACAAATAAAGGCATCAAAAACTATGTAAAATTGTAGCAAATGTCAATTCTGACTTCTCTGCTGAGAAACTGTGGAGAAAGAGTTTTCTTTGGCAAGGCAAATCAATGCCTACTTTCAGCTGCAGTCTACCTTAATCCTCTATGATAGACATTAGCACCTTCTTACTTTGGTTTCTGTGCTAGCAATGAATATCACACAGTGTGTGGCTCTCACTTACCAACACCTTCCCACCAAGAGCAAGACCATGGCAGATTCTCCCAACAGTTATTCCTTGCAGCATCTTCATATCTGTTTCAATAGCTTTTGATCAAAACAGCCTGGAAATTCTGGATACAGAGCAAGTTGTGAAGGCACACATAGCTTGAACAGTAAGTAACCATGGCACTGTGCTTTTAAGCATCCATCCTGGGCAAAATACATATGAAATCTCCAGATGTGCAACATAGTGCTCTGATGAGCTTCCTGACAAAAACTGCCAAATTAACACCCTGTTAATGATTTAATCTGGCACTTGCACACCAAACTGAAGTTGCATAGCTTATGAGGAAAACTAGATCGATACTAATGTCTCAAATTTCTTATTTAGGAAAATCTTCAAAAATTTTTAGATGATAGGTTGAAAATTTCCTTCTTTTTTTTCCATGTGAGGTGAAACTGAAAGAGATGGGATTCAACAGCTGAGAGAAGACTTAAAGGCACCTGATAGGAACAAATGACAGTGGGGAAGCCAGACTATTCTTAGTAGTAGCCACTGATGGGACAAGAGGTAGCAGACACAAATTAGAACACAAGATATTCCAACTGCACAAAATTACCATAAGGCTTGTCAAAATCTGGCATAGGTTACCCAAGGAAGCTGTTGAGTCTCCATCCTTGGAGGTATTCAAAACCTGATTGGACATGGTCCTGGGCAACCTGCTGTTAGGTCACCCTGTCTGAACTGGGGAGTTGAACTAGAGGACTGCTATCAACACAGGCTGAGGATGGACAGGGCAGGAGAAGCCCTGCTGAGAAGGACCTGGGGGTGCTGGTGGGTGAGAGGCTGGACATGACCCCATCAATGCCCGCTTGTACCCCAGCATGCCAGACGTGTCCTGGGCTGCATCCAAAGCAGCCTGGCCAGCAGGGACAGGGAGGGGACTCTGCCCCTCTGCTTCACTCTAATGAAACTCCACCTGGAGCACTGCATCCAGCTCTGGGGTCCTCAGCACAGGAAAGACATGGACCTGTTGGAGCAAGTCTGGAGGAAGCCACCAAGATAATTAGAGGGATGGAGCACCTCTCGTATGAGGAAAGGCTGAGACAGCTGGGATTTTTCAGCCTGGAGAAGAGAAGGTTTCAGGGTAACCTAATTGTGACCTTTCAGTACCTGAAGGGAGCCTTGAAGAAAGACAGAAAGGGACATTTTACAGGAGCATGTAAAGGGTTGATAAGGGATTTGGTTTTAAACTGAAAGAAAGTAGATTTAGATCACACATTAGGTAAGAATTCTTTATTCTAAGGATGGTGAGGCACTGCAAAAATTTGCCCAAAGAAATGGTGAATGCCTCATCCCTGGAAGCATTCAAGCCCACATTTGATGAGGCTTTGAACAACCTCATCGAGTTGACAGTGTCCCTGCCAATGGCAGGCAGTTTGGAAGTGGGTCATCTTGAAGGTTCCTTCCAAACCAACCCATTCTATGGTGCTAGGATGACCTTCAAAGTCCCTTCTGACCCTAATCCTTCTGTGTTTCTTTGATTCTGTTTTACTCATAAAGCATTGCATCTTAGACATTATGTGCACTGTAAAGGCTTCTGAGACAATGGATGATCCCAAACTGGTGTAGGAGGATTCATCACAACCAAATCTTACATATTTCAGTATATTTTATGGCAACCACAGTCGGTCATCAACACCCTTCTGAAATATAAGAGGAAAAAATACAGTGCCATTCTGGACACAAAGTGTGTGGGTCATGGAAATTGGTATCTCTTGTAGGTGTTGATGGAAGTATTTTTAATTTATTCTATGGTTATAGCAGTTGGTCTTGGAAGTTTAATTCTCTCTGGATTCTCACATTTAGCATATCAGGAAATTACTTTGCTTCTCAGACCCAGAAAGAGTTGTGGTTACCCATTAGAAATCAGATTATTTTCTGCAAGAGGATGTAATGGACCGCTGAATGGTCAGGAAGACGACTAGGCTAAAGGAATTCTGATGGATCGCACTTCATATATGACTCATGCTAAAAACTAAAAATTGAGACCAAGAGAAAGAAAATATTAATTTTCCTGACACCCTGTTACATTCTTCATTGCTGAAAATAACTCTGTGTTTTCAGTCAAAAATAGTGAAGAAGGCTGAATAGCAGTGAGGAAACTAAGTAATATATCCAAGGATTTGGGGCTCTGTTGCCGCAAATACTTCAACTGGTAATTGATTTTCTTCTAATAGTTTCATTACCACTGGTCGTACTAATTATTTGCATGACTTGAAACATAAGTCAAGTTCCAGTCTATTAGTAAGGTGACCCTGAAGGTGCAGACTCATCAAATAGAGATGGGAACCAAGATGGAATTTGGTTAATGTGATTTGAATCTTCATTATATAATTAAATGAAATGAATCATGTATATACCTTCATTATATAGCTCACGTTAAAATGTGAAACTACAACCAATAAATGTAGTTAATTTGAAAATTTATGTCTGACCAAGTCTGATTATAATGTAAAGCTAAATTCATATCTTCTTAATGTTCTCTCCAACACATCTCAAATCCACAGGTATCCCTTTTTACTATTTTAAAATACCAACACGTCATAGTCTTGGCTAACTTCATAACATGTAGAGTTACAACCATGCACCAAAACTGCAGCTTGGGAACAGAATACACACATTTTATGAGCAAATGAAATGGAAACAGGCTGACTTTGAAAAATAAAAAAAAAAAGGCCACAAACAGTACTTTTTCAATTTTGCTGTTTCAGTTGTGTCATCTACATAAAAGATTTGCAAATGGTAAGAGAAATGTGGCATCTGGCTGTGAACTGAAGAGTGTTTTTAATAGATCTCAGAAGCATACCTGTTGCAAAGCAAGACCCTCAGCTCTTTTATCTAATGCTGAATAATTAGCCTCAGTAGTGATAAACTGCTTCCAAATGAATAAGTTTTTGATAGGTAACTATCAAATTTCAGTGAAAATCTGATCATGGGAAAATTGCTTATGGAAAGAAATGGCTCAGCACCAGATGTATCCCTTAAAAACAAGGACTCCTTGGTATTATCTCATTTAATATAAATATTGCAAACAATAAAACCCCAAAACCCTACTCATACTAAGAAGTTGTGATTACTTGAAGTTTTCATCTGATTAAAATTATTAAAATTGAAATTGAAATTTATCTAGAGTTAAAATTCTATTCCATGGTGGTTGTTATTTGTTTGGTTGTTTTTTTTTTCCAATATTGCAATTTGGTTTTGTATTTCAAATTTATATTTATATTTAAGATAGACAATAAATGATAAGCTGAGGAAAAACTAAAAGCTCATAATTTTTTTGTTTTGCATGAAGCACCTGTCTTTCTAATATTTTCCCCACTGTGCAATATATTTCTTCTCCTGTTTTAATCATAGGTATTTAATGATAGGACCTTTTCAATGCAGGCAATCAGTGGAGATCTCATCATTTTGCAATATATGAGAGCTTTTAATGGGTAATACCAGAGCTTTTAATAGGTGAGAGTTAGGGTTAAGCACTTTTGCAGCTCTGGTCATTTCCTTTAGTAACCTAATTGCCAAAATAAATCTTTGTAAAGGCCTGCACTTCTCAGACTGAAGGAAAAGAAAATATTGATGAAAAGTTAGGAGTATTGATAGGATGCATGAAGGTAAATGAAATGGAAATGCCTACTAATTAAATATCTGATTTAGGATTTGAAAAGGTACATTGTCCTAGATAGGCCATTGATCTGAGACTATTGCTCCTGCAGAGCACTGTATTCTGCAGGACAAATTCTTGGGACAGGAAATAAATAATTTATTCATTAAGGATTTTAAATTGCTAGGCTATAAGGAATCCATTCCTCATTCTTCTCCTGCCTTCTTCAGGGACCAGCTTCCACTGCTCTCACACACTTACCCCTACCTAAAAGCTTCACACATTAACAAATGAGATTAATAGGTCAAAATCCCCTGAACATTTTAAAAAAACATAGGAAAAAAAATCCCAGAGATATTTCATACTCTGTCTGAAAGAGACGAGGTTAGCCTTGTTGACCTCTTTCCCTTCTCATCTACAGAAGACATCTTATTGCATTATAAAAAACCCTGAGGCTCTTGGCCAAGGCTTCCAGATTCTGGGCTTGGCATCTGCCTTTTAGACAGGGTGGAGAAGGGCATGTCTGACAGGAAGAAAAATAGAGAAAATTTCCTTGGGAAAATTGCCTTGCTTCTCTTGAACTGATCCACAAAGTGACACAATCCTACAGGATGTTTTGACTTCTTTCATAGTGACATTTCTTGACAGAAATAAAAGTTAAAAAAAAAAAAGAGAGAGAGAAAGAATAAACAAGAAATTTTCTCTGAAAGCTTCTGTGTGACTGTATTCCAGATCTCATACACTAGAATGTTTTCTTGTTAAATCCAAAGAGCTAAAGGGAAGAGATGTAAACAGCACAGTGATCAATAGTTTATGTTTGGCTGATGCTAAAATAGGTTCTGGAGATCTCTTGACAGTTTTGCTCAAAGCATACAGTGAATTGCTGTAAATATCTTCACTGACATAAGGCAGTGTTGCTCCACTGTGGGAGCTCAAAGTGAGCCCTCTGTGCTTAGCAAGCTCACCCTTCAACCACAAGCCCCGGAGCAATTGCCACATCACCCACTTCTCTGTATGGCCTCTTTCTGTGGGAGGACAAGCCCTCACTTCCAAGCACAGGTTTCCTATCCACACCAGGAACTGAGCAGATGAATAAAGGTTTTATCCAGGATTTGCCATGTTCACTAAATAATTCAACAAACTAGTTTTTTCTTAAAATCGCGGTCTGAATGTATTCTGAGTTTGAGCACAGCACTGTTTATTTGGGTTCATTAAATTCCTACTGTTCAGCTGAACTTGTCACAGGGTTTTGCATTTATTTTCTTCTATGTGTTGTTTTTTGTATTTGTTTTATTTTGTTGGTTTGGGTTTGTTTGGTTTTGGTTCATATTTTGTTTTATTTGGGGGGGCTTTTTTGAGCGTAAGCAGTATGATGAACAATTTTTTTCCCCAATTAATATAAAGAAAGTCTCAAATGTTTAAATACAGGCCTGGACCATCAAGACCGCTTTGAGGAAATGAGCTGTTATTTGATTTCCTGGTGGGATTAGTTCTTGTTAAATACATTTTTAATGTACTTCTGGTATCTAATGAATTATGTATCATGCCCCTTTTTCTTCTGCCAAATGAGGTTTGGAAGAAATCAGGTCAAGTCCAATGGCAGAAAAATTATATAGTATTCTGAAATAACCCCTAGTCAGAGTGAAAGAATCATTATGGTAGAAATTAATTCTGAGTGAAAAAAAGGAAAACATTACAAACGAAAGCCCTACTTTTGCTGCCACCCCTCCCCCCAAAATTTATTGCAATAAGGCAGAGGCCAGGTACAATTTTTACAGATCTTAAAGGAAACAAGTGAAAACCAGGTGTGAAATTATCAAAAGAAAGTTATTCGTCCATCAGTGTGTAGCAGGCATGTGGCACTCCTAAAGGGGGGAGGTTTCTGTGGATATAAGTAGAGCCTGGACACAACTTTGAACACAACCATTGCCAGTTATAAAATAGAACAATCCTGGAATTCCCAGGAATTTCCTGAGCTCAAAAAGCTTTTATGCAAGAAGAGCATCAGAAGAGTAGGTGAAAACTCATATGAGCTTGTCCAGCCATCACTGTTACGATTACTGTGTTCCCATCATTATTAAAGGGTAAAATACTAGAACAAAAGAAAAATTGCAAAGTTACTTTAGTTGTTTGGTTATATATTTCTGTGACTTAATCCCAGCCAGCAACAATGTACCACACAGCTGCTCCCCCACTGCCTCCCACCGCTGATGGCAGTGGGGTGGAGAATCAGAAAGAAAAGATAAAAGATAAACCTCATGGGCTGAGATAAGAACAATTTAATAATTGAAACAAAATATTATTATAATAATAATAAATATGATCATAATAATAGCAATGATAGTACAATACAGTAATAGAAAGGAGAGAGTGGAAGTAACAGAACCCAAGAAAAACAAGGGGTGCCCAACACAGTTGCTCGCCACCTGCTGATCAATGGCCATCCCTCCACAGTGATCATCCACCTTCCAGGTAATTCCCCCAGTTTATACACTGAGCATGACCTTCTGTGATATGGGATGCACATTTGGACAGATCAGGTCAGATGTCCTGGCCATGATCCCTCCTGGATTCTTGTGCAAATCTTCATCAACAAATCGCAAGTCACTGAAAATTCCTTATCTTAGGGTAACCACCACTTAGGAACAGCCAAAACATCAGCATGTTATCAACATTATTCTCATACTAAACCCCAAAAAAAACAGCACTGTAGTAGCTATTAAGAAGAAAATGTACTCTGTTTCAGGCAAAACCAGGACATACATCCAAACTCAAAGCCAGTTCTTCTTTTTAAGAAAGGGTTGACTGTTATTTCCGTGGAATAGCACTGCTAATGCAGCAAGGACATATGTTTTTCAACATGAGATGTGGGGATGACTCCTAACACCTCCGCATCTCCCTCCCCTTGGGTTTGCCTCCTTTATGCTGACACACTGATTCACTCCAGGATGAGTGATGGAATCTCTGGCTAGGACTGAAATTAAACATGTGTATTCAGTAAAGCCATTCAACTTATGTCAGATTTCCTGAAGTTTCTAAGTTCTTTTTTTTTTCTTTTTTGTTTTTTACTAAACAGGTACATAATTTCTAATTAAACTTTGACTACTACCTCATTTGTTCAACTTTATAAAAAATTGCACATCTGTAATTTTCCTGACAAGAATCAAATTAACACTTTTGAATTGCCTTATTACCACTCTCAAAGTCCTGTACACCTACATGTTCTATTTTGATTGAGATAATTGGCCTTTCCAGATCAGACTTGGAAGATTATTTGTGATGTGGGTTTTACACTTAATTAAATATCAGTTACCTTGGCTTTTTTACTGGAGGAATTTGAACTCGAATATTCCCTAGGGGATTCTGAAGCAGAAAAATGGTCTTCTACCTCCCACTTCCAATATGTTGATTTATTTTCCAAAATTTCATTTCCTGAGGTAGCCAATGTCACAGAAACCTTGAAAGAAGGAAAAAAAGTTCTTTCAAACACAAAGCTTTTGCTTTTTATCCCACCAACAAATACTACTGTTTTTCAATTTTATTTTTCTTTTTCCTGAAAAGATGGAATCATTGATCACTACTGAGAAAGGCTTTAGAAGGCTTTAGTTAATCAAAACCTACTTTGACACAACATCTGAAGTTTACCTCTTAATGTACAATCTCCTACAGTTACTCTGTTCTTATTCCATCCAGTCAAATTCCTGTCTGTGTGACTCAGAACTGGAACATGAACTCGACTTATCCACCTCTCACAAAAGTAGTTTTGTCAGCACTTTAGACCATCTGAAACAGGTTTCTTTTAATTTCTTCTTTTGGAGCTCTTCCCTTGGATGCACTTAATTAAATATTAACTGTCCCCAAAGGGGAAAAAAAATGAGGAGAGGGTGACTTCTGCTGGGTAGAAATGGGAAAGCCACATTGCAGTCCCCGCTCTGAAAAGTATGTAATTACACATACAGAGCAGAGCAAAGGGGGTTTTTTAGAGGAAAAGAATCTTCTGGGACACCCATAGGTGCAACAATTTATCTTTTCACTAGTTTGTCTCTCACTGGAAATGTTTACAACAGTGAAAGAACTGGAAGGTAGAGATGCAGCATTAATAGTGCATCTCACTGGGCTTTTTCTGCAGGACTAAGCATATCCTGAGACTGTTTATCTTGAGGCAGCATTGTACACAAAATGGGTACAGAGGTGTGTGCTAAGCCACAAGCTAGCAAAACTGGAGCAGTTTTTGCATGTAGACAATTTGTAAGCAGCCCAGTCAAGGTCCCAGGCACACATGACTTTATCACCCCGTGTGAGTAGCAACCTTTCACCACCACTGAGGACAGGACACTCAGTGACAGAACACTGTGAGCACAGAAACTGGACAGGGAATTTCATGTGTGACAAATGAAATGGGGTTTCCTCACCAGCACTACAGGCAAAGCCATGGATGTCTTTATCACATCTGACCTTAGTCTCTCCGAAGGGGCAATGAGAATTGTAAGACATCTGGACAACAGATGTGAAATGCAATCCACCCTTGTCTACTGCGTTTGTACCATCATATTCTGAGCAGAGCTCAGGGACATGGATCGTCGTTGTAAATGACTACAGAAAGTGAAGGGCAACTGGGACTCTGGCAAATCCACCTCCAGATGGGCAAGGAGATGTACAGGACCAGAATAATCAGGCAAATAAGAGGAGGTGGGAGCGAGTCTGATAATTAATACGTGAGTAGGAAAAAGTTGTTACTGTAATAAGAAGTAAATCGAGTGCCTTTGCTGAAGTGATCACTGTCCACGCTGTTTGTATTCTTGTGTGTTTCTTGGCTTCTTGCTTCCCCTGGTGGCATAGGTGACAAACTCTGGTGACCAGAGATAGTTTTTGGATGCTTGGAAATTTATGCAGTGATATGACTAGGAGGAAGAACTGTTGTCTCTCACATGGGGCTGGCTGGGAGCAATGACAAATTCAGTAATGCAGCATGGGAAATTGTACTGCCTTAGCAAGCTAAAATGAACACAGTAAAAATTAGGACCATAAATAGGGCATTTCTATCACTGGGTTGGAAATCCCAGCCCTTTGTTTCTCTTTAGGTAGGCACACAAGCCCCAGAAAGAGAACAATACCCCGTCTTTCTGTCTGCTATCTAACCATGTATAGAGAGCTCTGCTTCAAAGAGATAACAATAGAAACCCCAGATAAATGATGAATAACAGAAAATGCACCAATGAAATTCAGCTGACTCAAATTTTCCATAGAGCACTTTTCACACTGGAAAGTATATGGAAAGACTGGTTTTGAACAGTTTTATTTTGAATTTATCAGATTGTCTTGACCCACCTAGAACTGAAATACAACTCCAAAACAAGTTAAAATGTGCCAGTCTGTCATTTTGCACCCTTTTTTCATTCTGAAATATTTTGTTTATTTTTTTTTTCTTATATATCAAGATAATTTCTGGGAACAAAAGCCCCTTTTTTCATTGTCCTTCTGGAATAACCCAAAAATCCTTTTTCAGACAGAAACTGAGTTTTGTTCTGTCCTTTTTTAGAACACTTAGCTGTGGCTTCTCTTTACCTTTTTTAAAACTAAATTGATCTATGAAACTGAAAACTTAATTCTTTACAGAGCTACAAACCAAGATGAGCATGCTTCTACACCCCACAAACCAGCAGCAGCAGACCAGCAATGTTGGTTGCTTAGCAGGTATCACGGAACCAATTAGCTTTCAAGAAATCTTAGAAGAAAAATCATATAGTGACTCCTGGACTTTTGGCAAGGGAAACCGTAAGAGAGCTGAATGGGAATTTAAGGGCCATCAGGATCATCAGGAACACAGAGAAAAGGGGGAAGTTACAGGATATAAATTGATTTTTGGAGACTGTCTCTATGCAGTATCTCTGTTCTTTGCTCCTTAATAGCCTGTGTGTGTTGTCACTCACACTTATCCTTCTGAGGAAGACAAGACCTTGAAAAAACTTGAGGTTAATAAGTCCTTATACACTTTCTAAGAAGATGATACATACTTTTATAATCATGACAATAACATAAATCATATGGGTTTTTTTACATCATATTTAACAATCAATTGTTAAATCATAACAATTTGATGCAGGTATTGAGCATTGCAACTGTTCAAGTTGACATACCCTATTTTCCATCCAGTCTTCTAGTGCAGGTCTTCTGGGAAGGGTCTTTCACAAAATTCTGGAAAGCAAATTAGCAATGTACTGATTTGTAATGTAATATTTTATTGACTTCCATATGCCAAAAGATTCATCTGAA
Organism: Cinclus cinclus; assembly: GCF_963662255.1. NCBI lineage: Eukaryota > Metazoa > Chordata > Aves > Passeriformes > Cinclidae > Cinclus > Cinclus cinclus. The sequence continues at coordinate 114,122,752 of NC_085046.1, read as the reverse complement.
TTCTCACATAGACAATATTTGGGGACAAAGACCAGAAGTTTTATTTGACATAACCTGTCAGGAAAGTTTTAGATATGCAGGGGGAAATTCCCTCTTTTTTATTACATATACTGCACTTTTCTACAAGCTATTGAAAAACATTCAGACAGTCTCATTTTTCATTTAAATGTCACATCTCTTCATACAGCTGATGTTACATTATGTGTAATAGTAGATCAGGCTTTACTCTCACACAGATTAAGAGTAGATATCATAGACTATCAGAGAGTAGATAGCAGATTACCTGCATTCATTGTGCTTATATCAGTAAAAGGACTGTATTTAGCACCTCAGCCAAAGGATAAAGATCAAATGTAGCTATTGAACTCAGTGAGTTATTGATCAGCAGATTTAATTCAACATGTTAAGAAAAAAAATGTTGTACAAGAAAGGCAGATGCTGTCCTGTCTACTACAATATGTTTTAGAAGGCGAAAAGATAAAGAATCCACCTTCCTCCAACCAAAAAGCACAAAAAGCCCTCCAACAAGCCATTAGAGAAAAAAAAATCAACTTCTAGGCAATTAGGCTTTTATGCACAATTTCCTTACATTATTACCATTCAAAAAGCCACTTTTTCTGACTTTCTGCCTCTAGCGGGTACCAATATGGAACTCTTCCAGGAAAAAAATGACATGAAAATCTTGTGCAGCTATTTTCCTATGCTGTGCTATGAAAGATGTAGAAATCCTCCCTGACACAGGTTTTTCCATTTGCATCCAAAAACATACAGCATATTGACTTGATAATCTACAGGAGCCCATAATGGACTAAAAAATGTGTGAAAATTAATAGAGTGGATAGCAACTCTGTTTCAAAGTCACAAAAAGCTGATTAAGATTCCCTGCGCAGCTTTCCAGAAGCCTCTTTCTGTGCACTTTTGATGACATTGTCTCTTATTGCATGGTAACATACAGCTCTTTTCACAGGGTACAAGTGCACTCTATGCCTTGGATGAGCAATGATCACTGACAGAGGAATTACTTCATGTTTTCTGCATTGCTCATCATGCACAGCACATTTACTTCATCACGCCAAGGCAGAGAGCATCTCTTCACTGCTCATTTTGGTCTGTTCTCCTCTGCATCAGTTTTATTATCCTATCCATTCTTGGCCCTACTTTTTAATCTTCCCATCTTAGTCTCTGTTTCCTCAGTCAGGCTCAGCCTTATCTGATCTCTGACTCCTGTATGTCCATTCCAGGCTGAGTGGCATTGCAGTGGCTTCAAGCAGATGCAGCCTTTGTTAAGGTAACAGAGCCAGCTTTAAGCTAATTGAAACAGGAAGCACTAAGAGTGAAACCTGGACTGAAACCTGCTAGAGCCCTGAACAAACACTTGGTAGTCCCACAGGCCTGAGCCCCATGTCACCAGAGTTCAATGCTGGTACAGCAGTGCAGTGCCTGTGGGCTGCATCTTCATTTCCAGTGCCAACTGCTTTCACCCTCCTTCTTCACATCCATTTTCTCTTTCAATAATCAAATCAATTTTGGACTACTCCACTTACAAACTGGGACAGAGGTCATCATGGAGGAGTCCTGAGACACTGTTTTCTAGACAGCAGCAGAAATGGCAGTAGTATTGCTATTAATCCATGTGTCTCCAAAACAGCTCTGATATCCCTTTATAGCAAGGCTTCCATTTTGCCTCAAGAACAGAAATGTTGACCTGTTCAGTCCAGGTAATATTCATACACGTTGGGTCCGGGACACTAGCTCAAAAGCAAAAGCAAAGCTGTTGTGTCACCTTGCCTTGACATTCTGTGGGACATCAATGTAGAAAGCAGACGCTTACAAAAGTCCATTCATCAGAGTAAAGCTCTATCTCAGGCTGATTCTCAGCCTGCAGCTCTCAGCATTGCCCAGCTAGCAAACATGTACAGGGGCTTTCTGCAAAAATGCAGTGCAAACAGGAAAGCTTGAGGCAAAAGAACACACGATAATCAACATCAATGCACTAAATGCTTCTATTCAGGATGACATAAACTCATTTTACGTTTGCTTACCCAGGACTTACTGTGTCAAAAGAAATATTAAAAGATTATTTTTTTCAGCTTTTTCATAAATTTCAGTTTCCATCTTTTATTACTTAGTAATTAGTCATGCATGTTTCTTTAATAAAAGCTATACCCAGGGATAAAACTCCCTAAATAGTCCCTAATTTAGTCCCTCGAAGGGAATTTGGCAACCATCTCAGAGGATTAAATGGTGATCAAGTAACTGCCTAAAATCAAGAAGCAAGATGCTGCTTTGGATCCTCCCAAGTTTTCTGGTAAAGAGCTGAGACTTGCATTGCCCCTATTACCCAGGGAGGAATTCAATCGGCTAGATAGTGCTGAAAATAAGATTCTTCCCTTATCTTCCTATCTTGCAAATGCAATGAATGTTTGGCTCTATGTTTTATTGCTTCCATTCTCATCCTGCAAGGAGCCCTGAGGCCTTATGCCTCTTCCCTGGCATGTGTTATTGCACTGCTGGGGCCAATGCAGTTCAAGGAGAAGGCACTACCCTGGTGAGTTGCCTAAACCTAGTCTCACCAGAAGACTTACTTGAAAAGTTTCCACCCATCTATCTATCTTTCAGATTTGGGAGTCAATTAGCCCTTTCATTCGTAGATTCTGCTTCACTCAAAACCTGGGTTTGTTTGTTTATGTTTTTCTTGAGGTCAGAAAAAAAATTTGGCAGGTTTCAGCCAAGCTTTGAGGGAAGTTTTTAGAACCTTCTAGCCAGATATACACACTTATGTCTAAACCTGCTAGCTTGGGTTTCTATTCGCAGGACAAAACTGATAATCACTTTTCCATTCAGCAAGACACTGCATGAGTTGAAGTTATGGGGCTTTCCCATCAATTTTTACTCCCACTTTTTTTTCCCCCTCCATCCCAAATTTTTAGGTTGATATACTGTTAACTGCACTGAGATTGCTGATATTTACTCCAGTTTATGCTCAACCTGATGGAAGCAGCTGAGCCTCCTGGTTTTCCTCTGTTAGAACCATCAGGATTCCATCATGGACTGTCAGCATGAGTTCCAGCTGCATGGATAAGGCATTGAGTGAAATCAGAAACTTCACCTGCAGCCAGCTGTGTGCAGTGTGTGGCAGTGCAGCTTCTTCAAGCTGGTGGTGACCATATCCTCCAAGAATGAACCAGTTCAGAAATATGTTAAAGACACCATCAGGTGAGACAAAGAAGCTTGAGGTCTGTGATCTTCTTTAGGAAGCATTCTGGAAACCACTCAGGAAACTCTGTCAGGTTTCAAAAGTAAATCAAAAAGTCTGCTGTGGTGACAAAAGGAAGTCCTGGAAGAAGACTGTCCTTGTGTTTTCTACTGTGTTTGTTCCTAAGTGTCAAGTTGCTTTCTTTACAGGTATTTGAGCACGTGAAATGCCTTGATCCACCCATTGCACTCTAGTAGTTCCATTGCTGGAATAGAACTATGTGCACTTAAATTGAAGATTTCTCTTTTTTTTTTAACTAAATTATAAAAACATCTCTAAATTGAAAGAGTGGAGGTTTAGATTAGATATTAGGAAAAAATTCTTTACTGTGAAAGTGGTGAGACACTGGAGAGGTTGCCCAGAGAAACTGTGGATGCCCCAAAACTGGGAGTGTTCAAGGCCAGGTTGGATGGGGCTCTGACCAATCTGGTCTAATGGAGGGTGTCCCTACCTGTGGAAAGGGAGGTGGAACTGGATGATCTTAAAAGTCCATTCCAAGACAAGCCATTCTATTATCATATGATTCTATGATTGATTCTATGACTGATTCCATAATTTAAGAATTTAAAAGTTATTTAATAAGTGCATGCTATGAGAGGTTATTTGTGATCTCAAGCACAAGGTCACACAGACAAAAATATATGTTTAAACAGATACATCTACACAGAAAGGAATTCTACTAACAGTTAAATGCTCAAATATCTGTGTATGATTTTCCAAGTTCTATTTACTGACAATTCTTTTTTCAGTTGCTAAACATGAGCTCGCTGTTTTCATGCTATGAACTCCCTCTGCAGGGAGACAGAGGTTTCACATACAATAGGACAGAAAATGTAAACAGACAATAATGAGGACAACATGAGTTTACAGCAATCTCAAACTCCATTTCTTTAATTCCCTTGGCATGAACTTTATCTATGCAGGTTTTCCCTGTCTTCCATCAAGGAAAATATTGATCTGAGAATGAATAAAATAATTATTCACAATGGCCATAGATAAAAAGGATTCATATATGCTCTTCAATCAGACACCAAGCACCTAAAAAACAAATAAATAAGTTTGCTACACCATTTTGACTGAGTATTCTGCTTTTAATCTTGACAGACTTTGTGAGGAAAATTCTTGTGGCCTTGATTTCTCTGCTGAACTCAGGAAATAAGATATTATACTGAAGCCAGTTATAGTGTTGTCATTTTCCACAGCTACCGAACATGCCAGATCACTAGACACAAGTCAGAAATATCTTCTAGATAGCACGTAAGGGAACATATTAATAGGAAAATATTCTCAGGTATGTGTGCTAGCTATCTCAAGAAATCTTACTCTCTTATTCTCATCTGGAATGTAAATGATGCTTGTTTGCTGCTATGTTGTCCCTGCCCTGGGCTGTGGGGCAGCCCAGCTGGCGGGCAGGGGGAGAAGGTCTGCTGCAAGAAAGGCAGCAGGAGGGGAGGCTGGGGTCAGGGGCATGGCCAGGGGCTGCCACTTCAGCTGTGGCTCCTGCGGGCTTCATGGGAGAAAGGGCCTCCAGGGTTTTCCAGTTATGTTAGACTGAATCACCCTGAGTTTAGTTTGGTTTTGCTCTTTCTTTGGGGGTTAGAGGTGTACAGAGAAGAAAGCAAAACTGAAGGAAATGGATCCCATTTGCAAAAATCTACTGAGGAAGGGAAATTTTATTTTTATATTGTTACAGTTAGAATGCTTCATCAAGCAAATGGGAGTGCATTTGTTCTAGTTTAGATTTGGTGTCCTAAAATTCAGTGGAGACTAAGAAGCCTTTGGCCAGCTCCTTCCTAAAAGAGGTGGTGCAGCTTTACCTCAAAGCTCTGATGCAGTTCCTCACAGTTTACATATTTTGTGCTTAATATTGTGAAGAAAAGCCACCGAGGCAGTGGGTGGGTACATTTTTTCTTAGGGATATGGTATAATATGATCAGAGTACTTTTCAACTGACATTAGCTACATAAGAGATAGCTTGTCCTCTGTAACCTGTCTGCTCAATAGAGAAAAACAATTTGCTTGAGAGAGCAATTCACTTTAATTTATGAGCAGAAAAATTCAATCCAGTGGTTTTACTCTGCTTCAACTGACTATGATACAGCCTAATTACTGGGATTTACAAAGGTAGGTGAGATGAATCCCACACAAGCTGTCTTACCTTGAAAAATATATGGATTTTGCACAGCTCCTCAGAACCTAAGATGCATCGGGAGGTGCTTGAAATCAGACAGGAGGGTGAATATAGGAATGCTCCCCAAGTTTTTTAAAAAATACACAGCCACGCTTCCTGAAAACTGAGTTCAAGATCCTTGCCTGTTATAAAAGATATGCTTAATTTCCCCAGTAATCTATGAAGCTCTCATATGTCTCTTGCTATCCCCAAAATGCTTGGCATTAGGATAAAGAAAATAAGTGTCATTTGTCCCTGAAACTGTCTTTCCATTCCCACAAAGCAAGGATGGCACAAGGATTAATGCTAGGCAATTGGGGAGACTTGTGAAAAGTACCAAGAAAAGCACTCCTTACAGCTGCAATCAGTCATGATGCTTTCAAGCAACATAACCATATAGCTTTCATTCCAGTTCTTCCCATTCCCTTTCTGATATCTACCAAGATGCCACTATGCTCTTGCGTGTGTTTTTCTTATCCTTCAGCTCTCCCACCAAAATTTTCATCTGCTATTAGGGGCAGTGCTGGTCGACCCCCATCCCAAACCACTCCCCCTTGGCACACGGGAACCCCTTCCTAATGATCTGTTTCCCAGTTGCTTTGGAAAAACAAAAAATAGAGACTTCTCTGAACCACAAGCACCAAGAATTACAGCAGTGCAAGAGTTTTAAGTTACAAGCAGTTTAAATTTTTCTAAGTAGAAAATATATTTCAACAAGACTACACTAAGTCTGAAAAACACATTAAGCAGAAATGACTTTCTGTAACAGCATAGTCCTGCCAGAGTTGGATTTTGTCTGCATGAGATACATCAGCATCTCCTAATAAGAATGAAAAAGTTTTACACGACATCAAAATCACACTTTCTAAACTCAGTGTGCTCTGACTGAAGGTGGTATAAATCTTAAGCAATTTCATTGCTAAAATCTTAAGCAATTTCATTGCTATAATTATTCTAGGTTTAAGGCAGTGTAATAGGAAATAAAATATATTCTAGCAAGCACTTCTAATCCTCACTTTAACATCAAATTTTAATTTCATGGAGAATTTTACCTAACACAATTGAAAGAGGAAGATGGAATTAGAACGTGGAAACAAGTCACTTTCAAATGAATTTATTTATAATGGCTTCCTCTGAAGCAGCTTGCAAGCAATGCAACCACTCATCCAGAATGGGATTTTTTCCTAACTTTAGCTAATGTTGATTTAAATACCATTTTAGTAACAGTGAAAGAAAACTAACACTTGATTCCTTTTTATTTTAATTATTCCAATATTTCTAAATATTTTCTAAATACTTCCTGTGTTAGATTCTAATATCATTTAAATGTTGTTTTCCATTACTTTAATTTCATTAGTCCCAAAGAAATTATTACATATATTTTCCAGGATAATTTTGAACATAAGCATTATTTAATTTTAAATAATCATTTAAAAGTGCATAATAAAAATGTTATTCCCACCTCCTTTTATTTATTCTGAGAACAGGAAAAACCTAGTGACTCCAAGAGCTGAATAGCATGCAAAGCATTATTTAAACACTACTAAAATGCAGGTCTAAATAGATGATTTCAATGTGGTTGAAAGACCATTAACCCTGGGATCACATCATTTCATTACTATATTAAAAAGAAAACGTTTAAATAATAAAAATTTGTAGACAAGGGCTCAAAGACTGAGCATAGAGAGTGCTTTGATATATACCTGATTCTGCAGCCTGCATTTAGAGCTTTGAGACATCAGCTACTGAGCTAGGAGCCTCCATCTCAGCAAAGCTGCCAAGCTGAGCCTTCACAAATAAGAATTGTTTTCTGAGGAGTGAAATAACTCTTTCTTCAGAAGTAAACCTCTCCAAAATGTCCAGATGGCAACATTACCTAAGTAAAATTCTAGAGTGATGATAAATTTACAAGGTGCCCAGGGCAAGGGATATGCAGAGAGACATCTGTGTACTTCATCAATAGTCAGAATTATCAGCAATAACAAAATAGAAAAAAAATCTCCTCATGAATATAACTTTTCTCTCATTATCCATAAGCAAGGGTGGAGACTCAATCAGTCCTTTGGGTAACCTCTGCCAGAATTTGACCACCCTTATAGTAAAAAAAAAAAAAAGTTTTCTTGCGTGCAGTTGGAATACTGTGTGTTCTAGTTTGTGTTCATTACATCTTGTCCTATCAGTAGTCTTTCAGGTGTGTCAAGTGTACCACACAATGTTAATTCATGGTATATAAGAATGTTCAGACCTTCTTTCACAGAATGCTAGAATGTTCAGGCTATGTTTCAAAGAATGTTAGAATGTTTTATCTTCTTTTCCTTATTTTCTGGTGAGACCTCCAGTTATTCAACACAGACTTATTTCTACAGCTGGATTTCTCTGGCAGTTCAGTTGCCCATTAAGTGGAGCTCTTACACACACTAGTAGCAACAACATGCAACAAATATGTTGCATGAGGAAAGAACCAAATTTACTGAACCATGGTAACAAAAAAAAAAAAAACCAAAAACAAACCAGTTTACCTCTTCAGTCATTTTAGCAACTGTCTTTAACTGAAAACCTACTAATTCACACACTGTGATTCTTTTATTTTTGTTAAGCCTTCTGCTGCTTGTGGAGGGTTTTACAATTCACCACAGTACCCAATTGTTAATGTACCTATCTTTTCACTGTTTCCAATCCACCTCACCTACGAGATGCTTCACAGGATATTTCCACTAACAGCATCCATTAGTATTGACTGCTGCTCACATCAAATGTTTGAATGCGCACAGTCAGGTTTAATCATGTGTTTGCTTAAACAAGATCCATTATTGTCTTTGCTTGTACTGCAGAGACAGCATGGTAGGGTCTCTCACTTCACAGATTATTGAATCTTTCTTTAATGAGCTGTGCTGTTTGTAGCCTTATAACTACAAGCATTTAATTATTAAGAATCTTGGAGAATTCTGAATGGTACAAGATAAAGGCTTTTCAGTCAGCACTTTGGACCCTGACTTGCCCCAGCATCTCTTGCGTGCCCTGTGGAGCAAATCTAAAATACGCAACACATGAAAGCATCAATGATTGTCTGTGTAATACGTATATATATACACATACATACATAGAAAGGGAGATCCCTGGAGCACCAGCTAAGCAGTTTTGGCTCAGGTAATGTAGTGTGACAAATTTACACATGGACATTTGCTTCAAACACTTTCTGGACAAATTCACCTCTGTTGAGATCCATCACCAGTATGTTAAAGTGTTTGTTTAGACTGCATGTAGCCCTCTGGTGATAGTGTTGATGGATGATAGCTTTCTGCAGTGGGAAGAGATTGAGAGCCTAGGGCTGATTCGTTCACGTGTTAGCCTTGTTTTTTTTTGACCACACAGTTTTGTTCACATGCCAGTATCTTAGCAACAACAGATAGTCTGACTCTACTAAGTTCACTGTTCCTCCCTGGGAACTTAATACAGTGATGACATTCCAGTTTAACCTTCTATTTGACTTTTGTGGTACAGAATGCCAGTTTGTTTTGTTTAGTGCTGTGCAACAGCAAAAGCTCTAGGAGCAATCAGCCCACAGAAGGTCTGAATACTGTATCTGTGACCAGGACAGCAATCATACCAGAAATACAGCACCAGATACACAAGTATTTTGACAGACTGTTATGTTTTAAAAGTTTTAGTATCCTGAAATTAGGGACTAGCAATACTTGCAAGTCATAAGGAAGAGAGCTGAACGGGGTCTGTGAGTGGCACTTGTTTAATGTACATGATAAGCAAAAACAATCACCCCAAAACACATACTGATTCCAGACTGATAGGTTCTTTTTCAAACATGAATATGGTGCATAATTCACTTTTAATATCTGAACAGCAGTGCCCATCTGCCTCCCTCTCCTGTTCAGATTTTTCCAGCTACATCTAAAGCCTGGACCCACATATTTGGTTGTACTCAGTTCTAGCATATCCTAATACTTTTGTGTGACTTTCAACAACACTCCTTGTCTCTGATGTTAATGCAAGAATCTGGCTGGTTGGAGACCCGCCTGGTATGTGCTAACTGACCACAGCAAACTTGTATGGGAATGTGAGCCACATCAGCTCCATGAAAACTAGTCTCTAACCTTCTGAAACTACAACACACACACATTTCATGCTTCCCTGGCTGTGAATTTGTTTCAAAACTCAACATTTGCACGCTGTGATTGAAGACCAATAACAAGAGGCCTTCATAGTGAACTGGCAACATTCTAAAATTGAATTCTGAATTAAACATGTACATGGTCACCCTGAGACTACACACTGAAGAAAGGTTTAGCATAAGATGCAAATACTTTTAACAGAGTTGTTCACATAAAGATTTTTACTCTCAAAAAAGTGGCATGTTCATTCACTTGCAGGAAAACAGGAAAAAAAGAGGTGGGATTTGGAAGGAAAATCCTTACTGTATTGGATTCAAAGTGCTTGAGTCTATCTTGGAAGATATTAATTTTATTCCAGAGAAACACTGTCATTAAGAGAAAACGTGGGCCAATTGCAGAAAACTAGAACAATAGCAAAATAAGGAATACATTTTTTTGAGGACAAAAATAACTTTAAATAGACTTTTCAAGTTCTTTAATGTTAAAACACACGCATCAATCAACAGTATTATAGACTTTTCAAGTTCTTTAATGTTAAAACACATGCATCAATCAACAGTATTTTCTTTCACTAACCAGGAAAAAAATGTTTAAGACATCAAATTTTATTAAAAAATTACTGCTGCTCTTAGTGCTCAGGAGAATATTAATAATAAAATACATATTACTGGTCTAGAATATTTTGTGAGGGTCATAATTACACGTAAAGATAAAATTCCAGTCCGCAACGTTGAAACAAAATATAATTATTTTGGAACAATATTATGATTAACATCAAAAGGTACTTGGGAAAAACATCCACTTGACTGATGTAATTGGTGCATGCAGTTCTACTTTGCATAATAGAATATTTTGAGTACAAAAATATGTGTTTTTATGTGCATGAGAACATTGCCTCCTGTCTGAGAGCACATTTTTTGCTTCTGTGGGGAATGAGATCCTGATTTTGTGCTGCTCCTATTCTTAGCCCAGTTTTCAAAATTATCATGGAACAATGTGTTCACACTCAGAAAAATGACAAAGAAAGGCAGCCCACAGCTTCTGAAGCAAAGACAAACAAGAATCCCATTGTTTACATATATATTTAATTGACATGAAGATACATGCAGATAGTGCACAGTTTTCTTTTAGAAATGGGGATCAAGTATTGCCTTCACAATACTAATAAAATCCAAAAGAACAGCATTCTAGTACACATGCACAACAACTTTATACAAGCAGAAGGATGGCGTTTTTAAGAGTGGATGTTCCTTCAGAATGTTTCAATAAAGCGTTTGTTGGCAATTCTAATCATAACTACAGACAAAAAGTTTCCAAGAAATACTTGAGAACAGAACAGAACACACTGCTACTTTTCACCCATAATTCTTCAGCTAACATTCTCCTTTCTTCCCACTGTTCCTTTTCATCTGCCTAGTCTAGCAGTAAGAAAAAGTACTGAAAGGACAAAATTATTTCAGCTATGTCCTCCTGGGTAGTCCTTAAATCTTACTTGTAATATCCTAATTTTTCTACATAAGGTAATACAAAATTATTATTAAAAGTCCATCTTTGAAAATTAAGTATTCTAGTCATATACTAGAAAAGAGTGAGACAAACTTTTTTTAAATCACTACTGGAAGAAAGGGAAGGCCACTCAAGAAAACTACAAGGATATCATGAAGTTATGCAGGAAGAAAATTAGAAAGGCCAAAGCCTAACTAGAATGAAATATATTAAGTCAGTAAAAGATGACAAAAAAGCAAAGAAAAAAGTTTTTAAAAATACATCAACAAAAGGAGGTCTAAGAAGTATCTTCATCTTTATTCTATGCAAGGGGAAACATAGTGGCAAAGGATGAGGAACAGATTGAGATACTTAATGCCTTCTTTGCCTCAGTCTTTAATAGTAAAGACCATTAGTTATCCTCAGGGTATCCAGCCCCCTAAACTGGAAGACAGAGATGGGGAGCAGAATGAAGTCCCCATAACCCAAGGGGAGATAGTGTAACCTGCTACACCACTTAGGCACACAAAAGTCTATGGGGCTGGATGGGATCCATGAAAGAGTACTGAGGGAGCAGGTGGAAGTGCTCACCAAACCTCATTCAATGAGTTTTCAGTAGTCTTGGCTAATGGGGATGTCCCATGTGACTGGAGGTTAGCAAAAATGACACCCATTTACAAGAAGTGCAGAAGGAGTATCCAGGAAACTACAGGTCTGTCATCCTGAGCTGGGTGCCAGGAAAGGTCACAGAACAGACCATCTTGAGGGCCACCATGCAGGTGGTGCAGGACAACCAGGGGATCAGGTCCAGCCACCATGGGTTTGTGAAAGGCAGGTCCTGCTTGACCAACCTAATCTTCTATAACAAGGAGTACTGCTTAGTGGAATAAAGACCATGGATGATCTATATATACCTGGACTTCCTTGAGCTTTTGGCACTTTCTACCATAGCATACACCTGGATAAAATGGCTGCTCATGGCTTGGATGGGTGTATTGTCCACTGAATAAAATCTGAATGGTTAAAACTGATGAAAAACTCTGTGGCCAGGCCCAGAGAGTGGTGGTGGAGTTGAATCTAGCTGGTGGCTGGTCACTACCCATGCTCCCCAGGGCTCAGCAGCAGGGTTTAATATCTTTAATATCTTTTTAACATCTTATTTTTTAGCAATCCTGTTTAATATCTTTATTGATGATTTCGATGAGGGGCACTGTGCAGCATTACAGGCTGGGGTATTATGGCTGGAAAGCAATCCAGCAGAAAAGGACCTGGGGGTGTTGGTGAACAGCTAGCTGATGATGAGCCAGTATGTGCCCAGGTGGCCAATGGCATCCTGGCCTGTATCAGAAATAGTGTGGCCAGCAGGACCAGGGCAGTGATTGTCCCCCTATACTCTGCACTGATGAGGCCACACCTTGAATGTCATGTTCAGTTTTGGGCCCCTCTCTACAAGAAAGACATTGAGGAGCTGGAGCAAGTCCAGAGAACAACCACAACAGAACTGGGGAAGAATCTAGAGCAAAAATCCTGTGAGAAACAGCTGACAGAACTGGGGTTGCTTAGCCTAGAGAAAAGGAGGCTCAGGGGAGACCTTCTTGCTCTCTACAGCTCCCTGAAAGGAGGTTGTAGCCACTTGAGGGTCAGCCTTTTCTACCAGGTAACAAGCAATCAGACAAGAGAGAATGGTCTCCAGTTGCACCGGGGAGGTTTAGATTGGATATTAGGAAAAAAGTTCTTCCCCAAAAGGTTGTCAAGCATTGAAACAAGCTACTCAGGGAACAGATGGAATTATCACCCCTGAAGCCTTTAAAGAAAACGTGGATCTGGCACTTGAGGACATGGTTACTGAACATGGCAGTGCTGGGTTAATGGTCAGACTCAATGATCTTAGAGGTCTTTTCCAACCTAAACCATTCTGTGATTTTATGATTCTGTAATTCTATAAATATTTCACACAAGACAAAAACTAGCATTATTAACAGCAAGGTGAACCAGTGACAATTTAATTAAGGGAGTATAGAAGATAAAAAAATAAAGATATAGGTGTGGCAGAAAAGGAAAAGACAAAAGCAACTAATTACCATGGGTTTCAAGAAAGGCTGGGGTTTGGAAAACCATAAAGCCTATAGTTCCAGGGACATTGGGGCTGCAAAAGGCATGCCAAGAGGGGTGGCATTGCACCAATGCAAATTTTGAGGGCTTTTGCCAGGAGCGCTGAACCACCCTAGAATTTTACATTGCCTTCTTCAAATGCGTTGTTTATGGAAAGACCTGGGTTTTATTACTTCCTTTCAAGGTAACCATCCTCAGACATTCAAAGAGCACAAGCACTTTTCTTGAGGGTATTCACACTCTTTTGTGAAGCTATACTGGAACTGCAATAGGAAGTACTGGAGGCAGCTTCACAACATGGGACTTTATGGACAAAATTAGGAGCCTTCAAGTGTTCTTGACCCTCACTCCCAGCCCATGACAAGACATGACATCCAGTTCCTTAGCACACAGCAACTTCAAACATGAAAAATATCAAATCTGCCATCCAAAAGAATGGTTTAACACTGAACCATGTATCTATGCCCAATACTTTCTGTTTGCTTTGCTGCATTAGTTTTCAGATGGATGAGCTCTCCAGCCTGCATGGAGGAGGTGGAAACACAGCTGGGGACACGTTGCAGAGAGATCAGGCAGTTTTGGGCTTGTACCAAGCTAAAAGTGGGCAGCACCACACAGGGACATAAACCTGCTTTAACTGGCTCAGTTTGCACAAGAGCTCCATGATTAGCTGTCCTGGAACAACTAGGGGTTGAGGTATGCAGGGCCAGAAATAAGTAGTCATGTGTGACAACACTGGAGCAAAAACTCCCTGCAGCTGTGCTTGCCACCCAAGTGCTGAGGAGCTGGTAGCACTCAGTTTGAATTCTGTAGTTTTCTGCAGTGCTGGAAGCAAGAGAATATACTGGCTTGTTTCAGACAGAAATTCTGTGACTACTCTGGGAGGTGTCTCTGTTAACCAGCATGGTGTTAAAATGAACTTCTGCCTAGCTGAGACGGTACTACAAACACAACCTTTTCTGAAAGGCTCTGTTAAAATCCATCAGCAATTAAACCCCTCAGGCAATATGTGAGACTTTTAAAGAAGTCCACTCTCCACTAAGTTTTGAAATACAGTTTTTCACTGCCTTGAACTTACATGCCATCAATTCCTTTATAAATGGAATGGGTATTTCACACTAATAAATATTTCTAACTCATATGTAAATGCTGTTCCAACTTGATACCATTTTTACTTACTTTACGTACTTTAACTTTTGCATACAAGACCAGAAATTACTATCACATCATTTACTATAATCTCTTTATTTTGGACTCTTAAACTTTACTCCATGCTAAGCTAAGTAATTTACTTGATCAAAGAGTAGGCTGTACTTGACAGCTGTCACAAAATCCATTAATATTCCTGCAGTTTGATGTCTTCTTCACTGCTTTATTTTCAGCACAGCAGTTTCCTTGCTGTCACCAGCAGATTTTTCTGCTTTCCTTGATTTTTATGACATTCTCTCAGACTGCTCTGTATAGCTTCACAAGCTGGGCATTTCCTAAGATGAAATGCACTGTGGTTTAGAGTCTCCACAGCCTTGGTGTTCAATTACCAATGAAATTGCATTTAACTCCCAAACTGTTTACAATTCAAACGAAAGGATTTCTCTGTACAGCATCCAAACTCGACAAAGTTACAAGCACTTAAGCTTTTTGCACAAAGATCAAATATTAAAAAATCTCCCTCCTCTTATTTCCTTTAGTTGCAGTCTGCTGCATTACTGACATTCTAATCCTCACTCTTCTAATCCTCTAAGGGTTCCACACAAATTCAGTCTTTTCCCTTCTAAACTTCTTAATTTCTTTCTTGTTCAGAAAATATTTCTACACTTGACTCCCTAAAGACTTGGATATACATTTTTTTCCTTTTTTTTTTCAGAATAGCTGTTAAGCTTTGTACCCAACTGGCCTATTAACAAATCTATGACTAAATAAAAAGCTGAATTCCACTCTTTCCCATTTTCCTAAACCAGGTTTACCTGTACTCATAAGATGGCATAAGGTCTTGAAGGAACACACTAAAATATCTGCAGTTAGGTCTTTTTAGGTTCTCTTCCCATTCCTTGACTCCTGAGCTCACAGCACCTGGCTGCAGCTGCTCTTCTGCAAATCCAGGCTGGGACCACACTCCCAGATTCTCACCATAGTCAGCTCTCTTCCCATCACACTTTGCATCTGCTTTCACCTTGGATGCCCTCTCCTGGATCAGGTTCTTCTGTTTTCCCTTAGGCCTTCTCCTGAATCACAGATATTGCATTCTATAATCTTGGCATTGCCATGAAGCCAGAACCAAGCCTGGCACAGAGCCAGACTTGCTGTAAGCAGCATTCCCTGGAAACAGCTTAGTGCACTGAGAAACTCGTGAGAGCAAGTAAGCAGGAGGGCAAAGCAATCTCTGATGACAATCAGAGGAGCTTTGCTGCATCACTGCTGGCAGAACATCTCATTATCCATGTTAAGCTGACCTGGAGCAATCCAGGAAACAGGCTCGGCACAGCTCATACCAGGGGGCCGTGTATGCCCATGACAGCCCTAGTACTGGCAGTGTGACCTGCTGCAAGCTTCAGGACCTGGATCCTGTCCTAGTGAGGAATACCAATGTCATTCCCACCTGGATTGCAGATTATAGCCTCTTCCTGTATTTATATTTTACAGAATCCAAAACTTGTTAGGGTTGGAAAGGACCTCTGGAGAACATCTATTCCAATCCTCTCAGCCAAGACAGAGTCACCTAGAGCAGGTAACACAGGCACAAGTCTAAGTAAGTGAATGTCTCCAGAAAGAGAGATTCCACAACCTCCCTGGGCAGCCTGTTCCAGTGCTCTGCCACTCCCAGTGTAAAAAAAGTCCAGGTGTAACTTTGTGTGCTTAAATTTATGGCCATTGCCCCTTGTCCTGTTACTGGGCACACTGAAAAGAGTCTGGCACAATCCTCTTGTTACCCATCTTTGGGATATTTATGAGTTAATGATATCCCTTCTAAGTCTTCTCCTTTCTAGACTAAACAGGCCTCGCTTCTCTCCTCATCTGAGAGATGCTCCAAACCTGTAATCATCTTTGTGGACCTCCTATGCACCCTCTCCAGTAACTCCTTTCCTTCCTGAACTTTGGAACTGAACACAATACTTCAGGTGTGGCTTCACTAGGACCCAGCAGAGGAGGAGGATGACCTGTTGACCTGCTGGTCACACTTATCCCAGTGCACCCCAGGATATTATTTGTCCTCCTGGCAGCAAGGGCACTGCTGGTTCATGGTCAGCCTGCCATCTTTTAAGACATACAGTTCTCTGCAGAGCTGCTCTCCGGTAGGTCAGCCCCAGCCTGTCCTGGGGTTATTCTTCCTCAGGTACAGGACCCTACAACTTGTCCTTCTTGAATGTCAACTTGCCCTTGTTGAATTTCACTAGTTTCTCTGTCCAAGTTCTAGCCAATCAAGATTCCCCTGAATGGCAGCCCAGCCTTCTGGTGTATTTGGAGCCATCCTTTCTCCACAAAGGAAAAGGAAGCATCCATGAGAAAGGAGCACAGTATCGAGAAAAGTTGGACTCCAGGTACCTAGGAACTCATCATTGGGATGCACCTTAAAATAGAGACATTCATCCACCTTCTTTTGCTTTGTTTGGTCCACCTTCATGCTGCACACATTTTTTAACATTCTGCTTTTATTTTACATACTAATTTAAATAAAGCCTTTAATAATACCCTTAGGTTTGGTAGGTCTTTGCACAACCCTCCCATGACTCTCACCCCTGCATGGTCAGACAGGGTAAAAGAAAGAGCTATCCATAACTGCCACTGCTGGTGCAAATAGGATTGGATGAGGTGATATCACAAACAAAATAACCATGAAAGAACAGAAAATAAGAGAAAAGAGAGAAATAAGGAAGATGATTGCATAAACTAAACGACAACTATTCACAGCTGACCGTACACACACACTGCTCCAATCAAATGCTCTATGCAAAGGAAAGCTTCCCCTTGCTATTAAAGACCTTGTATGGGACTCTGCCATGGACTACCTTCCCAGCACTGACAGGGAAATGTAGTGGCTGCAGCTGGTGCTGGCACTTGCACAGCAGGTTCCCCTCAGGTACTTTGGTACCATCCAAGAGCCATCTGCTCTCTCTCAGCCTTTCAGAAGCACAGACACAGGAGACCTGTTTCATGAGCTGCAGCCCAAACTCAGCTCTGAGCCTGAGGGACTCCCCATCTTTTTCACAGACACATTGCAACTGCAGACACAAAAACTGAGCACTCAGGAAGGTTGCCCTTGAATGGCTTCCTAATGCCAGAGTCACAGAGAAATAACAACCTGCTGCTGTACAGCACTTCTGTGGCTGCTGACAGACCCTGTTAACCTGCTTGCATGGAAGATGTGGGCATTGCCTGCTTTTCCACGAGTCAGCAACGATGCTGGCAAAGCAGCCATGACAATATGCTGCACTGTAAAGTACTGCTGACAAAACACTGCTCGTCTGGACAAAGATGGGAGGGAGCTCACTAGTTTATACATTCTTGCCACAGGCTCTAAAAGTCAGAGACACCAAATTCCGTGTGCTCTGGCATGCTCCCCATTTTCAAAAGGAACATTTCCATTAGAATTTCTCCTTAGTCCTAATGTACAGGGATAAATCTGCTTTTGCTAATAATGAGCACTTTTTTTTTTTTCTTCTCACAAGCTGATTTCCATTTATTCTTACAGCATGGTCTCTGGAAACTCATCTTACAGGTTGAAGCAATAAAGAAACCTTGCCTAAACTATCTTTATATCATCTGCCAAGAGCACTTTGCAAAGATCTCTGTGGTGTTCTGGCCCAGGTGAAGTCAATAGCACCCTGGATAAATATGGATAAACATGAGGAACCTTATTTAAAGATCTTGGGAAAGCAACATGGAAGATGCCAGACTTCAACCTTTAAAAATTATATTGGTAATTACAGAATAAGATTGCCACAGAGAAACAGGCTGACAGCATATTGTCTATTGGTTGTGTGACTGCATTCACTAATGAACAATCTCTTCTAAAACCTGGCACAGATGGTACATACAGCATCACAGAAATAAAGAGCCCTCTGCGCACCAACCTCTTCACAGCTTACATTATTTTCTAAATAACAATATTTTCTATATTTACTGCAGGCATAAAAATGTAAATACCAAGAAATAAATCCAATAATTTTCTAGACCTCTGTAAGGTCTTTGCAAACTTCAATGGGACAAAAAGCCTAGTATTTCACTTTCTTTCCATTAAGAAACCAGTTTTCATCAAGTTGCAGCTTTTCTTCCTTCTTCTGGGTTTCTTCCACCATAGTGGAGTTTAAAGCTCCTGTTTACTGAACATACACAAACTGCTACTGATAGCATCAGGCAGCACTGTTGTCGTCTATTTTGCTCATTACTGAGACAAGTCTAAGATGAACCCTGTGTTGCTGCATAGCTGCTTGCCATTAGTTACTATATGAAATGTTGAACTGTGAAATCAGTATTAAGGAAAATGAGTAGTGTATCCTTTCAAGCTCCCATTCTGCCAGAGAAGCAACTGCAGAGAAAAAAAAAACAAATAATAAAACCAAAAATTTCCATCTTAAAAGGAATGGGAAGCTGGAACACATGGATGTTCTAGTTTTTGCCTAACAGCACCTAAAGTTTAACCTCAGCATAGCTGGAGTAAAACTCAACTCCTGAATTCAAATTAAATGCTTTCTCATTCTGTGATCCTTTAACTTTCATTCCCTGCACATGCACTTGCACTTCAGACAGGGTGCAATCCTGCAGGACACTGGATATCTAACCACACACATATAGATTCCATTCAAATGGAAATGCAGAGGAGACTATATGGCAACTTCAGTTTGCAAGGCTGGTCTTAATTTTGGTCTTTATAGTTTTCACATTCTTGATTATGTAAGTTTAACACTTAAAAAAAATAAACTGCCCAAGTAAATAGTTATAATGCATGATCCTGAGTAATTACCTCTTCCTACAGTCATTACCAAGATCTGTTTCTACAACCTGTGTATCAACAGACAAGAACATTGCTCGAGTAAAAAACATGTAATTAATTCAAAAAATGCTGAATTAAAATAGTTCTTTTGTTTGTAATTTACTGAAAACTACTAAAAGGGATCAGAAACAAGAACAGAAAGAAATCTGAGACTCTTCCTAGTTTCCACCCCAGATGTCCATCCTGGCGATGAAGTTTCACACTCCCCCAAAGGAAATGAGGTGCAAAGAAAAAGTATAAATTAAGACAGGTAGGCCTGTGATAATTGATAAAAGATTTGTGTTAATCATAGAAGTATTGGGGTTTGTATAAACCAGAATACTTAGGTCTGAAATGAAGCATGGACATTAGATAGAGAAAAATACATGTGATTAAATCATTCTGTTTAAATCCCCTTGTTATGAATACTGTGTTTTTTAGTAAATTGTATTCAATACCAGTTTGCAAAACGAGGTTTTCCCACAGCCAGAAAGATTTTGCAAAATCAGATTTCCTGCCTTTGTGTAATCAATTGCAACCTATCTGCTAAGACCAGACTTCCCACTTCTGCTGTTCTTTATCTACCAAAACCAGGTGGTTACTTGACAAATTGTCCGGAGATTTCACGCAAGCGGTCCCACGGATGTTTTCTTTGACCGCCACTGCTTACCTGGCTGAATTATGACAACAACAACAACAATTATTGATTACTACAAGGAAAACCATACTATAAAAAGGAGCTGCAAAAGGAGCTGCAAACCAAGGTTCGACGGAGCGTGGAGTGGGCGGTGACCCCTCACCTTCCCCAGCGCTGCTTGCTCTGTCTACATCAAATAAATCTAAATTTTGCTAAATATCGAGACTTTGTTTCTCATTTAAAACAGGCCTTTATCACATCACTTGGCTGAGGAAACAGTTGGATTTGCTTCATTTTACTGAATGAGAGGAATTCTTCGAGGACCAGGGGGCAGAGTCCCTAACTTCCCGAACCAGTACGCCAAAAACAAGAGCAGCTCAGCACGACTAACAGTGCGGCTTCAGAAATTTAGCGGCAATTTATGCCAATAGCGATTTCCATCAGAAAACTCCTTCCGAGCGCGCCGGCCGGGCTTCGGCTCCGGCTCCGGCTCCTGCCCGGCGGGCGGAGCAGCTCCCTCGGCCCCGCCGCTGCGGGCTCCTGGCGCATCTGCTGCCTAGAGGGAGATGAGCTAAAAATCCCGCCAAAGCCCGGAGCTCGGGAGAAGCAGCGGGCGCGCTCCCACGGCGGAGCCCGTCCTGCAGGACTGCGCCGAGCCGCGGGCAGCGCCCCGCGCCCAGCGCGCCCCGCCTCCGCCTGACCCGGATACAGACGGCGCTGCCTCCCGGCCTCGAGCGTGGAGCCGGCCCGGCGCCGCCGCAGCAGCGGGAGCGGAGCGCCCCGGCCGTGCCATGGAATTGTGGTGACCGCCCCGGCCCCGCCACCATGGCCCCCATGGGTATTCGCCTCTCGCCGCTCGGCATGGCCGTGTTCTGCCTGCTGGGGCTGGGCGTCCTCTACCACCTCTACTCCGGCTTCCTGGCCGGCCGCTTCGCCTTCTTCATGCTGAGCGAGCCGGCGGCCGGCGGGCCCGAGACGCCGCACGGCTCTGCGCCGGTAGGCACCGTGGACCTGCGGGAGCTGCTGGCCGTGTCCGTGCTGGCCGCCGTCAGGGGCGGCGAGGAGGTGAAGCGGGTCCGCGAGGGGAACGTCCTCAACGCCAAGGCGAAGGGCAAGACGCGGGAGGGGGCCGAGGAGCAGCTGACCGCGGGCGACCTCCTCTCCAACCGCAGGATGTTCTACCTGCTGAAGGCCGCCTTCCCCGCCGTGCAGGTGTGTGCCGGCAGCGCTCCGTGGGGCGGGGGCTGCCGCGGGCCCGGCGCCGGGACCCGGGCGTGGCGCTCCGGCGTGGGGCTGCTCCGCACCGGCGCCTCTCCGGTCCGCGACCGTCGCGGGGAAGCGCTGCCCTCCTTGGTCGGCGCTTTTCCTTCTTCCCCTCCCGCTGGATCTGCGGCTGTGCCACCTCGCGCTCCTTGCCGTGGGTGCTGGGCTGCAGGGGAAGGAGTTGGAGAGTGTCGCAAGCGACGGCACGCCAGGTGTGGGGCAAACACCGGGTCCCGCTGTTGTGGCTCGTGAGCTCTGTGCATACGCAGGTAATTGCGCAGCGCAAATTCCGCCTACGGTTAAAATGCAGAAATTAGGAATGCCGTTGTTTCTGTGGTTTTCCTTCCTGCCGCTTGTCTTGCTTGCTGTCAGTTCTGGGGAGAGCCAGCAGCAGGAGCAGCGGCTGAGGTTTCGAGATTTAGGAACATAGCGCTGTAATAGCCGGGTGTTCAGTGCTTGTGGCTGTGGGACAGCAGATAAGCACAGCTGTGTCAATACTGTGGATCACTGCCTACCTGAGCAAGGTGAGTTTACTTTGCTTTCAGAGGTGTACACCCCTTCCTGCTCTCCTTCACTTCTGAAATCTAGGTCTATCTCTTAAGGTCGCACCCTAACCTTTGAACTATACTTTTGAGGATTTTTGGGGTTTATTGACATTGTTTCTGCTTACACTTCAGTCAATGGGAACTTCTGTCTTTTGATGTTAAATTCCTTAGCTTTTCACAGGCATTTAAAATGGATTGAAAGCCCTAAACTTGGATTTCAGAGGTGGTGATCGCATGGTTCTGCTGGATGGGTTGAGAGAAAAAGTAACTAAGTCTGGTTTTTGGTTATTGAGTTACTATTCACTTTTCAGTAACTGTTTAGTTTTTTGTTTGTTGGCTTTTTTTGTTTGTTTTGTTTTGGTGGGTTTTAGAGTGTTGTAAAGAACTTATTGAATATGCAATCTAGAGGAAACAACAAATTCTTTAAATTTGTTTGAAATAAACTTGAGATGTAACTCATCTTCCTCTGCAGAAAGATTATGCAGGTTCTGTTTTGAAGATTTCCTGGATTGTCTGTCGTTGACAAAGCATCTTCACAGGCTCAGTGTTAAAGGAAGAAAAAGTATTGACCCTGTTCTCTTGCATTATTCAGCGCCCTCAGAGATCTTGGCTTTACAGCTTAGCTGGCTTGAAACCTCTATGCTTTCTCTCCTTTCACAGATGGAGGGACTTCATTAATCTAGATGTAAGACTTGCCTGTGCTTCTAGAGAAGGCTGGGGATTCTGTCTGGGCTTTAAGAACACAGTGAACTGTGTATTGCCTGCTCTGTGGTCACATGTAAACTCTGCTCTCAGCCTGGGATTCTTAGCAGCAATAGTTTGACTTTCTGGCAGAGAGTGTTAACTTCGAACATCTACTTTTAAAAAACTTTGGTACTCCCTTTTATTTTTCTCACAGGTGATGTGTGCTGCTAGTCTTTAAGAATAGATGGTACTTCTGAAAGTGCAGATGTGTTCTCACAGGCAGTATAAAACTGAAAATGTGTGCACAGGTCTGTGGAACTGAAAAATACCAGGCATGTCTTTTCTTTTTCCCTGCTCCTCACTGAGCTTGAGCACTGAGGATGTCTAGCATGAGTGTACTTGACAAGTTTTTCAGGTAATCTGGAGTTACTCAGTCTGACAGATCAGCTGTGGGATGTTAAGTGTAAGAACATGATGGGGATAATAGCAGCTTACCTCATGTGGTGTTTAAAACTTTCTCACTAAGCTGTATATACACTGATAAGGCATTTTGTCTCTTAAAGTCTGTGATGTATTCATAAACATTTGCCCAAACTAAAATAAAAGCTTTCTTTTACTACTATATATGTGCTATGTGTGCTTCTCAGGTGTAAAGGCAAGGTATCATCTCAATCTACTGATCCTTCAAGTGTAGCTTCAGAGCAACCCATAAACCTGCAGCTAATCTAAAACTTTCATAGATCAGACCTGCTGAGTTTTGGTGTGAGTATAAGGATTATAGAGGATTTTCTGAGGCAGTATAAAATTGAATCATGTAAGAAATATCTTACTTTATATCTGTAGTCTTCTCTCCCTGTACAGAGTGTCACTCCAGAATAAAAGATGCTGCTGAAGTCAAATAAACTTCCTCTTCTCTCCTTACCAGAGAAGATGATGCTAATAAAAGCTGTCAAACAAAACCTGCAATAATTCCAAGAGTAAGCTTATGTAAAATGCTGATTTTATCACATCCTGAAGTTCTTGAGCTTAACAGAAGTAGCTCAGTATTTAAGTTGTTGCCAAATGCTGCAGCCAGAAAGAAGATGAAACAGCACAAAAAACAGGTGCTAAAATATGCCTGTAAAGCAAAGGAAATGGAGTTGTTCAGTCTTGACAAGAGAAGGCTCCTGTGAGACATTATAGCAGTCTTTCAGTACCTGAAGGGGGCTGCAGGAGAGCTGGAGAGGAGCTTTGTACAAGGGTATGTGTTGACAGGACAAGGGGGAATGGCTTTCCACTGAAAGAGTGCAGGTTTAGATTGGACATTAGGGCAGAATTCTTTACTGTGGGAGTGGTGAGGCACTGGACCAGGTTGCCCAGAGAAGTTGTGGATGAGCGTTCCCTGGAAGAGTTCAAGGTCAGGCAGGATAAGGCCTTGAGCAACCTGGTTTAGTAGAAGGTGTCCCAACCCATGGCAGGGGGTTGGAGTGAGGTCTGGAAGGTACCTTACAGGCCAAACCATTCTATTACTCTGTGACTCTCTAAGAATAACTGTGGCTTTCCAATGTTTCAAAATAATCAAGGGGAAAAGTCATTTGACTGAAATAAACTTAAGTCAATGAGCAGCGCTGGATTCCCTGTTTTATGTTGCTGGACATAAAAAGGGAAAGCATGCAAACAGTCTTTCTGAAGCAGATCTGAGTCTCTTAAAGTGTGGTTATTAAGAGAAAATGGAAGAGTTAGACTTCTCACTTGTAGAAGCCGAAATAAATCTGGAAAAAGTCTTAAAATCCTAGAAGCTGGGATTTATAAAAAAAAGCCCTTTTAAAATCTGAGGGGGAAAAAACATCCCACAGAAAGTGTATGCCTTTGTTCTCTTGAGTAAAGGTATTGTCTCTGCAGAGGAAGAGGAACTCCACTGCTGACACCACCTGCTCTGTTTGACATTAATAGATGTGTTTGCATCAGTTCAGACTTCTCAAGGCTATGTTAGGTAAGACCGAAGATGTGTGGCTCAATTGTGTTTTTTTCACTGTGTAGATTTAGTTTAGATTTAGTGGTGGTGTTTTTATATATCTCAGAAATAGGCCTGGGAAAGATAAGGGACAAAGAGAGAAGTCACTTAACTTGGGTATTAACCATTGTTGTCTGATTGCACTCAACATCCAGCAGTAAATATTTGCATGTGTATTCCATGAAGCATATTTATACAGTTGATTTGAGAATATACTTCGTGCCAAAACCTATGATATGCTTTCTCTTGGTGAAGTTCTCAACTGCAGTTACAGGCTTGAGGTGTTACTGCTCCTGCATGGCCATTATGTTGTCATCATTTATTTGACATGCTAAGAGTGAGTTAAACCTCTGATCCAGCTGTAATTGTCCTTTCTTCTGCTTTAATTTTTTAATTTATTTTGTTTATCTTTTCTCAGTTACTTCTTTCTTGGTTGGTTCTCCATGCAACCTTATTTGTTCTTGTGCTGGTGCAGTGGTGGTATGGTGAAGGACTGGGATGGGAATTAGGTTAGAAGATAAAGGAAATGCTTGACCCATCCCTGCTCCTGGAGTGGGAGTGGACTGGGGAGACATTCTTTCCAAATTCAGTGATCAACTAGCCAGAAATGCTGGTGTGTTCTGCTCAGAAGAGCTTCTGTGAAGAAGTGATCTCATGATACCAGGGCTTCAGCAGCATTACCTGCTAAAAGATCCCTCTCAGCATTGTGCCTTGGGGTCTTACTATTTTAATGTGGCCTGTCCAGGGATCAATGTCAGGAGCTTGATAATTGATTGTATCCTGAGTAAAAATTTAAAATAAAAGTTATTTAAAAGAAGGGTTATTTAGGAATACCCTGGTTCACTTCTCACTACAGCCCATCTCCAGGCATCTGAAGGAGCAGCCCTACTTGATCACAAAAGCAGGAATGATTTGCAGACTAGATTGTTCCTTTAACTTTCACTTTGACCAGATTACCTCTTGTCCTCTGACTGAAAAAGCAAATTTTAAAGTGGCCCACACAATTCTGCTATTTCGCTGCTGTACTATACTAGAGTTCTTTTCGCAGTATGTAGACTTCAGTCTTAATGGTCAGATTGTATTCTGTCCTACATTCTCATTTTGAGCTGTTTTGTCTTTTTTTTTTTTTGTTTAGAGTTACAGCAGCTGTATCTCTTGTTTTCTGATGTAAATACTGAGTTTCATCTGGTTTGCTCCCTTTTTTTAATATTGTGACTGTGATGGAAATCAAGTTGTCTTCTGTCCCAGTCTCTTTCTTTGAGCATCTTTTTATGAGTCTTGCCTCTGTTCCGAATCTAAATGTTTTTTATGTCTCTTTCCCAGTTAAGACTGTTGATAAATATTGCATTTCAAGCTTATGCATGATAATGCTGGAATCAGCGCTTGAAATGAAACTTTAAGAAATGTCACTTTTACTTTGATTCTCTTCTAAATTAATCTCATTTTTGAAGATTAATGACTCCAAGCATTCCTTTTTTATGAGGCTCTCTGAAGTACTGTCTAGGTTTAAACTCACTGTTTACAGGCTTCTGACCGCAGTGCCAACTACCATACCTAAAAAACTGGAATTTCATCTGAGATGAGAAGCTCTGCAACTGATACTGATTCTGTGTGAAAGATAGATCTGTTAAAGAAGCGGGTTTAAAAAAAAAATGCTACTTAAAACTTCAGAGGTATTGCACTTTAGTGAGTAGGTTCAGTAATTTGGGTTTTCATGTTGTAAGAATAGCCTCCTCAGGTCTTAAGGCTTTAAATAAAATTAATGTTCTTCTGACCCAAATGATCTTTGCAACTGCCAGTTGGTTTCTAAGTAAAACAAGTGTGAATGTTAATCTGAAGTCTCAGTAATAGGTGTTGTCTGGAGATCTATCTCCTGAGTTCCAATAAAAATGAAGTTAAAGACTGTAACTTTATGCTAATGAGTTCTGTGATTATCTTTTCAGATGCAATTACAGGTAGTTCATTTGGCATGATTGTGTGGTGCGGGTGTTTAATCTTATCAGCTGAGCATCTGGAGATTTGAATTTCTTAGTGTAACCACTCAACAAACAGTGGACTTTTTCAGGTATTGTCTATTTTATTGGTAGATTTCTAATTTGTCCTTACTTGGATGTTTTCTTAAAATGAGGTGTTGCAACTCTTGTGATAAGCAGGTCATCTCTTTCTCTTTGCTAGACTTGGATCTATATAGAACACTAATGGAGAATTTTGGTATCTATTGAAACCACTTGTGTGAGCTAATGAGCTATTTTCCTGGTCTAAAATTCTAGTTGTTTCTGCAGATTACCGGTGGAAACAGTGAATCCTCTGATCCATGCTGATTCCCTCAATTCTACTTTTGTTGTTTTCATCAACCTATATTCATTGCAAGTCCGTAGAAGCAGAGTTGTCATTGGATATCTCTTCATCATTTATTAAATCCTGTTCGTTTCAGTGTGCTTCCTGCTGGCTTAATGGCCAAAGTCATCTAATAAGTTTTGATAAGCACTAATTATGCTTCTTGACATTTAGGCTTGTCCAGATTCTTCATTGTGTGTTCTGTCATCTTGTTCCTGCATCAAGTGACTTCTTGTTGCTAAAATAAACAAAGGTGTAGTTGATGATAGAGGAAAACCTCTGATTGCCTTGACTTAGGTGCCTTGAAAAAGGCATGTGTCCTTTTTCGGTGTTGTGTTACAATTATAGAAATACTTGTTTTCTGATCAAATGACTGGCAACATGAGACCAGTGGGTTTTATAACTTTTACTATTTTATACATTTGTATGATTTTATACCTTACACATTTATATACAAATGTGCTTTATAGTTTTAAACTTAATTAAAAGTTAGGACTTTAAACTTATAGTTTCTAAACTTAATTGCCTTTTAATAAGCCTTTTTTTTTTAAAACCATGTGATCAGCAAGTTCTTCTTTCCTTTCATAACAAAATCTGCCTTGCTAAAACTCTATGTAAATTGAACCTTGGTAAGAGGACCATTTTTGAAAGGCAAGAAGATCACCTGTAAAAGCTTATTTTTCCTTTCTGATATGTTGTGGTAGTCAAAGGAGGAAAAGAACCTTTTCAAAAGCAAGCATCTGGCTTTAAAAATGTGTGTTGAATAAAATCAGGGTTGGGGTTTTTTTTACTATGCTGGCAAGGCTACTATTCAATTTTTTTAAAGCTTAAAGGCATTTTAATTTTACAAAAAGAAGTGGTACTTTGATTTCCCAGTTTGCATTCCTTTTGGAGTTAAGTAACCTAAGCTTTCAAGAAGCAGCTTTCATTCATAGTGAAAACTGCTATTCACCACCCCCTAATTCAAAAGTTGGAAGGGAGGGATCATGAATGGTCCTGGATGCAGGTGAGCTAATTCTTGGTGTGAATGCACAGCCCCTCCCTTTGTAAGAGATTCTGGAGCCTTGTTTTGTTACCAGGGTAGGTTAGATATTTTCCTCAGATATTGGAAATAATGGTGCTTTGACTGCTTTTCTTCTTCTCTCAACAGGACTGCTCTCCTGTTGAGTTTATTTGTATGTCATGACTTCTTGAGTGG